>NC_050202.1:59325800-59688300 GCF_013141755.1 Anopheles stephensi | reverse complement strand
AATGATTGCATGTTACAGTTAATATCAGACTTATCGAAATATGATTGTGCTAGTTATTAAACATAAGACGAAGATGCCCAAAAACTTTACAAATTATTGATTTTATTTACAATTTAAAATATCACGAATAAGCTTAGTTTACTGTTTAATACCTATTTTAAACCATATTTTAAATATTTTAAACGAAATGACAAAAAGAGGCTCAGAACAGGTGTCTGTATTAATAAAATAATAAGAAGGTTTTCTTATGATCGACAACTTTAACTTCAAGTCAAGCCGTGAAAAATTGGCCTCCATTTATAAATTTGTATGCTTCTGCAATATTAAGTAGCCTTCTTATATTGCCCATCACTGTACAATTTCTTGGAAAACCCTTCTACCTAATGCCTCAACTCAAACATTTTAAAGTCAAGCCTTTGACGGTTACTTGTATGTAACATTATTACAGTGCTTTCTGCGTATTTTGCTATTCAATTCAAGCAAAAAAAAAAACAACCTGAATTTCATGGAAAAATATTAAATCGTAAACTGGGGCGAGCTTGGGTGACAATTTTTCTCTTTAACAAGCGGTGCTGTAAATTCGTGGAAGCGAAAGCAAAACCCCTTGCGCCAAAAGTTGTCCCAATGTACAAACTTGTACTCTAATTATTTTCCACTTCGGTTCCATGCTGATGTCGGGCGTACACGTTCCGACACACTCACACTCGTACCGAAAAACACTTTTTTCCAATCATTTCTCCATTTGGGTAAACGACGACACCGTGGAAACTTTGGCAAAAGGGAGAAGAAAATCTCTTTTAACCCCAACAACAAACTCGCCAGCTGCTAACCTGGAAGTGCCTCTTTACCATAAGCGCTCACACACCCACACACACACACACGTAAGATCCAATGTGCGGCTGTTCTCAATCGCCCATTACCACCATCGATAATGAGAGATAACAGGCCCGAGCCTGGGTGTAGAGTGGCCCGATAAACCGCGCATAAGCCCGAGGGCGAAACAATGAGGCAAAACAAAAACAAACGACCAACGCAAATCCCTGCAAGGCACAAACGCTTGAGTGCTTTAAAGGAAAAGCTCTTGGTGAAAGCGGCCAACGGGGAACTGAGTAGGGGAGCGAAGGAAGGAAAAACTTTTCCCTTCACTGATAACCGTTGCCGGTCGGCATGCGACTTGCTTTCGCCCTAAATACTATTCCGCCAGCGTGAAGATGGATGGATGGAACGTAAGAACTGACCGAATGGTGAAGAATTGCGACTAAACGAAGAATCCAAAAAGGAAAACCAGCTGGAAAACATTTCCAAACCCACATCCGAGCCAGCGGAAGCTTCTGGTGGGAAGACAAAAGGTGTTGAAATAGGTAAAAATGCTGGTGATGTATGGAACCGAGCCCAGCGGAACGGGTTCCGGTTTTGTTTTGTGCCCGTTTGTCGGTCCTCCAGAGGTCAAAAGATAGGTCAGTTTGCAAATGAGAACCATTAGAAAACGGTAGCATTCCAGGTGTGGGTCGGAGGGACAACACTCCAACGCACACACATAAAACACACAATGAAGTACAATTTAATTTATGCATCACTAAAAATAATGGCCCTTTTCACTTTTCGCGCATTCTGCTGGATGGTACGTGCCGGCGTTCACTTTTTTTCTGGTGTAGGGGAATGGGTTGCGAGTGGGTGACAGAAAAAAAATGTAAGGATTTCACCGGAAAATGCAGGAGGTGATCATGAGACGGTAGACGGGCAGGTGAAAAGCACGGAAGACATAAAAGGACCTAATGGAACAAAATGACTGTAAAGGACAGAATGACATTCAAACTTACGCTGGAAGTTCTCCAACCGCCGCTCCGCTGTACGTTGTTGTAGCAGTTTAGGTTATTGTTTTGTTTTTTTTTTTTTTTTTAAAGGATGAAGTTTGGTTTTTTATTTATTATAGGGGTTGGTTTGGTTTTTTTTTTCAAACATTATTTTGGTGCAAATTTTCGGTTTGCCGAATCATTGATGAACGAGGCGACATGTGAAGTAGATGTGAGAAAAAACGAGAGAGAAAAACGAGAACAGTGAATGAAGTGATTTCAGGTGCAGGTGTGTCGGCCGGGGGTTTACTTTAAAGCCCGATCTGAAAGCTTCCAAACTCGTCAGGAAGGAGGATGGTTTTTTGCTTCCTTGCCTAAGATTAATTTGCTTCTTTGTTTTTCGGCAGTCGGTTGGAAGCAATCAAAACGGGCTCATGAAATCGTTAATCTTGCAAAGCTGTCCGAAATCGGAGATTATTTCTGTTTTCTCGCTTTGATTTTCTCCTTTAATGAACACTTTTTGTTTTGATGGTAAACATAAATTCGTATATGCTTGGTTCTTCAAGGATTTGATCTATATGATGGAATTATTGAATCACTGAAGGAACAATTTCGAAAAATTAAATGAAATATTGCCTTCTGTGGAACTTGTGGCTGAAATAAGCCCGTTGTGGAGCTTTGCAATCGTATAATGGAATCTTTGATTAAGATAGGGGATATTTGCAACGCGACTGTGGAATCGTTTGTTTAAAACATAATTTTGTTTCCATAGCTATTACCTGATTGCATGATTCTATTAAATGATTGCAAAGAAAAACTTCCAAAATGGGCATGATATTTCCCAACATTCATTTGAAAGAGTCCCCTAAGCGGTTAAACAATTCCATTAACCTCTCTATAATAGCAAAATTTACTTCCATTCGCAATTGAAACAGCACAACAAATCTACAGCAATTAAATTGGAACAGGTAGAAAATACAGCCTCGCACACAAACACCAAAGCAGCATTACGTGGCAGCGATTTTTTATCCCCAAAATCTAACGCACGAACGAACTTTTGCTTTGCGCGCTTTTGACACTTTAACCCCTTTAATTTAATTTAATTTAATTTTTCTCCCTTTTGTTTTTGTTGCTTTAAATCACTTCAATTTGCTTGGTGAAACGGGTTTTGCACAGTAACGAAACGCAAAAGGAAAACACGCGTGTGTTGGTGTGATTATTAACAGTGCTGAAGCATTGGCAACATTATCGGTGCACCATCAACCCCCGCCTGTCCTTTCGATCTCCCTGTGTTTGCGTGTGTGTGTGTACTCACTCTGGAGGCGTTCCTCGCAGGCTGAACGACGTGAAGGACACGTCGACACGCTGCCCGGGACCTGCTAGGAAGATGTAGAGACACTGTCGCGAGTGATTGCTCGGGTTGGAGAGCATCGGGGCGCTAAACGTTCCGTTGGATGGTCCACCAGCCCGGGACACGAACGTCTGGTCACATTCTGGTGGGATGGCGTGGAGAGAGAAAAAAAGCGAAAAGAAGGGAAAAAATAGAAAGAAAAAGTGTACAAAAAAGGGTAGAATATGGTTATATTATTATGGTGGAGGATATGTAAACTTTTTTTTATTTGTTTTACTTTGTTCTTATATGATTTCTTTCTAACACTCACACACACATACATACACGTTTCCACACATACAAACACACATACGCACGCACCCTCTACTACGTACAGAATCAATGAAAGCTAAAACATTTACTACAGAAAGCAATGGTGTTATACTACACGATGATAGTAAGTTTGTCGGTGTAACATTGCTTATACAAATTGATTGCCTACAAATTTGATCGTCCGAGAAACGAGTCAGATGTCGCTCTTGTGGCACCGGATGAAAGAAAAGCACAACAACTGCACAACCGATAATTTTCATTTGAATTTCAAACTGTGAATAAGCACCCAAACGAACTGCTGGTGCGTAGAGTTAAAGTCCCAACACAACAAACCCCCCCGAACATATTTCCCCATTGTGGTAACCACCTTTACAGTTCCTGGTAGAAATATTGAAACGACATATCCAAAGCACTCTAAAGGGGGGGCTACTAAACTAACGACAGCGAAACGAAACACTACTACATACGACACAATTCGCCAATGTCTACGGAAACGAAACGCAACAAATACAGCTGCTGTGAACTGGGAGTGAAACTGGACGGGTGGGCGTGGGAAGGATGGGGTGTTGTGAAGGGAGTGGTTGCGTATGTAAAATTGACGCTAAAATCGCTTATTAGTGTTTATTTCATAAATTACAACCACAAAAACAAATGAGGCAAACGGAGGCTAACGTTCCGAAGGTAATCCTCCCGAAGTTGGGAGTGGGTGAAAAATTAATGTTAAACGAGAGTGATTTATGTTTATTACTTGTGCTCAATTATGTTGGGTGGTGGGATGGATGGGTGGGTGGTGTGCGAATGCAGCACAGCGCGAAATTGAACGGGCTGCAGGCATATAAGTGAAGTATTGCGTTCTGTGTATGTAGAAAGGGCCAAGCAGCAGCAGTAGCAATACTGATTTGCTGTTGTGTTGCTGTGGTTGCCGTCCCATCGGGGGTTTCCTTCCCGTAAAACAAAAACGTCCAAAGCTCGCAAGTACATCGAAACCAATTGCATGTAACAACAGTGAACAAAGGTGGTGAGCAGCAACGGAGGCGAGCACAATAAGAGTGAACAAATCAACAGCAAACTAACTGCATTCGGTGAGATGCCAAACGACGGGCCGACCCGTCGGTAAACCAAAACAACAAACAAAGTAAACGATTAGTAAGTGTGAACAGTGTTTTGTTTTATCACAATTAAACCAATTAATATACAAACGAACCGAACACAGCTCGAACCGTTTAAACCGAACAGAGAGAACCGCACAGAAAGAAACAGTAGCGTAACAGTTAAAAAAACAAAACAGTAGTGAACATACTTGGTGCCTTTGTGGGTCGCGACAGAGGCTCCAAATACTGCACCATCGAGATGCGGGACCGCGTGTCCGTGTACGCGCTGGCGGTAATGCGCCGCGCGACATCTACATCATCGGAGGCCACTAGAAGGAAAGTTAGGAGCGTACCACGGGGGAAAACGGGTTTCCGGGGTTGGGGTGAAAATGGTAAAGTGAAGAGACAGACGGTTAGCAGATGATTTTACATTCCATTTGCCAGGGGGTGTGAATTGAGTTATGTAGGTTAATGGTTCTGAATTCATATGTCTACCGTATGGATTAATCTTGTAAAGAACAGATGACTGTTGCTTGTGGTAGTGTTACGATACGGAATAGTTAGATCTGTTACTGACTACAGATAGAACTCTGCAAATGAATAGTGAAGAACTTTACAGCAAATAAAACAGATTCTACAGCTAGACTTATTGGGTTTAGTTTGAATATAGAAAGTAACGAAATTTATGATAAGAACGATTTCTCAAGTAACTTTAGACCTCAAACTTGTTGGAATTACCTCTACAACTATGGTACCATACAACAAATATTTAACTTTGTCCAGTCCCTAGTCGATAACTGCCAGAAGACGCCATTAATATTCTTGTTGTAGATCGTTAAATCATTATGTCGACTATGTCGACTGAGTTCACTAACTGAAGAATAACAGTGTGTGGGCGTTATCAGCTACATGTATGACCTATACCGTTAAAGTAATGGATTGATTTCGAATATTTTTTACTGCAAGGCTCTGTGTTTGTGTCCTTGCGATTCACCATTAAATTCATTCACCATTCAGTCCATTCCTTCATGCATCACCATGCATGGGAAATTGCTACAGAACGGTATGTCTCGTGATGAGCAGTTACAGACTCTCCATTTTTTAAACCCATTTTCTTCGGTACGGTGTTGTTGAAGGTCTCTTCTAATTGTATGATAGTTTTGATATAGAATGTTGCCCCTTAGAGGCCCTATGTGACATGGAATTTAGGGGAAAATCACATCGACTCTACTGATCAGGAGCGATGAACATTTGGATTCGAGGACTCTTATGAATTCGAGGCTCCTTTGCGCCCACTGAAATCTGGATTCGCCTCGGCCACCAGACCATCCCAGAGCATCTTGATGGCCAAAAAATCTTGAGATATTTTCGTGGGCTACGAACTGACGTTTAACAAATTTTCTTTTACTTACGACTTCAACAAATTTTGATTCTTAGAGTTAGATGTCGTAGTTTTATTTACATAGCCTTCCAGAAAAAGTCTATTTTTTATAAAGTCCTTGATATTACTTCATGAAGATCACATGCTCCACAACTAGCTCAAATCAACAAGAATTCACATACGAGCTTGTGACGTTAAGAATTTAGTTAAGTAAATCGCTTCCTTGAAACACATCGAACGATCCACCGCCACTACATCACCAGAAACGTCGTCGCGAACGCTTCCACATGGATCCGATCTGGCAGCGCCTGCCCAAGACATTCCAGCAACAGTGGCGTACCCAGCACACTCTTCCGATAGTCTTCGAACGAGATCGCCCCATCCCGATCCAGGTCGAGCCGCGTCATCAGCATATCGACCAAATCCTTCACCGCCTCTTCGACACCTTCCTCCTGCCGGACGCACCCGCGCAACAGCACCATCAAAAAGTCACGCCTTATCATCCCTTCGCGCTGAATATCATACACCCGGTAGCAGTACTGGATCTTTTCCTCGAGCGTACCGCGAACGTACAGCGACACCATCCGGGCCCAGGTTTCCATCGACACGTGCGAACTGTTGCCACCGTCCAGCGCCGCATAGATACGCCGGATGACGGCCGTATCCGCAATACCGAACGCCGTGTCAAACACGGTGGTTAGCTGCTGGCGCGAAATTTGCCCACCGGCACTGGCGTCCGGATCGTTCTTCAGAATTTTATAATACACCAGCAGTACCACCTCCAGCTCCTGGTGGGTGAAGTGTGTGGAACGGGTCAGCCGTTTTACCAGCCCGCTCACCTTGCTCAGAAACCGTATCTCTTCCGCCGTATCGAGCGTCGCGTCCAGGTTCATGGTTTGGATTGGTTTGCTTTTGTCGCCCCTGTCTGACAGCTAATGTATCACAGCCTGCTTGCTGTCGACGGTTAAGAAATGTTTATGTCTTTTTGTTTCCTCCGCCGAGGTGTAAGTGTTAGCGCAGGTGTGATGCAGCAAAGTTAAATTGAACGCTGTTCGCAGCACAAACTGTGGACAGTGCGGCGGTCACATTGCTTAATTCAACGATGGGAAGCTCTGGCGTGAAGTGGCCACAAGAGAAACGTTTATTACTAGCAGTTCGCCTTCTTTTACGATGCAATTGATATTAATTTCCCTACCGCGTGTGGCCTCCCCCGTTATCGTCCGTCGAGCTGAAGAAACAACCAAAGTCTGGTAAGAAAACCTTAGGTATGGAAAACTTTTCAAACATCCAACCACTCTGTACTCTGTGCGCGCCCTTTGCAGAACGCCCGGCAAAGTTGCTCTGGGTAGGACATTTTCACTGAACTTCATCAAGGCCACCTGCTGCTATTTGGAAAATTGAATTAACCTTCTTAATATCGTCCCTTTTCCTACTGCTGCCTACTCGCTTCTGCTCATCCTCACTCGGCACGGTTCACTTGGCCCGGGTACTCCCAAACGAAACGATAACTTTTCCCACTTGATGACCGGCACGACCTCTCGCTCGTTCGTGTACCGTACACTAGAGGATGTCTATTCCATTTCCATAATTACGACGCGTCCCAAATTTTCATCAAATCATTCACTTTCTCCAAACTCTCTCACACACACACACGTACAGGCAGTACCCATACTTGCGATGTCTCTATATCCGGGGAGCAATTTGTCCGTGTTTTCCCACTTTGCCGAGGGCCTTCAAAACACCGTGCCGTGTCACTTAAAGCTTCCTCTGCCCGTACCGTTTAAGGTGGTGCAGGGCTCAAAGTTTTCCCACCGGGGAACTCGCTTTGGTGGGGAGGGGGGAGAGGGAGAGCGGGAGCCGAGTGTGGGACGCTACGGGTAATAAACTTCTAATTGGAAATCCATAATTCACCGAGCACCGGGAACGGTTGGGATGGAAATTTTTCGCTCACCATGGGAATGATGCAAATGAGCTATGAGGTAGCATCTATCGGTTGGGGCAGGCGTCGCCTCGGCCGGCTTTGCGCTGCAAAAGGATTAATCGTTTCAGTGGGGGAAAGTGGGCGAAAAAAAGCAAGGTCCATGAACCGGTGGAAAGGGCGAGCAAGAGGGAGCTTCGGTTGCCAAGTCAGCTGCTCCGTAAATCACTTAATCCACACGTAATCCGGAAATGTTCGCCAGCGATTGCCGAGTATTTATCATAATTCACACAGTCGGTGTGTGTACTCCGGAGTAAAAATGGCCACCGGCCACAGGACAGTCAGAACGTAAAATAAATCCTGCTGATGATATCCCCATTTTATCCCTGACCGGGAGGCTTAGCTGGGGATTGCTGCGAGCGCTGGCGAGCGATTTTTTCGTCCCAGTTCCAGCGTTTTTGTGGGGAGAAATTTTGGGGATTTTACAATTGATTTTAAGGTATCAATCGTGCCACATTCAGTTCAAAATAATCTCTTTCTGAGCAGGACCTCATTAAATTCCACAGCATTCAACTACCGAGCGTTGCGTTCTTAATTAACATACTTTTCTTGTAACTCACAGCCATTAAAATGGAAGATTCAGCGAGCGACAATCGGGATGGTGCGTATAGCAACGCCTCTATTGTATTCGCACAGCGTCAAAACCCTTTTTCCTGGTTGCTTTTTACGCTCTTCCCTTGCAAGTGGTAAAGTTTCGAGCACAAGCACATAACCTCACTTCGCTCGTTCGCTAACAATGCCGCCATTCGTATTATCCGTCCAATCCGTGCTTCCGGGCGCAACCGTGTACCGGAACAGTTTATGATGGAACTTAAATTGCGCTTCCGTTTCGCCTCCGGGGGCCGTTGTCGATCGTTTTTCACCACCACGACCACTGTACCACTGGTGATAGGGAAAGTCTGATGGGGTGTGGAAATCGTGATGATTATTCAGTGACAATATTTCTTCACCGCACACAGCTCACGATCATCTCTCTCTCTCGCTCGCTCTGGCTCTCGCTATCGAAGCATCAGGCGCATGCAGAGGCGTATGTGTGTGTGTGTGTGGAATCGGATGTTATTTATATTCAAATTAGGTAACACACTCACGTGCCATCGATGCCAGGATGGAAATGTCGGACGTGTCGGACGTGGAAAGGTACGCACAGCCCCCCTGTTCACTAAAATTGCCTACCCCCGTATCCATATGGAAATCCGGTCAAACCGGTTTCAGTTCAAAAAACAGTGAAAGCGAGAGCGATTTTCCTGCGGGTAGCAATGGCTTTTCTTCTTCCTTCGCCACCGAGCTCAACACGTCAACAAGACGATATTTGAATGCCGGTTTCAGTTCGCAAGGCGAATGATTGGTTGAGGCAATATTTCACAATTCGCACACGCACGCCCAAAGTGAAATGATAAAATGAACCTTGTTTGTGCAAAAAACCCGAGCTAGGATTTATTTATTTACCAGCTAACAAAGCATTGATCGTGATAAAAAAGTGGGCCGTTTTGTTTCATTTTTCCTGCGCACACACACACACACATACACAGGGTTGCGTTTGGCAAAAAATCTGTAACTCCATGAAAACTGTAACAACAGCTCATAACTCAGCTCCACGCTGGGAAGCGCGAAATTGCCACCCGACAATTGGCAACCGATTGTACGGACGGTCGGGAGATTGATTTTTTGTCGCGAATTTTCTGCTCGCAACGTGAAGCTTTTTAGGCGACAAATTGTTTTACGCCAGGGGTAAAAAAGTGTCATTCTCACTAACGGCTACCGAACTGGCTTCGAAATGAAATTTTAATCAATTTTCATATGCTTTTTTACTGCGTTCGTCATGAGTGCCGCTGTTACACAGAAAGAAGCACAAGGTCTGGAAAATTTAATTGACACATCGAAATGAAAATTCTAGCCGACAAATTGGCGCAGAATTGTACGTGGAAAATTATTCACTCAGCTTTTGAAAACTGTTTTCCAAGTAACAGGAGCCAGATACTGTCCGGGAAAATGAAATAGGAAAAAAACCCATCTAAATGAAAAGGCCTCTTTGCTTTAAAATTAATTTTTCCAATCCATTTAATTTATGAGCTTAATTGCGAACCTAAACAGAGCGAGGCCTTCCCAACCTCATCACTTTAAGTAATGAGAAAAGCCCCCCCCCCCCCCCTCCTTCCAAATATGAAATCAAAGTTGGTTCCTGCTCCAACGTCGCCCCTCGTGCTGTTGCCCTTTTCAAGCTGGATGACATTAAATCGGCTCAAATCTCGGATCGCTTCCGTTCCGAAACTTCAATCGTTCGAGCTAATAAATTCCGCAACCGATACACACACCCGGCCCCGATGGCCAGGAGCGTCTGAATAATTTAAATTCAATCAACCAACCTCCTTTCCTTATGGCGCTTCTGTTTGGTTGCAAGCGAGCGTCCAAAGGCTGCTGACCGGCTAGAAATTGGGTCAATTTAAGGATCTTGGACGAGTTGTCACCTCGTCGCATTAGCGGGTTGGTGTGTTTGTGGGGATGGTGCGATGTTACCATTTATTAACTCGGAACCACGTGCCGCAAGCTTAAATGTCAGCTCAGCATGTGTGTGTGTGTGTGTTTGTGAAATGTTAATACTGGTCACTATTTGACGGCCAGAACTCTGCTCACGGCGACCATCATCGGAAGCCACTGTGCGTGTGAATAATTGATGCTAATCAATCGAAACTGACAGTGGCACGAATCGGTTTACCGGACTTCATCAGAGGACCGTCGAGAATTGCGTTGAGCTGTGTAAGGTCATGGCCGTAGAGCTTTGGTGGATTGGACTTTGAAGACGAAGTTTTTATTTGTGGAACAGGTGTAAAATAAGCCGTGAAATCCTGAGCTTCCGATGCATTGGGTGTGTGATCCTGGGGGAGTTACCTCAAGGACTTCATTCACCTATCACTCATCGTCACAAATGCGAGCGGATGCGAAGATTCTATTAGGCACTCGAGATATTTCTTCAAATTTGTCTGATCTACCAATCGATTGAACATGGTTGTGATAAATTATCCAAGGTTTCGAGAGGAAGATGCTCAGAAGGATTCCTGCCTCGCCGTATGTGTGTAAAGACAACGGAGGACTGTGAAAGGACGCACCATCGATCTGCGAATTAGACTCGTCAGTTTCCGGTGGCCTGGTCATTTCATGAGAATGACAACGGACAACCTATCTCCTAAAGCCGTATTATGCCATCCAGAAGGTCAGCAGAGTTGTGCTAGGCCTAAATCGAGATATTGTTGATGAGCCTGCCAGATCGGCCAGAATTATGTATTGGCAGACGACGGCGCAAGACCATAAGCGGCTGAGGTCTAGATGAAGATTGTTGTCCTCAACCAACAATACGTCAGTTATTTAACGGAACGAAACCCTTACTTCATACCTTCCATTTCATCCAGAAAATTCCCAGATTTCCTGATCTGGGCAAGGTAAATAAAACGCTCACAATATGGCTCAGTTAACCGACTGAAATATTCCAATTTTGTTGCCCTGCTTGTGCCCCATCTAAAGGCACCCGGAAGCACAAACAACCGCCTCATCCGGGGGCCAAAACAAAAAACCCGACACAAACCCTTTCCATCAATTGCTACGTTACATTGCTCGTCGGTCGGATGTACGTACGATGCGTGATTGTTCCGGCCGGACAAATAAAACAAGCCAAAAACACGCAACCCCACCATGGGTTGCACGGGTCGTAAAATATTTCAATAAACAAATTTCTTACCACACGGTAGCGGTAACGGTGACCCGCCGGTGGATAACAACTCCGGAAAAACTCCCGAAAAACTCCCGACCAAAACAACCACGCTTTGTGGCGTTTCTTGAAAGCGGTCAGGGCAGAGGGAAATTGTGTTGTGTACTCTATCGTGACTACATGAAATGGGGGTTTTGGTTTTTGGGGTGGGAAAATACCGGTACCCGGTTGCCAAAAAACCGTTTGAACGAAACAATAAAATAGAACAACAAACAGCAACATCCTGGGAAACATGCTTCTCGATTCGTCAGAAGTTCATGCTGCACGCACAAAACAATACGCGCCGGTGCGTGTACACATAGTTCAGCCTTGTTTCAGAATAGCAACGCATTAAACGGTCGCTCCCGGTGGAGCGCTTTCTGATCTTCGATTCACTCTAGTTGCACAGCAATATTCGTTTAAAATTTCCATTACGCGAAGTAATACTTATCGTATCGCGCTTCAATCTGTAGAACAACCTCACCAACAAGCGTTCCGTCGACCCTAAGGACATCATTCCGAGTGCCGAAAACTTACCTGCGAAAGGAAGAACGGGTGGAAAAAACACGTAAAGATTAAGTAAAGGTAAGCAAGTGAAACATCATTAATAAAACTGGTCTGCTGTTTCTTCGTTTTTTTTTCGCGTGTACAATTAATTCAGGTGCAGGAACTTGCGGTAAAGCTTGCCGAACGGCCCTGTTTACTGTTCGTTCCCCGAACCGTGTCTTGCTTAGAATCTGTGGGAACGATAATAAATTACCTGTACTACGCACCATTCTTTCGACAGACTTTTTTTCCACCTTTACCTTAGGAACCTTAGGATGGTGGATGAAAATCTTTCTGAAATTACACACTCACCCAGCGTGCCGATACGATCAAGATCGATTGATTGTTGTTCGGAGGAAAGTTAATCTCGGTTCGATTAAAAATTTCAAATCTATCGTCAAAACCACGACATGGGTGGTGGAAAAACTGATGGGAAGAAGACCGAGGGGGGGGGATAAAAGGTACACCAACACACACACACATACACATATTTTCTAGATACTTAATCTTGTTCCTTTTTTTACCTCCTTCACCTGCTTTTCTTTTCCTTGTTACGTGCCTTCGTACCTAGGCGTATACCCTGCCTTTTTTACGTCATCAGGGCCGGGTTTTCCCGTTATCGGTATCCCATCGGATGAAGGGTGAGCAGGGAAAATAAGGGGCATCCCCAACCCGAAGCCCTGACAAACAGCGAACGTGAGCTGAAACCGGGAAGTCCCGACCAACTTCCCCAGTTCCATTTTGGGACGGCCAGAAAAAAAACAGGCCTCTCTCTGAGGGAAGATACCGAAGAGGAACCGAAACTGAAGAAAATGTATATATTTGCTTCTGCCTCACCTCCAAACTCGGCTGCAACGGTTCACTAACGATGAGGCGGAACGGTGCTGGACCGGATGGACAGGGACGATGGAAATGGAATTGATTGTGATTAGAAGCGTTGACGTGGGTTACGTGAGCTACGTATGTGTGTATTAGATGACTTTCCAAGATGTCCCCAGGATTCGTGTGGCTAAAGTTGAGTTATTGTAAGTGTACCCTTACAGACCCACCATCACAGGATCCTATTCCTGTGAGTCACGCGGGGCTAGGATGAAATTTTAGCCAACAACCCATATCAAGATGGCACCCGAGATCCAGCACACACTTGGCGCGCCCACACATACTAGCTCATTGGGACCTGACAGTCGTCCGGGAGTGAGGGAGCTGAATCGATTTACACCCTAACAGCTGCTCGAACGACGCCCGTTCCATCCATCCGATGCATATCGATTCATCTCCCAGCGGACAGACGACAACTGCATGAGCATCGGCGTACTTCAACGGCACGATGTGCGCCAACGGAACCAATCACGGTGCATACACACGGCCTCACGTGCCTTGCACTACCCCCGAGGAGGGGGGGGGGGGGGCGTGTGTGCGCCTGCACAAAATGGGGACAAAATATTTTCCAACCCGAGCGTGTCTCAGGATATCTACACACACACACACACACTGCCATGTATCGCGCCGTTGCATCCGCACCACCGTCCAAAGTACACATCGAGGGAAGCTCGATGATTTTCATTGACACAGCGTTGCGTTACTGATAAGCCGGCACATCCTTTTGCACGTCGGTCCGTCGATGTAACTTGCCCACACACACACACACACACACACACGCTGGGGCTGTCCAGCTTCAGGCAGGCACCGTGCAGGCAGCTGCAGCCCGACCGCGCTCGAGGACACTCGACACGCTCGGGAAACCTGATGAATGAAGCTGATTGAATGTTGATTGAATGGATTGCTTCATTTCGTTGCCCGCTGATGATGGGCAGGATTTTTCGGGCTGCAAGCGTTACGCGCAAGCGATACAAGCTGACTTCAACTGTATTTTTTTTTGGTTGCGTCGTCCCCTGATCGGTAACCGATGAAATTGTGCCCCATTTCAATAGCGCTTCATTCGGACCGATTTTACATTCAATGGAGATTTTAGCGTTGGCTGGTTTTGCTAAACTTTTAAAGCAGTTTTTCAACCAGAATGGCAATGAAAATGTATTTCTATTATTATCTTTTCGGTACAGTGAGCTCAAAGTTCTTGAGTTTGCAGTATAATATAAAAAGATTATAGACAACTTGTTTGAATCAATAAATAACGTTACGGGCAATCGAATGAGAGATAATAATGAAGTGATTTAACGAATCAATTTTTGTTTAATTTATTTAAAAATATGTTGAAGTTCTCAATACAAGGATAATTTTGAAACGTTGTAAAAATATGTACGGCAACTTGTACTGAGAGTACAGAGCGACTATCATTTTAAAAAATTGAACAAAAAGGCTGTATAGAGGCATTTAAGAGAGGAAAATCCTAGGCTAGCTCATGTAGTCCTGCCAGGAGTTACTCCCTTGCAAGCAAGTCGGAGACCTCTGTCATCAGGTTTGTAATTGTTCTTCTTCTTATTGGCCCATCGACATCTTAATTAACGACTTATTGATACCGCATAGTTGGATAGTCAGTCCTCACTGTGGGAGCAACGGCCCAGATGGGATTTGAACCTCGGCCCTGGTGTGTGAAGACCCGCGCCACCATCGTATCTTCTACCGGCCCGCCCCATTCTTACACAATTGGTATTGCGTACACAACGATATGATTGGGGCGATCAGGTGGCCGAGGCGATAGTGGGGCCGGTCTTCACACGGCAGGACCGCGCATCAAATCCCATCCGGCCCGCATCGCCGTACGTAGGACTGACTATCCAGCTATGTCTTGTTCTATTTTTTCAATATTAATTCTTCAAAAAGCGACAGCCTGACCATATTGCTCAGAAAACTTTTAAAAGTCGTAAAAAACTTGTTGTTTGGTCAAACATTTACCTAAACTTCTTTCTATGAACTTCACTGAAAAGCAATCATATGAAGAGCTTTTTGATATCGGTTTTAAAAAAAATAGCGGACAATAAGCAATGACTGACATAAATGCCATGTTAAGAAAGTTTAATAAAATCCCCATACCGACGGTTGAGAATTCCCTTATCGTTAGTGAAAGTTTTTTTTTACAATAAATGTTAAATAATGCAATTTTCCGTTGTTGTCCTTTAAAGTGTCAACTAAATAAAAACCCTCCATCCAAAGCTCTCCCTTGCTGTAGTAACAGTGACATACACAATACAATACCTTCTGTCACTTTTTCCATCTGACAGCAACAGAGCGCTGTCGCATGGGTTCCATTTTTAATGGCATTTCTTTTTGGGCCGGTTTGCCCACTTCGAGAGGCTGCACTCTGCCCCCGTAACCCCGTAACAAAAAAAAAGGAAAGGAAATTAAACCATCGCTCAAAATCCCACGGCCCCTGTGTCGCTCCATCCTGTCCGCTCAACCGCCCTCTCGAGCCCTTTTTCTTAGAAGAAAATTTTCCCAGAACACACACTCGCTCGCTAGGCGCGCAGGATAACAATAAATAATAAGAAGCACAAACGAAATACTCATTCCACCGTCGTTCCGTGCGCTTCAAAAGCTTCTTCGGGTGAAACGGTAATGAAGCATCCATCCATCCATCCGTCCATTTAGTGTCAACCGAGTTGGAACCGAGAGCAACCTAGGTCTCGATTCCGTTACACGGAAACTCCCGGGCGTACGGTACGGTAGACAAGTCGACAAGGTATGCTTCTACCGTTTAATTGCGTCCAATCACTCCGGCCGCACTGTTCCCGAGCTCGATCGGTGAGATGGAAAATAGAGCGCCGGTCGGTGCGCGTTGCGTGACTCAGCAAACAGCTGCCCCAGGCCGGCCCACCCACCCGACGCGACGATCACCGGCGAGATAAATATTTGTTGTTTGTCAAACATAATTTTTGATGGATTTTTTCCAGCAAGCACCCGCGAGTACGCTGGGAAACAATTTCCGTACGCGGAACAGCGCGCGAGATGCAAATACTGTGGAATGTTTCCCTGTGCAAATAGGTGGCTGGTATTATGTGGCTTCCTTCGATTCACTTTTCCGACGAACAAGATTAAGATTAAAGTGAAAGTTGTTTGGGGGGAAACATCTCTTTAAGGTCGCGAAATTGAATATATAAACGGGAAACCCATCCAGAGCTTTGCTATATCAATTTGCTATACTTAATGAAAAATAATTTTCACATCACAAAATTTGTCTCACTCTAGCTTGCAGCAACCTTGTTAAGTAAAGGGCACCCAACATCTCGCTTCCTGTACTCGTTAAACAATCGAGCAATAGGATCCGATTATGTTACCCGATAAAACCATCAGCAACACACGCGCAACCCCCAAGTGCCCGGTATCAACTCACAACTGTCTACGTTTATGACAAGCTTTGCCCCGTTACGCTTCGCCCGTCACGGCACTCCATTCCCCCACCCCCCCCCCCTCCTCTGGCAAACAGGCAGAACCTGGATGCGCTGGTTGGCTGCACGACTGTCCGTAACTATCATGAATAATTTTCCGATAAATTTCACACAACTATCGTTGAAAGTGACAGGTTTGTGATGCTGTGGCTTGTAGCCTGTATCGAATTCTTATGCCATTGTATAGTCACAT
The DNA here is from genome assembly GCF_013141755.1 of Anopheles stephensi. Lineage (NCBI taxonomy): Eukaryota > Metazoa > Arthropoda > Insecta > Diptera > Culicidae > Anopheles > Anopheles stephensi. The sequence goes on along the minus strand of NC_050202.1, from coordinate 59,671,573 downwards.
TCACAGCGCCGCGTTTAGCAATGCTCAGTTTCGGTGTGCCTTTTGCATTTAATCGCTTCATCGCTATAAAACACCAGGCGCCACCATCGGCACAGTACATGACACGCGGCACAGTTTAACCAATTTAAGGTGCATGGGTTTGCTGTGATTTTTCTTCCAGCTTCAAGCTGACCGATATCTTGGCAGCTGTTTAAAGCACCGTTTCAAACCATTACCGCCAGTCACGGGTTTTATAAACCAAAACCAACCACACTGTTACACGCAGCCAATCTAGGCTGTGAACGTGGCGGAAAAGAAAAACGAAACGAAACCACCATCACAAGCTCGTCTGTTCGTTAAAGCGAACCCGTGTGCCTTCATTTGGAATCGGGGAGACAAAGTTTAAAATTAGATTTGCCCTGCTGTGACGAAAGCGCTAAAGGGCTGCGGCAAGCTTCCACCAGACATGCAAACCGCCCTCATCATCATCATCATCATCGTGTAGCCTTATCGTGTGATTCGTACATCACGAGGTTCGCATCCATTGACGAAGGAGCCGTTCACCGTTGTGATGTGGGGTAATAAATGATTCATTTCGACCTTTTTTTTCTCTCTTCCCACCGTAGCAGAAAAAGTAGCGCCATACCGTCATGGTGTGTGAATGGTTAATGGAGCCAAAGGGGTCAACTCGGCCGAGCTGGACTGGACTGGGACGTTGGGAAGCTAGCAAGTAGCCACTCTTTCTGTACGGTTGGTTTTGAAATCCATTTTTCTCCGTTAAAGCATCCGGAATCAGTGTGGTTTTATTTCTTCATTTCCTTTCGCAGTCTATTTTGTAATGGAAAAAGGACCTTCCCAAGAGTTTCGCAAAGTAAAAGGTTGGGTATTAATTAAATGATGATAAAATATGACAATAGCAAGGCTCTACCATTTTTTTCTCATACAACTATAGAAAAATTGCTTCATATATGTAATCAACTGAGTGCGAGGTAAAATATTGACAGTTGAGTTGTTGAGTTACACAAATAGGAAAATAATAATCATCGCTTAACGGCAGGCAAACGAAAACCCAGCGAAACGGCATTCCTTAATCTGGGATTTTATCTTCACCATACTTTGCTTGTCTTTTGGGCTTCCTTATCAACGATTAGCGTCGAGCAAACGTAATCCTACTCCATTATGGCTACCCGCTACTGCCACACGTTCTGTAGCCTCTCGTTCATCAACTCAACTCAACTACGTCACTGTGATAAGCTTCACCGAGCCCATACCCATCCCATCGGTTCTCCCACGGAACAAGACCACGCGTGCTCACACACACACCCACAAACACAAGCAAACAAACTCACTACCAACCATACCAAGTGCATTTGTTTGTCTCTCTATATTCCCGGTCCTACCGCAAAAAGCAAGCGCCATCCTCGCCATCATTATCGCTCGACGGAACCACACCCAAACGCACAAAACACCGAGCCGAATCCTCCGAAAAATAAGACAACGACAGTGAGTAGAATTGGTTGGTTTTAAATATAGCAGCCTTCTCACTCTTCACCTCCACCTCTCCCTCTCCCCCATCAGAATTGGAGCTATTTGGCGAAAGCATTAAAAGCTCAGCCCACAGTATTAGCCTAGTTCTAGGGAAAAGATTATGAGCGTTGTATCTGTACCATCGCACAAATGGTTCCTTGCCCCGCTGTTCCATACTTTCACGTACGTTCCATACAAAAACGCACACAAACACCAACCAGCAAATTCACGAAGAAAATTGAGACACATTTCATGCGTTGCGGTTTCACCACGATGGAGACGCCCAGTACTTCTTAGCGCTTGTTTTGCTTTCTATTTTTGTTTCTTTACGAAATGGGCATTCGAAAGTGCTCATTAAATGCTCGCAGGTCTTTGCACATCGGAGTTTTTGTTTTTTTTTCTTTTTCGGTGTAGCTTGAGGCAGCAATTCCGTGCTGAAAAGGGGAATAAATCTCACCGTGAAGAAGCGAGAATCACAAATGCACACAACCGAAGGCACAGTGTTGCTTATTTCTCTTTTTTTTCTTGTGGTTGTTGCGAAACATTAAAATCCTGTACTACCTTTGGCTTGAAAGGGGAGCAATAGTTTGAATGGAGATGTTTTGTGCTGGCATAATGTGAATAACCCATAGTGCCGGTGACATGGAAACGGCGCTTGTTTTGCAAGGACTCGCTTTAAGTCTGCAACGGATTATGTACCGGAAGAAAAATTTGTTTTATATCAAAAGAAAAATAAATACATTTTTTTTATTAAATATAACTCAGCTATAAAGATTTCTTGGTATACAATATTCTCCATCACGAATTCTAATCCCCTTTAATTTTGTTCAAATCATACAAAATAATGCACAAATTCAGCAAATGAGATTAAAACAAACACAGGATCTACACACTCTCAGCTTTAACCAGCGAAAGTCCACCCACCTCCCGGGTAACAATTCACAATCAATCACCATTTGCTCACTTAAGCGAAAAGCGTCAGTGACAGTGTCATTCGGACCCCCGTACTGCAACAACACACTACGATTGCCATTATTATTCTGCCACACAAACGACAATAGGCATACCGATAGGCCATTGGAGAAAATTATCTCCCCCAAAATAGATGTTTCCCCAAACCGTCACGACCAACCAGACCAGATTGTCTACGTTTGTCGAGTCATCCTGTCTAGCTATTGTTGTTTTTCGGCCACTTTTTCCTGTTCGGCATGATGGCGATGTGATAAGAATGATTGTTCACTTTTGCAGCCCTATTTTGGGCTCATCTTTCGAAGGCATGTCGCATAATAATACAACCGGGCAAGCGAGCGATTAGTTCGCCCGCCCAAAATAAAACCCCAAGCATCAAAGAATGTACATTCTGCCATTCTTCGGGGGGATCGGTTTTCGGAATGCTATTTGAAGAAAATTCATTCGGGAGAGTTATTTTTAAACTTGCCGCATGTGCAGCAATTGCTACACTGCTGGTCCTTACCGGCTTGTTTGTCCTTTTACGTGCAAAAAACAAATCCCCAAACAGATGGCACAATCTTGAAGAAATAGGAGGGAAATAGAACTTTAAAAACAACAACACATTTAACGATTAATGTTTAACTTTTCTTTTATTAATCTTCATTTCGCACCAATCGGAACGCATCGAGCATTCATTCGCCAGGTTTTTTCCCAAATCCGTGTACCTTCACTTTCCACCACAGGGGCCTAAGGGTTGGGCTGTCCTGCCCAAGCTTCCTTTGCTTCCGATTACCGATCGCGCGTCTACAGCTCCATTCCACACCGTCCTAGCACTGTGTCTGTGTTCCCAACGACCTTCCTATGTCACTCTCTCTCTCTCTTGCTCTCTCTGTAAGTGTTTCTCCGTGTGTGTGTGTGCTGGGTTGAGCAAACAGGTATCAATATAACTTACACTAATTACACAGATGGATTTTTTTGGTTGTTGGTATGAGCTACGCGTGTCGTTTCGGTTTCGGTGTTAGTGTCGATCAGACTCTTCGGCTCGTCACTAGCTCACACTAGCTATCCAGTGGAGCCAGTTACGAAGGGTTTTTTTTTTGTTGTATCTTATTTTCTTATCTGTGGGCGTTTTTGGAGGATTACTGTTACACATCGTAAACATCGATTTCGCTTTACTCGGTACTAAATCCTTGAGACAATGATACATGCAAACTGTGTTATCCATTTAAAAACATTCACATTTGTAGATATACAACTGTAACTATGTTCCCGACCGCCCATCGCCGGTTTGTTGTTTGTATGCATCGGTTCTATATGGTGGATTTTAATCAGTGTAAATACGGTTCAACATGATATACTTCTATTGCATCCTATCGATAATTGTTATGCGATACACACGGGAAAGGCGCAGAGCAGCGCACGGTTCATCCATCCGACCGCCCTTTGTTTTACGTTTACTGGTTACTGGTGGTATGGTTATTATACGTTATCGTAACGGATCGCACTGCAGTATCGAACACCAAACACATACACTGCTTTTTTCCTCTTCAGCTGCCACAAACCATTTTCCCGCACTCCAGCAGTATATTCGCTTCACGTGGAACACGTTGTAACAATGACAAACAAAACGAGCCGTTGTACAGTTTTGATTTTTCGGTTGCCTGCATGTCTTTATGTCCGTTCAATTCCTCTAACTGTTGACGTAAATGCTCACTCATCGATGACCAAACAAAGCGCCGTTTACAAATGCAAGCCTCCTTTTGTTCGAACAACGATCTGACAACTGTACTCAACAACACTGGTACCAATCGAGGTAATTTGTGTGTATGATGGGGAGGGAGTTTGAGGTTTTGGTAGCGGGGTTCATGAAAAACTGTGCCATATGCCTCAGTAAAGAAGGGGCACCTCCCATTCTCACAGCTACATGAGCCACCTTTAAGTGTTTCTCAGGTCGCAACATAACTGTGCCTCTATCGTTAAAGTAACAAGAGGCTCGGCACATTACAACAACAAGACGTAGATTGCTTAAAATTGTGTATGTGTCATGTCAAAATCGCTTATTGTTCTAAACATGTGGACACCTGTTTTCAGAGACTGAAAAGCACTTTTTTCTTCGTTCCATATGGAGACAGCTCACGCCCAATAAAAGAGGCGAAATTGTGACAGTTGAAGCTTCTTTCGCACAATCAATCCTTCCTTTGTTCGTTTTGCATCGCAAAAGTGCATAAAACATTGCTCTTCTTTGCGCCCTTAAGATAGGGTGTCCTTTTTCTTTCTCCCAACACAGGGTGGAAAAATTGAACACACACAAGCACAGTCAACGAAAAACATGCAAAATGAAACCACTCCGACCAACGTTTGCCACCGACCCTTTTCCCGTCGAAGGTATGATTAAATACAGCCAGTGCAGTTGCCGATGCACATAATTACACATTGTGCAGCATCACTCTACCGGAAGGTAAAGACCGCCCCCACTCTGCTTCCACTGTCTCTTGGCTTGTTGTCTCTTCACTGTTCACTTCTCGTCCTCCTCCTCCTCCTTCTCCTCCTGTAGGCTAACCTTGAGCACATCAAACCATGCCGAAGGACCACGGTGCGCCCCATCATCCTTCCAAGAGCGTGCACACCGGCACAATCGTTTGACAGCTGAAGTGGTTCCAACAAAAGCGCAACGCCCGGTACACACACACACACACACACACACACACACACAAACACAGCGGAAGCGTATGCATCGTGCCTATTCCCGTTGCACAGAAAGGCGCACTTCCGTGAAACACCCATCCGCTAATAAGATACCGGAAAAAGGGCTGAAGGAAATAAACAACCTTTATGCACTGGCAGGCTGGCTGGCTGGATGGTTGGCTGGCTGGTTGGACAGACTTAAAGCACCGAAGAAAGAATGAGCCTGTTTTGAAAGAAGAGTAGAAGCGGATGAAGCATGGACACAAGAACAATGGCGATGGACCACTGCTCGAGGAAGCGCGGAAGAAACAGCGTGCGCGAAAAAGGCTAACGAAAGCGTATCAAGTGCGCGTGATCACTCGGTGGCATGAGCATCAAAACAATAACACAAGTCCAGAAGTGCATTCCATTTAGCACGGTTGGGGTTGAAAGTGGTTAAGGGGTGTGGGGGGTGGGGGGGGATTTTGGTCCGAAGCACGGACAATGGATGAACTTGAAAGCTGGGCGACATTCGTGGAGCTAGCGGAAGTGACTGCATGAGGACCACCGACCGACGCTCTCTATATCTCCAGTGTGTCTCGTTAGCTGCAACCAGAGGGAGACGATGAAGTGGACATAGAACTGGGCCAAACTATTGCTTCCCCCCCCCCCCCCCCCTTCAAAAACCCTCCCACCTTCGTTAGGGAGTCACAAGATGACAGAGACGTCATTAATGCCGTTGTAACGTTGGCATCCTTCACCTAGATTCACGTGCGCGTTCAACGTGCTCCAACGTCGGGATTCGTTCGATAACACCACCAACCCAACCGAGGAACGGAAGTCAGGCTTTATCAACATCGACAAACCAGCCCACCGCTCACCGCCGACAGCAAAAAGGGAAAAGGGGTTTTGCCAAGTTTTCCACCACTCACTCTCACGAAAACAGAATCCATCCCATGCTATCCTGCTTCCACAAATCGATAGTTGGCGTTTTTAATTTGATCGAACTTTCACGGGCATTCGGTGAACGCCTGTACACACTGGAAAACTGCAGTGCATCCAGTGCATCGTGATGAAAATGGGAGGGGAGGTTTTCCTGGTTGGTCTTTTTTTGTTGTTGCTGTTGCTCCTTTTATTCTTAAACGCTGTACACGAATGGAAAAACGGAAATGAGAGAATCGTTCGTTTGCATCAACAGAAGCATGGGGAAGGATTTCGAGGTCCTGAGGGCCGAAGGGTTGTTAAATTCCTCATGAATGGTGAACAGTTCATCTCGGGTTTCAATTATGGATGCTGGGTTTTTGCCGCAAAAAAGGAGGTAGCGTACATAGGATTAACTTGTTCTTCCTTATTTTGGTGCTTCGCTGGCCTTTCAAGCGAATAGTTTGCTCAAAACTCTGGTGATTTTTAGGACTCTGGAGACGGAGGTTGTTAACTCCAAAACGTTTTTTTTTCTAGTTCTCCAGGATCCCTTGAAGGATTTTCTGCAATTTAAAAAAATTTTAGATTTTGCACACTTCAAGGCTTTCCATGTTACAGTCCCACTCCCAACGCTCAACTTCATGCTGGTGTCAGAATACCCCCATCTGTCACATCACAGAGCCCAACCAACCCAACAGTGCCACCGCCGTAATTGACAACCTTACTTTGATCTAATTACGCCACTTCCAGTGGTTGAGGTTTTTTTGTCAATTCTTTCCCCACTTTGGGTGCAATTGTTTCGACGTGTTGACGCGAAAAAAAAAATAGCAGGACCCTGAGCAATTCCTACAGAATCGGGTCAAATATGCTACGCCCCAGGAATAGCATCCTTGCGCCACTTGACCTGAATACTGAATACTCTCGATACTGCTCGGTGTCGCGTTTTGTGTTTCTGTGGCTACTGAAGTACGTACCTGCCGTACGCGCGCAATGAGGAGTGGGTTAATTTTAGCCAAGGGCAAGCAATAGCAACGAATCGAATCACCGGCTGACGTGATTGATAATTAGTGCCTCAAATCCAAGGTTTGTCAAGGACTTTTTTCAAGTAGAGCCGTAGAAAACGGGACGATGTCTTGAAATTTCCAAGTCTCGGCCTACTAAGGACCCGTCAAAACTATACCTCAGTTGTGCTTTTGTGTGTATGTGCTGATACTTTCCGGTGGCGAGCAAAGTCCTTTGAAGCATTAATCGGATTAAAAGTACTTGCAGCTACCAATACGCTCGTTGGGATTTTTGAGTGGTTTTGTGATTTTTCTGCTCGAAACGGATTATTGTCTCAGTTGTTTGTTTCTTCTTCTGTTTTTTATTTTATCAATGTCACCATGTCCTGTTGTGTGTGTTTCCTTCTTAAAGTTTTCATTCGTTTTGTTTTGCAATATGTTCGAAAAAGTCAACTCAAAGTGTTGTCCACAATTCCTTGTATGAGTCTCTTTCTCTGTTACACTTTCACACTTCCTTCTTTCTCTCACCTTCTTCGCAAAATGTTAGCATTCGATGCGTTACGATGGTAAACAAGGCTGTTCTGTTAACTACATTCTGTTGCGCACATTAAACAACGGTAAACTGGCCAACAACAACATGGAAGTTAATGGATAACTACTACAGCTAACACTTTTATCACTACCCGACGACTAGTGATTTATCAACCCCACACTACACACGCACACTCACACACGCACACACGCCCAGATGCTTCTCATTGTGTTTTTTTTTTTTATTGTATTTCCTATTTGTTATTCATCGTTCATTCATCGTTTTCGGTTTGGCACACTCGCTCTCACACAGTAGTCTCACATGCCATCATCATCAAAACCCGGGAGTTGTTAAATGAAAAACCCTGGCCACTCAACCGATCTGTCTTTCCGATGGGTGATCTGGGAAGGATGCTCAAAGATTTTTCCTCCTTTCTTTTTATATCAAAAACCACAAACTTTAACAAACACCCTAGCCTACCCGCCGGACAAAACGGAATGATAACCTCTCACGCCACGCTATCCTAGAACGGTAAAATGAAGAGCAAGAGAGCAAGAGAGAGAGAGAGGGAGAGAGAGAGCGCGCGAGCAAGAAGCAGCAGCCATTTTGTTGTTTTGCCGGGCAATGGTGTCCTTGATCGATGAGAACGATCGTACATCGACCTTAACGGCTCGCCGCTTTGTGTAACTTTGATCTTTTTTGTTAGCTGCTTAAGGGAGACTTTTTTCCAGTGTGTTATCTCATTCATTTGCTTCTCTTTGGGGATAATGGCGTTTAACGTCTTGCTTCGGTAGCTAATGTAGTAGTTAGCGTTTTTCTCTTCTTCCACAAGACGTTTCTTCTTTCTTTTTTGTTTCTGTTTACCTTTTCCTTTAACACTGTTTATAATCGTCTATTGTTTCAACCTCATTATACGTTCTTGCTTTTAACGATATGTGTGTCGCTAGTTGCGCCAGCTTTTATTTTGAGTGGACCACCACTGTTTCACGATCCCGGAGCCGTTTTGTTTTTTGTTCTTTGTATACTGAACTAAACTTATCCGTAAGATTTTTAGAGAGTGAGACTTGTGCACCACGCTCGCTCGGTTACATTGAGCGGATGCAAACTGTTTGTCACCCACTCTAAATCATAATCGTTCTTTGTTTTCTTGTTTCGTTTTGTGTTTTTTTTTTGTTTTTCTTTTAATTGTTTAACATTCAAGAACCTCTTTACCTTACTGCTTTCGTTCACTGTTTTTTTTTTGTTGTTGTTTCTTCTGGAAGCTACCGGATGGCTCTACTTAAAACTCTAAATAAGTATGTGTGTTTGTTTGTGTGAGAGTTGCAGATTCTTCGTTCCATACATCCAATCGATACACTTTACTTTTCGTTCTCGATACTTTGTTTTACTGCTTCTGTCTCTTTCATTCATTCGTGCATTCAATCTATTTCACCCTCGCTAAACACGCGCCCCGAACGTGCTCGAATCGCATGCAACTAAGTTTCTTCGCTAAGTCTCTTTAGTAGTTTAGAAGTAAGTTTAAGTAGCATTAAGTGTTTCTCTGCTTCCGCTTCCACTACAGATAGACGTGTTTTATGTGTACGCTCTCTTTTTTTTTCTTTTCTGCTGTTTCTGTTTTCGTGTATTTTCCACTCGCATGCGGGAGAAAACTTCTGCTCGCCTAGCTGCGTTTGCCATTCATTTTTAAAAGGTATTTGCAGTGTGTTTTGACTAGCCTTTTTATCGTTATTTTTTGTTTGTTTTACTTTTAGCTTTGTTTAGTTGGTTGTTAGTGCCCCCTCTTAGACGGCTGTGTAGAATTGGTTGTGTAAGATTTTATTCCATGCTCGTGTGTCGTGTGTTTTGTTGACGTGTATGACGCTGTATGAGCAAAGTGTGTGCCCGTTTGTTGTTTTGTTGTTTTGCTTCTTCCTGTCAAGAGCGGTGCAATCGGTGCAACAAGCGTACGAGGGTGTATTTTGCTGCTTCACTCTACATTGGTTGGTGAGCTACCACAGACGAGAAGCAGCGTGGTACAGTGACGGAGGTGAAGATAAGGCGTGGACATTTGCTGGAAGCGCTTCGACCAACGCTGTGTGAAGATGTGTTACGAAGGATTTTCGAGGGAGAGCGAGTGAGAGAGTGAGAGTGACTGTTTTCGAAGATTCAAAAAATCAAAATGCAATCCGGATCGCCAGTCTTAGTCCGGTAGCTTCCCGAGGCCGTTTGCTGTTCCCGTGTTGTCAACAGCTACCAATCAGTCCGGCTGGGCTCGTGCGGCAGGTTCGTTTCGCTAATGTAGTACACATGCTACGCTTTCCCGCCGGTCATACTGGTCTGGTTCGAAAGTTTGCTCTTCGTTCGGGATTTTTGGGTCGGGTCGTTTGGTCGACCTTATGGGGGTGGAGGACTCGCGCTTCTACCGTTGCGTTGCGCGGGCTGCACGCGGTTGACCGTTACGCCATTGGTTCTACCGTCTCGATAGCGTAACGTCCCCTGGTTGGGCGGGGAGATGGAATATGGGTTGGATGGTGGACACACGCTCCAAAATACACGCTCACTACGGCTACTGGCCACGGACGCAGGACACAGTACGGGTGGGATCGGTGCTGTTGGCGCTGGTAGGGATGGTGTTGATGAGCACGCTCGTCGCGGCCACTTCCGGTACCACCGTGGCCATCAGTGTCGGCCACGGCAGCAGTAGCGGCAGCACCGGTGGAACAAAATCCGTCCAAATTCTAACAGCCGGGGGGCCTTGGCTATCCATCGGCGAAGTTACCTGGCCCCAGTTGGAGCTTATCTCACTTCGGTTCGCCCATCGTCGAACCGACCACTATGATCAGCACGATGAACACGGCTAGCAGCACCAGTATACAGCAGATCGCCACGGCCACCATCGCACTGTTACTCATTCAACTAGCTGTTTTGGGAAATTTTGGCTGCTAGAATCTTCGGCACGCCCGGCACTCGACCTCGCCGACGCCGCTGCTCGGCCCTGGGTGTGGGAGGGGGAGTAGAGGGAACCCACTCGCACACACACACGCGCGCGTACACGGTAAGCACACACACACAGACACGCTACCACCACACGACGACGATGACGGATCCGTCAGTACGCGACACGCACCATCGAGCTCGGTATTACACCTTCCTGGTTTAAGCTGGGCCTCAGAAAAGCTGGGCGTTAGGGACGCTGGTACTAGCACACGTCGATGATTGGTGGCTGCATGCTAGGAGCATCATAGGTAATCACGGAAGTATCCATCGATGAACCAAAAACACTAGAAACGCAGCTTAGAGAGTCTGTTCGAAACTATTGCGCCTGAATGTTAGGCAATATGCACTACAAACTGAACAGAAACGTGAAGCACCGAAACACTGTCAATCACTCACTTAAGCAGCACAAAACGGATGCGTACGAAGTATTGATGCCACCTGGAAAAATAGAGCTATTACTTTACAAAAGTCCGCTCAAACACTCACACACTTTAGCTTCCTTTTGTCTATGAATTGCACACAATCGTAGCAGATCACATTCACATTCACACAAACGATTGTTTCTTCTACCAACAGATTCCAGTTTACCCATAGTCTTTTCACACACTTGATGGAAAATCTGTTTGTTGTGTCTACACATAAACAACTCTCAATTGCGTGTGTGTGTGTGTGTGTGTGAGAGAGAGAGAGAGAGAGTGGTAGATTGAGAGACGACGATTCCATATAAAACAAAGCAAGCCGATGCTTATTTTCCCCTGGTTGTGTTCGCGGTCACATCAGACGAAAGTAGGAAACTATTTCCAGAGCGGAAAAAAGAAATGCAACATTGAAGTTCGAACCCAAATTAAGGCCTGATTGCAATACGTGGGAGATTATTTCCCGAGCAATCTGGCCCACGTTAGAGAAGTTCTATTTTTGCCAAACAAATCCCCCATGCACTCGATAATCTCCAGCGCGATACAGTGAGGCGCGTTTGAAGCATCTCCGATTGATTCCGCTTCCTCTTCGCACTGCCGAACAAGCCGGTGCGAAAAATAGATGGAAAACCGGATAATATGCAGCAGCGGCCGAGTGGCTTGTTTTTCCCTCAATTCTTCCCGAACCAATGTTTGTACGTGTTTGCTTGCTTGCGTTGCGCTTGATGAAGCTACAGCACGGTCAAACGCTGAGGGCTTAACACGGTGCCGGCTGGATCTGCTCAATCCGTGCGCTTTACGTTCGTCCGAAATGAGAAATTTCAATCATATGCCACAACTCGTCGTTCATGTACGTTTCGCGTTGTTTTTTTTTTTTTTTTGTTGCCCCAATCTGCGAAATGGGAACTACGAGGCGCCTTTTTCCCCTTTTTTGAAAGCTGGGATGGTGGTGATTTTGGTTTTTTTTTTAATGTTATTTCCTTCCCTTTTAGATTTCAAATATTTACTTGCAGCTTGGCCGGGCTTTGATGTGCATTCCGGGGAGGAATTGTTTCATGTTTGCCAGCGCGCTTTTTTTTCTTTTCTGCCCAGTATCAAAGCGAAGCTGTACTCCAAATAATTTATTGCGTGCCGCGTCATGCTGGTAAAGGCGATCTGTTTATCGTATTTTTCATAGCCTGGTCTCCGAGATGGGTGATGGAATAGATAAAAAAAATCTTATTGTAGTTTTGCACAGAGGAAAAACTCATGGCGAAGGCCTATTTTCAATGTTGATATTAACTCCCTTGCATTTGTGATAATTTTAAATCCCATTTTAACCGGTATCGTTGCTATTCACGAGCAGTGGAAATTAATCATTTAATGTTAAATTAGTTATTAAAAATTTTAAACTATTTTGTCGAAAATAAGCCTCACAAGAAGCAATTCAGTTAACCCTCTTCTTCCAGCGGCAAATAGTTTTGGGAAACGCAAAGTGGGACAGTGACCTAACTTAGGCGCTGAAGCTGAGAAAGATGCTAACCAAATTTGGGCAGAGAATTCACCAGCTCAAGCCTTCTTTCGATGAAGTTTTTGGAGAAAAATTGAACTTTTTTAAACGAGTCGAATAGTCTCCCCTAACCCAGTGTCACAAACGAGCCCGATTCTGAACAGTAAAACCCGCAGGAAACTTAATACTTTTTCATTACAATTATCAAACGCTCGAATCGATAACGACCGGTGCCCGGCAACCGAAGCAGGGTTTTTTTAATTAAATCTTAAAAGCATCATTCAACCGCTCACACTAAATGACACCAACATGCACGCACGATCTATCTATCTACCCGGCCCTGGTAAGATATATCGTTATCTGTGCGATATCCTCTCGATAGAAGGATGGGTAAAACATCCATAAATCTCGGTCTCGACCTTCGCATTACATCCTTCAATAAACCAGCACCGGGCGGGCGGTACGTTTGATCTATACTGGCGTATGTTTTAAGCAACCCGAGCTGAGGGTTGCTTCGGCACACAACTACAAAGAAGAAAAAAACACAATCTTTCAACACACGTACACACTCGAAAGCACCCAAGGGACACGTACACACGAAGCGTACACCGGTACACCGACCCAGCACAGCAGTAGAAGAAGTTTGTATGGAGCAGCCATACAAGAATAACAACACCACACAGACACGTCCAAAAAAAGCAAACGCCTCCAAACATCAGAACCGATGGATGGATGGTGCTGGTTGATCGTAAAATGAGCCAAAAAGGATAACCACACCGCACAGCCACCGAGTACCGAGGGGCAGCCAAATCAGCCCCAAGGATCACTCGGCGTTCGGTCATGAAAACGTACCAAATTTCACTCCGTACGCACTCCGAGGGGAAACCAGTGGGAAACAACCGGCACCGGAATGAATGTGTGTATATTTGTGTTTTATAGCGATCCCAGACCGAAGTGCACCACCGAATGATGTGGGCATCGATTTTCCGACAATTTTCCGGCCACCGGGTTTCCGTGGCGCGGTCGGAATCCTCTCCAACATCCGGATCGAGCATTGCGGTGGGGGAGGAGGGGGAGGGGAACAAGGGGTGGAAGGATAAAAGCCAGCCACCATTTTCAGGTAGACATGAAAACGTACCGCTAAAAGCCGCCGCCTCAATCTTCAATCAGCAACATCTATCAACGGCAGACGCCACACATTACATCCGAGCTGGTGGTCGCGTAACATGACACCGATGGACGTTAAACCGGGGTTCGTGTGCGAGTGCGTGTGTGTGTGTGTGAGTGTGGATAGGGCGAAAGGGAAATGTTAAGATGGTTCGACTAGTCTGGCAAGAAATCAATATCTGTCTTCGCATCACTGTGTGCGTGTCGAACCTTGCTGCGAAACTGTGTTCCACCGAGGACTACTCACAGTCCTGAAAACCTGGAGCCAAAGCCAATATAAAAAGGGATATTCAATCTGAAAATCGAACGATCGTCGTAGTCGCTCGTTTATTAAATGCTCCAGTAGCAACGAAACCCGGAGGGGTGGGATAAAACCCCGTAGAACGAGATTCAATTATCCTATCTCGTTTTAATCTTTCTCGCATGCTTGCCGAACGATTCGATTTCGACTCAAGCAGTATAAAATATGTCGCTTTGCTAGACGTGTTACACGGAGCCGGCCAAGAACGGGACCAAGCAGCGTTCGTCGAGAAACTGTGACAAAACAAATGACGCACAAAGATTAGATGCAAATGTACCAGCGCGCGCGTCGAAAGCAAGCAGCACGGTGTTGCCGAACGGGTGCTGCATGAATATTCAAGTGTTTGTCGCACGGCGTCAAATAGATTTTTCTTCCACGATCCTTAAAGAAGAGGATAACTCGGCGAAAGAGAGAGAAAAAAAAACTTCCGGAAAACAAATCTCAGTTCAAATCTCGGAATCGGTCGAGGACTAAGGCCCATTAAGGTAGGGTGGCAAGCTACACAAATCCTCCAAAATTTCCTTAAGAACTACCCCTGTATGTGTCTGTGTGTGTGTATGTGTGTGTGTGTGGGTGAGTGTGTTTTCACCTCCTATTTTCCTCCCGCTCCTCCCGGACTGGCTTTCCATGACGAATGGGAAGACGAATTTCCCATTTGATAAATTACCTTCGCTCCTGGTGTCGCGCATTCTGCACACGGTTATGCTTTCTGACCCTCGGGTCGGTCCGGTCCGTGTTTCAAGTGGGCTCTTCTACGGTGTCGCTACTACTCCCTCCAATCTTCCCTCCCAAGGTACGCACGCGCGCCAAAGGCGATGAAGAAACCGTTTCGCAAGGTCAACAACACTTTCGCGCCCGTCCAGGCGTGCCCGACGATCATTCGCCGGGTTCGTCCTTCGTTAACCTTTCGATAATGGGTGCCGCCACCTGTCGGGAACTTCAGGACCTCCGGACACCACCAAAACTCTCTCTTTCTACCTTTGGCCCTCTTTAATGTTCATCCGGAACTGAGCATTGGGGGGGGGAGAGGAGAGTCTTCCCACCACTTTCCACCAGCGAGGCATCAGGTTTCGGCAATCGTGTTTGCCCGAGCGCTGGATGTGCCGGGAGTGGTCATGATTAACTACTACCTGTGTAGCGTCCATTAGCTTAAGAAAAGGCACAAACCGGTCGGCCCGAGTGCGTGGGTTTTGAGGAGAAAAACGCATTAAAAGCCGTGAGTGATGACAAACCGAAATGACCTTCTTATTTATTAATCATCAAACGGACTACCGGTTTTTTTTTTACCCCAGCTCCAATCGCTATGAATCATGGTGCTGGGTGGTTAGAATGTCGCGAATGCTGCTGTTACTAAATTATTAAAATGTGCTCAGTCAAGAATTTCGGTACACCTTTCGCTTCTGCCGGCCGACGTCATTGCTACGGGGTAATTTTTCATTACTCAACGAGCAGGTTCACTGACCAGACGAGCAATTCAAAAATTGCCCATAATAACTAGTTCTTGCCAGACTGGAATGAATTGTTTTGTTGGCCACGCCATCGATCGGCTCACTTGCGATGACCTTTTCGCACTGATTTCAACCAACACCACCACTGAGCATAATGGCCAGTTGTTCAAGTAATTATTTTCATCTTCCCTTCATCGACCGGCTCGGGCTATTTGGAGCATCGACTATTAGTGGAACTATTTTCCACTCGAAAGAGATTCTCGTTACCAGCGGCGAAAGTGAACCAATTTTTGGACTCCTACTTGCTTTGGCTGTGTGCGTGTGCCTCTGTGTGTTGACCATGATTACATCATTCAAAATCTGCCAGCCACGTGATGCATGCAACAACAAAAAAGTACTCCCCGAGATACATCTATCACGTGGGCCCGAAAGCCACCCACCAGGAAAAGTCCCAATCAGGCAGGGCACAAGATGAGCCTACCAACCTGAACCACGATTCCGAGTCTCATCAGGCGTATGAAAAACCACCACCACCGAACGAATGAACCAACGATTCGTATCGTTTCGATGAATCTGCAAGCCGGAAGCCGGTCACATCCTGTTCCGGGACGCTCCGGGAAATGGAAACTGTTGTTTTCCCCAATCCCACAAACCCTAGCCACCCGCCATCGACACTCATCGCAATCTTCATGTGCAGCGTGCGGGCGTACGGTACATCCTCCCACAGGAAGCTCATCTTCAGCCTGCCATTGACTGGGTGCTCCAAATCATTCCAACCCCAGTATGTACGTCTCATTGTGGTACGACTCGGCATCAGGTCGATGGTTTGTGAGCGGCAGCTGTTTCTTCTTTCTATCTCTCTCGCTCGACTAACAGGTAAATTGATCTGGTTTCGTTCGAAATGAAAGCAAATATTGCACACACTTTCAAGAAACATTCAACAAGCTGCCGCAAGTTTGCTATGCCTTACGAACGACTTAGTCATGCATATATAATACGGACACATGTAAAAGAAGCTGTAAGTTCGACGCAATAGTTCCCGATGTCAGCTGCAAAGCTCCACAACCAAATAGTATAACTGCAATGCAAGCTTCATTTTGACCTCATTAAAGTTCCACCAATTGCAAATGAAATTCGCGTGAAGTGCATGACGGGTGGATCGTCTGCAGATAAGCCGATTCCAAAAATCCGTCCCACTTGTCATACCCGGTCTATTCGGTCCTGCATTCTTAATTAATATCTATTATATGCATTTAATGTGTGCTCACTCGAGGAACGGTGTGTATTCGGGCCAATGCAAAATGGTAAAACGCGGGGTATTATTGCCCGGGGTGGAAAATCGCTACAAAGCCCACACAACCATTTAGCCGATGGTCGCCAACAAGGATAAGTGTCGGCATGGGCCGAATTTCATTAGCACCACACCATCGTTGGACACAGATGCAGAATGCCTCTTTTGCCACCTAGTGGTGCGAAAAAGTGTCCCTATGTGCTTATAGTTTATATTGAAATGAATAAATTATTTAAAACCATCCGAGCACGTTCAAACGGTAATTTGTTGCCGAACCAGACGGTGCGAATTTTGGCCCAATAGTCTATTTAAGTTTTTTTTCCGCTAGCTGCATAATGACCGAAACCTTGACTGCATTTCGGTCGATCAATGCCGATAGTATCAGGAGTATGTGTTCATCTGTAATGAGCTGGATTCAATTGCTATGACAAAATCCGTTTTGCTGGTGTTTGTGGGTCATTTGCTCGCATAAATTCAATGAACGGCTTATGAGGCGATTGTGCTTTGCTGGCACAATTTGGGTGGGTAATTTATTTTGTGGACATTAATTAACGAATATTGTTTTCAGATTCACACAATGCTCTGATAATGCTTAAAATTAAAGAGAGATTACGGTCAACAATTCATAAATTATATAAATTTATATCAGACAAAAACACACGAAAACGATCACTTAAAATGCAATCCACAAATACCACAAGCCACGATTTCGTTTTGATCGTCAAAAAACAGACATCTTCAAGTGCGACGGTTCAAGCACATACACACACACAATCATCTGGTCGGAATTTGGCTCTGGTTTTCGATTTAGCGCCGCGCAAAAAGTTTATAAATATCTAGCTGTTCCCAGCCACCCTCACAAAATGCCGACGTTCCGCTGCGCCCAGAGCTGAGATTGGCTAGCTGAGATGTGTTTGTTTGCTTATGTCTTTGTTGCTGACCTGCATCCAACCAGACGCTTCGTTCTAAGGACAGCTGCACTTGGAAGAACATCAGCGTGGGCCACTATCCTTGACATTATTTCTCCATTTGCTTGACCAAATGGAATCTCCCGAATCGAATTCCAGTACGCAAAGACAACAAATCGGAATCAATCGTCCCCCAAAAAACAGACAACCCAATCGCCATATTCAAATGTATCGATTATTTGCTTCCCTAAATCTATCCTTTATCCATCCATGGGTAGAAATAAATTTTACTCTCCCTTTGGGTCCTCACCCTTCTTGAGGATCCCTTGGCCGGGATTGTTCGGGACCGATGTTTTATTTTTGTGATCATGATTTTCGTTTTCTTCTTCTCGCCCCAAAAAGCTACCGACCAGGGGGGGAGAGAGGAACCGCAGTTGAGAATGTCTATTAGGAGGAAGAAAAGCATTCCTTCCCACCGATGGATGGACGGATGGATGGGACAGCTACGTCATTTTCCATCACGAAGGGGGTGGTTTCTTTTCTCCTCCTCAGTCCTTTCCACGGAGAGACAGAGACACGAATTGATGATGCGGCAAATTATTTCCGCTCGGCTCTTCAGAAACTGGTCCGGACCACCCGCAGCCCCTGGTCGATTCTTCCCCCAGGATTTTCTTGTACCCATAGCAGGGCTGAAGCATTGGCTTGAAGGACTTTGTTTGTGTGAGTCTTTCTAGCGCTTCTTTTTTAACCTTGCCCAGTCTTGCCTGCCCTTGCTCGGTGACAGCAGTAAAGCCGTGCACGGGCTTTGAAAACTCAAGAGTTTATCCACCGTCGTCCGTCGTTCGTTGGATTCTGTCTGATACCACGTTTTGCCATCGAAAGGCCACCTCGAGCATAAACCTCGTGCTCGTGCTATCTTTCTCGCCCCCTCAACCCCCTTTCTCCCGCTCTTCCCCTACCATCCCCCTTCACCCTGGTTGATGGTGTAGGCTTATTTTGTAAGCTATTTTTCTCCATTTGCTGATGCCACCGTGTCAGGGTCCCATTCAAATATTCACTCTCAACACCGGCTATTAGCATCGCTTCTTCATGGGTGAGATTCTAGACTCTTCCGCTTCTTTTTGTGCTCTCCTATTCTATTGCTTTATTGCTTCCTGTGGTCCTTGGTCCCCCCTTTTTTTTGGGATGTCAACCGACAAGGTGACGAAGCTGGGCGTATGAAATTGCCCACTGTCGACTGGCTTTGGACGGGACCGTCAAGTGGGTAGTAAGTGGCACGAGACTCTTGAAGCGAACGCACACACCGCTCCGACGCAGAACCGGTGGGTGTAGCTAATTGGGAAAATTGCCTAACTGCAGGGGGCTTACTGGAGGCGCATCTTTTTGTAGCTGCTGTCTTTATTGATAAAAAATTAAAAAAACAAGTTGACTAGAATTGTCTCTATATTTAATTCTATAAAATAAGATAACTATAGAAGTCTTCTTTCACCTCCGTGAGTGTCTGACTCATTTCGTTCTTAAAACTGCCACCTCTGGGTGAGTGCTTTCCAACCCAACACCCGCAAAACGTTTATGCAAATGCGATGTTTTATTTCTGTTATTTTGACCCGATAAAACACGTCCTCCAAAACACGCCTCAGATAAATCTGTCTAGTTTTGGTGACGGTTTTTTTTTAACTCTCACGTCTCGATATCACCACGGAGCAAAGCAGCAACCACGCAACAACAACTTCTCGCCACACTCCCTTTCCTTCCTTCTCCCTTTTTCTCTACCCATCCCTCGTACACACACACACATTATGATGATGATTTACGAGCCTAAGGCGCCTCGAGCGTACAGAAAAAGGCAAAAGTTTTCCTGCTGCTGCCCATCCTTCGCTCTCTCCCCTCCTAAAGGCGATTCTGACGCGAAACAAACGGACGCTTTTCCAACACCACCCCCACACCCAAATCTGCCTAATTCGTTCCAATTCGAGGGGGGGGGGGGAACTGTTGCAAACTGTTCTGCGCCCAGAATCCGCTTTTCGCCACACAAAACTCGGTCCATTTACTTTCAACTGGTTCTCTCTTCTTCTTGTGGAAAGAGCTTCCCATTTTTTGCTGTTTGGTCTTCGCTCATAGCATCAACGTGGGAAAGGTGTGTGTGTGTATAGGACGGGAGAAGCAAGCAGGCGAACTTTCGTCCATGGGAATGCAAAGGGAGCGGGAGAAAGGCCGATAGGACTACGGTCAAAACTGCTGACATGGGCAGGAAAAAGTTTGCTGTTTTGTTGTTGTCAAAAATTGATTAAACCTCACAAAGAAATCTGTACTGCGTGCGATGTGGGCGCGTTGGTTCGGCAGGAAAAATTAGCCCCGGTCAAACCTTTCCCCTAATGGGACGTGTAAAATGTGTAGCAACATGAAGGTTCAACCCAACCCGATCATGATGAAGTTATGGCGCTAATAATTCTATCTTCTTAAGAAGGGTTCGAAGAGAAATTGATGCATCACTTGTTCGTCCTAAATTATGAGCAGCATTTAAAGAGCTTCCCGTGAAGGAACATAGCGCGCAGGACACTTCCAAAGAAATGGCTACAAATACAGTGCACATTTTGCGCGTTCGGAACACCATAAAACAATACTGGAAGCACTTAAAACGCGGGCAGAGCTTAAGTAGACGAAGTAAAGGAAAAGTTTCGCCACTGTTATGCACTTCTCGAGCAATCTCTGGGGGCAATTTAACGAGCTCGTAGTAGAGCGAAAAGAAGAAAACAAAAACTCTCCCCGAGACTTAAGCATAGCCGGCCGTACTTCGGAAAACATCCCACCATACCAAATGCCCAACACGCACATAACGCAAGAAAATCTCACTCGAGAATGGGGGACGAAACAAAAAAAAAAACGTGGTGGCCATCAAAGCATTTTCACCGAGCCCGACTCGATTGCTTACAAGAGGCCGTTTCTTTATTATGTGCTTCATTCTCCGGTGGCCAATCGACGTTACCACCGTCCGGGCGCCCGATCGGGTACGAGTAATCAGCATTCCCAACCGTACCGAACCATCCGTAATGGGAAAAGGCGGCCCGAGAACTAATCATTCCTTCCAAACTTATTAACGTTTCTTTGCCCGGGGAACTTCCCTCATCGTTCCGCCGTTCCATGGATTTCGCATCCTTTCCAAACGGATGGAACGGAAATGGACAGCACTTGTCCGCCCGCAGTTCTCCGGCCCCCATTGGCCTCTCTCTCTCTCTCTCTCTCTCTCTCTCTCTCTCTCTCTCTCTCTCTCTCTCTCTCTCTCTCTGGCTCGCTCTTATCGGGTTTGGGAAGAACATTCTTTATCATTGACGTTCGTACCCGGAACGTGTGCACTCGAGATTGTTATATACTGCCAATGCTGCCGGGAAGGCTACCGAGTCCGAGCCATCGATCGAGTGCTTATGCTGCTCATCCCCGAATAGTGAACCGGAATGGTGGACGCTTCTTGCGTGCCCATCAACCACCCTTTAGCCTCCAACCCACACGCGCGGCACTCTTCCTGCTGAGAGACAATAAAGCTTCCCGGTAAGCTGAACCCAATATCGAAACACAATCTGTGTATCCTTCCACGATGGTTCCATCGTCCGACAGTATTGCCACAGGAGCGTATGAAAAATTATTGGAACGCTTCTTATTTTCTTCCATTCTGCTGCACGAATGATTCATGATGGATTTTGTTTTGCTATTGGTTGTTTTTTCTTTTGTTTTTCCTTCCAGCAATCCGGACGATCGACAACACGAACGCGAATCTCATACAAATTCAATTAAAGATATTCATCTTTTCGATCCTGCGTGGCAAGGGCAGGACGGCGTAATGATCCTTCCGCTGTTGGCTGTAATGGTGTAATTCGCCCTAATGCACCCTTAATACGACCCAAGTGGTTCCTTCGAGAGGGAGGAGGAAGGGCAAAGTGGCAAATATTGTTCATCAATATGGTTGTTGCCATGGCAGAGGGTGTTGAAATTGTTTTCCCCCTCGCGTAATAATCAACCGAACCGGAACCGGAAACGCGTGGTTGGGAATGCAAATAGTGCAGCTGCTTCAATAAAGTGGCAATCATTTATTCATGCGCCCAACGCACTGCAAGGAAGCTGCAAATGAGTGCGAACGCTTGGCGTGGTTCGTAATTAATGAGATGCCATGAATATTTGATGCATGAGTTTAGCGTTTGGCTTTTTGGTGGAAGCTCGGGCATGATGGATGTGTGCCGTTTGCCATTTAGTGGTGGAGCGTTCTTGTAATTCGTCTCGAAACGGTATCACCAAATTTACATGTTCATGTTTATTTTGCTTTTCCCCTGTAAGTGCACAATCGGTGGCAATTCTCACCCAACGTCAACCCAAAACTCGTTTTTACCATTAATATTTGCATTCCCGAACGGTGAACCATCCATCCCGGGCAACGGAAAGTAAAATCAATTGCTCGAGCTAACATGCTTCAGGCAATTTACACATTACATTGGCCCGATTCGTGTGACCTCCCCGGGAGAGGCCGGGCTAAACCCGATTGGAAATGAAAGTCGATTCATCTTGCGATGAAGATTAATGGTAATCCGTTTTTCCCTTTTCTGTCGGCGTCGGCCGGGCCGCCATCGGGGTAATAGCTTGATGATGGGCGTACGCCGATCTTCAAATCGTTCCCAAGAAAAACGGTTTGCGATTGCGATGCGTCGACAAATGCGCACGGATGGTAAGTGCGGATGAGTCAATAGCCTGGTACCGCCGACAAGCAGCAAACCCACCACGGATGGCGTAAGCATAATAACACCTCGTACTCTCAAAGACAACTTCATTTCCAATGCGGTCCGCATCCCGCGCAAGTGTTTACCGAATACACTGCGATAAACATAAACATCGTTTCTATCGCCCGCTGATCGAAGTGAGAAAAATTACTCCCAGTCACCAACCACCGGGCGTCTCCATCGGCTGTTGTAACGTTCGAAACGGAATGGAGACGCATGGTACTTGATGAAAGGCTTACCATCGAAGGGGCGAGGCGGGGAGACAAATTATGGCTCCCTGCTGCTGCTGGTGATAGGTGAATCACGTGAACTGTTGACTCCCGAAACGAAGGAGAAAAAAAACCCGAACAGCTCGAACACTCCATTAGGGATGCAGTAATGAGCTATATTCGGTCGCTTGGTATATTTCGGTGCTATCGAGATGGGACTGGAGCGAAAGGTTATTTAAGGCTCTCTAATGGATGGAGCTTGTTGCGCTTCGGCCAACACATCGACGACAGTTGCGACGACGTTAGTTTCCAGCAGGCGAACGTAAGTTCCGGGCCGGGTGAGAGCTCTTTCAGTACAATGACTTTACCAGAGTTAAGTTCATTATGCGTACCACGATCGATGGTTTGCGTGCTAGAGTACGTACGCACCGAGACTTCCGTTTACTCGTTTTTTTTTTTCTTTTGCGGCCGAGCAAGCACGCAACAGAACCAGACGGAGCGCGTTTCCCCTATTGTTGGACGAGAAACGCTTTTTAGTTGCTACGTGTTGAACGGCAGCGCAAAGTTAAGCTGCCAGACGGCCGAATAAATGTTGGCTGTTGCAACTCAACTTCACAATCCGTCTAGTCTTTGTCGTGCCGTGCGAGTAATAGCCGTCAGACGAAAACGAACGTCTGGAGTTTTGCAGCATCAACAAGATCACATTTTCCGTCGCTTTATTTCATCATGAAAAAGGAAATGGTTTGTTCGCCACATTCCAAAATCTGAAATCAGCGCGATAAGGGCACGTTGGATGGAATTTCAATATTTTCCTACATATTCCTTTCCGTCGGATTAAAATGCAAAATTCCTTCCCTCGAGCATGTTGTAACGGAATTCAAGAACGAACGCGTACCCAACGAGACGGAAGTCAGCCTTTTGCGAGAACTTCCAGCTTTGCCCATACTTTCAATTAAGATCCGCGTATCCTTTTTTTTCGTTGGGCTCTATCTTATTGTAACTTTTCGTCCAATACTTTTACGAACAATTTTCCCCACAGCTCCAGGATGGCAAGTCAAAGATAATATGCACCATTTTGTTAGTCCCCCGTGCTCAGGATTTCACTTTTCATCTGTAAGAAAAGTTGCGTCCTCGTTTGTTTCACTCTCTTCCTCTCTCTCTTTCTCATCTATTTTCACTATTAAGTTTCCATCTTCTCTCCTCTTCTCTCTCGCTCTCTGTCACACACACGCTTGCAAGGTTTCTCTATTAAACAATGATGGTTCTCTTGCAAGATTTCACCACATCAAATGCACGCTTCTCCTAGCGCCATTGATGATATCCGGGATTGAGCATCCTGGGGAGCCCATCGACCGCCGTAGGCACAGGACGGTGCACAATCCTTGCTCATCCACTTCGATGCCGTGTCCCAAAAGGGGAGTGCTGAGTCTGGATCGCACATTTCCAAACGGTTATTACATGCACACGAACGCACACACGGTCGCGCGTGCTCATTCCACCAACATCCATCAGCACTGTACATTCTCCATTCTTTGATTAACTCCGCTGCGTTCTCGCTCACAGGTGACACCGTGCTTCCGCTTCCGGTGTCGTCGAACTTCAATCACTCGAATCCAAACGGTGGTCCCTGTTCCATCACCAAATCGCATCCGGAAGTCACACGGTGTGTCCTTATCTCTCACGATCAGATGTTGCAATATCCACCAACATCACATGATCGAACACTACCACCACACTGTTCCATCGGGGTTCAACTTTACAACTCAATTACCAGCAAAACACAAGCAGCACAGATTTAACAACAAAAAGAAAACTCCAAACACTTCGTTGACACTGTAAAAACACAACCCTTTCGGCACAAGCTGTTTCCGTTTGGCTGTGCTGAGCCGTCGTTCCCAACTGCGGTTTAACGGCGGCACGGTCCAGGAACACACCAGGGCGCTGAAGTGGTCAGACACATACACTCACGCACGCGCTGGCTGTAGCTGTAAAACAAGGATGGGGTCGCTGCCACTGCTCACAGCTCGGCCGACGAAAATCGACTGAAGCGTCGAACCAGCGAACCGATTCGCAATACCCGGCCACGAGTGCGCTCGAAACCCTAGAAACGCTGCTGGTCGGTCGGTTCGGAAATTCGGTTCGCTGGTGGGGAAAAACACACACACACACGCACTCGCATACGCTGTAGTGAGTTCCAAGGGCGTCCGATCCCACGTCACTCACTGGAAGGCAGAGTTCTCAGCCACTCGCAGCATGTGATCTGCGCGGGAAGGCTTTGAGATTTTACAAGTTCCTGCATCCAGCACCACGAATAGCTGAGTTCTGAGAGCGTGGACCGACCGTCAAGACCGACCGGGGAAAAGACTATTCGTCTTGATGTTTTTTTTTCTTCCTCTTCTGTGCGAGGTTTCCTTCTCCAGGAACTGTACTTACCGGAACGCTTGACAGTGCCCCGTATATGAATCTCGCCAATGCTGTGAGCTGTACGTGCAAGTATGCGTGACACACGGCTGGTATCACACATTATGCACACAGCTGATGTATACGCTCGAATCATTTACACAGGCACAAAAACGGGGTCTCTTCCCGAAGGCCGTGATTGCGGTCATGGATCTGGATGAGGCAAAGGGAAATGACACTCGGTCTCCAAGCAACGGTATCACAGTAGTTTCAATTTTTGGACTATTGCATTAAAACCACAGTTTCCCTTGATTAGGCAAGCTAATTAAACGAGCTTCAGGGCTACCTTGTCTGTCGCTGCCGTTTCCCAATGTGACAGTGGCCTTATTCGGAGAACCCACTTTCATTAGACCGAACCCGCGTGGGGAATTTCACGCAAAATATCTAAACCAAGCTCAGTACGCATTTTGACAGTGCTCCCTGGTATAGTCTACACCCATCGACACTACAGCGTAACGGCAAGGTTCGTCGGACACACGCACACATTTTTTGTCCTTCCTTCGAACCGTTTCGGTTCGCTGGCATTAAATCTGGTGTCCCCGGTAGCCCGGTACCACCCATTCGAGGGCAATGTTTTCCACTCACCGCACAAAAGCTCGCTTCCGGGAACAATTCGAGCTGTTTTGCACCGCTTTGCGCCTCAAATAACTCCAAAAACCAACCGTAATTATTCGCCGCATACAGCTCAAATCGCTTTCTTTCACTCTCAGGGACGGGCACCATGTTTCCATCTTCGTTGCTCCGCTGCTTCCTCACCGCGCACAGGACCATCGTGGCTTTTCGCCGCTAACTTTTAACCGACCGAGACCAACCTCAGAACGAGCCAAAGGAAGAACTTTATCCCGGCCCAGGATTCTGGCATGCTGGGTGGGAGAACGTGGCCTCGGAAGAAGATGGCGATTCCACCGATTTCACATCACCCAAACCTCCCGCAACCAAGTGGCGGGATCCTTCTTCAACGCGTGGCACTTGAGGTGAATGAAAAGAAGCAAACCGAGCAGGGCGGGCAAAAAATCCCAGCTACAGAACAGCATCAGCAACAACAAAAAATAGCCGTAGTAGTAAAAATCAAATAAGCACAAGAAAAAGTTCCAAGCGGTGGTGAAACACGGAAAGGGGTGTCCGAAATCGGGCGTGAGAGACAGGCGAAACGTCGACACAACGTTTCCACCGAAAACAGACACCGTCCAACTCGTGAATCGAGCTGTGAGCGTCATCTGGCCACCAACCTTCATCAGGCTCCCTGCTGCTGCTGCTGCTGCTTGAAACTTCGAACCTCACCAGCCCATCACCGACCCACCGAGCAGCAGATGGAAAAGGACAGTCTGCCTAGTGTGCCTGGTCTAGCTTCTTGGACGCTAGGACGAGCGACCACCACCAGCGTCAGCTAGTACCGGGAGTCAACTTTACTGAAACAATTGCCATTTGCCTTTTCTTCGCCTCTTTTGTCTTTACAGCATGCATGTGTGTGTGTGTATGGCTTTTTTTCTGTTGTTGCCAACATTCCAGTGTAATATCCCGGTCGCTTTATCCTTCCACAGATTGGCCCGGTGGGCGCTGCCCGGTCCCGTTCTGCTTTCCGCCTGCTATACGATACGCTCCATCGACGGACTTAATTTTCACCCTCTTCAACAAACCGGAAGCAATGGGGCGGGAGGGTGGACGGAGAAGGGCCAATGGCAGGAGGGAAGGAAAGTGAAATGCTCGGTTGAAGCTGTCCGAGTCCTTGCTCCCGTTTCGCTACGGCCTAACCGTACCCGATCATCTCATTTTCAAGAGCTTACCCTGGCCTTTCCACTGCTCGGGATCCCCGCACACCCTCGGTCACATCAGTTCCGAGGACAATTTCAAAGCCCCGGCCGAGTATGGCCGACCTGAGTGCTCATGCCACTCATCCGACCGAACCCAGCGCTTCTATTGATCGAGCGACGACAACGAGCTTCCAGTGCAGCCCGAAAAGCACCCCGAAGCACGAAACCCGAACGCGCCGTTACCACGGGCAACCAACCACCTCGGGCACGGTAAAATGCTCCTTTTCCCCTCCCACTTACACTACCGCCCCACCCTACACAGCATGCAACAGTCCCCGATCCATTCCAATGCCATTCGACATCATCATTATCATCATGGTTTGTGCCATCCCGCGTCGTTATCTCTCGGATTTTCACCATGTAAGTGTGTGTTTGTAGTTACTAGCGCATGTACGTGTGTACGTGAAAAGGAAAGCTGTAGCAAGCGCTGTGTATGGGTGGATGGGTTTTTGCTGTAAAAGGATACGTCCGTTGCACACGAGCACACGCGAGCTTCAAGTGCTCGCCACGGCGCTGACTTTGGACGCCTTTTTTTTGCCGGTGTCAGGTGAACAACTACCATTCTTGACTCCAGAACCAGAACCAGTTCGGGCCGTCGGTTCCGGGTCTCGGCTTTTCCCACCTTTTCCACGCAGTTCCCCCCCCCCATTTGGGTAGGGCTGTCCTTCGGCCAAAGTTGGTGGGTCAAGTGTCGTGAATGTTTAGTGGCGATACGTGTTCCAAGGACAACAAATGCGACCTCGTGCAAAACGATACTGGGAAGCCTAGCCCGTGCACCAGCAGCAATGTTGAGCCAATTGCAGGAAAATTTTGCACCCCTAGGCCTGCGATGCCAGGCCGCTCTTTTCCGCGCGGAAAACTTTCTTCCCCTTTTTGTTCCCAGGCAGGATTTTCTGCCTGCCCGGGAGATATGTCTGTTTGATTGTATCTTCGTTTGGCTACCCATTTACCGAATAAGGGCACGTCCCGTTCGGGTTAAATGTTGCTAAATCGAGTGTGAAAAACTATAGCCATATCAAAAGGTTTGAGTCGGGAATATAGTAAATGGCGCACCAGCGTACTCACGCCCTCCAATCGTTCGCAATCAATGTGAGATATAGGTTTGATATTCGTCGCTTGAACAATCTCATCTACAACAATATTATTCCCGGGCGATTACTTTCCCGTTGTTGTTGTTTTTTCCCCCATTAGTTCTGTCCTTGGCTCGTGACAAACTTCGATGGCAATTAAATGCAATGGGTCGTTATTTGTCATCTTCCTGCCGATTGCTAAATAATTCCGGTGTGTAATATTTGCTTGCCGAAGAAAGTAGCATTAGCAAACAGCACGAAGAATCGCTTCGATTAGTGTGTGATAATTAATTTTATTACAAACATTACGCGAGGATTTCATTACCCAAATAACAAACGGTGCTATAGTTGGGATTGGATGGAAGAGAATTGCTCATGAAGCTCATGTTTAGTAATACAATAACAGATAGTTTCCGAGATGTTTTCGTTATGATAACTACACAGAAAAAGTATACAGAACATAAACTATACATTTTCTATATTCGGGAAGCCAGTCGAATCAAGCTTTAAGATGTTTAAGGTACTTCAACCTTGCTTTGAATTCGAAAGCCAGTTAGAAAAGTCAATTTGCACAGAAATTAACAATAGAATAAGACAACAATAAAAAAAAACAATTCAACAATAGAAAATCAACAATTAACAATAGAATGATTTTCAAAAAAATGTTTTAAAACAAAACCGCTCAAAAAACCAAGATAAAATAAACAAATATTTGGCAAAATAATCCTCTAAATCTTAACCTAGCTCTTCAATTCTAGTTTTGTAAAAAAATAAAGTCAATAACTATTGTGAGATAAAATATCTAACTTTTTAATAACAAGGCTTGACTGTGTTAAAGTTGTAACATAGAAAGAGAGGATAGCCAAAACTAAAGAAGAAAAGCTGTTCGAATACTAAATTTGATTAAATCTTATTCTATTTTATGATATGCTATATTTTAATGGAAATGAGAAAAATATATTCGGAATCTTTATCTCGATTAATTTAATGATAACAACAATTCGCATAATTTTCTAATAAAAAACTTATATTATTCGTTGAAAAACGGCAACATAATCTCAACTTTGCGATTTAAAACACCAGGTAGTCTTATTCAATTGTCCATCACTGTATTTATTCTAGTTCTATGATATCCAAGGCCACCGTATTCGGCCGGTTAAAAGTTATCTTAATAATGTATCCATGTCTTTTGGGGGCTTTCGAAATCGAAATTGAATGCCAATGCTACAGATCTGAATACACACACTCGTGAAAAGAGGGCTCAGGTTGATGATTAATAGGACCTGATAAACCGTCAGGCATCAGGAAAAGTGCTCCATTTATTCAAACTATAGAGAAGCTTCGCAAACGCAAAGTTGCATGCAGGCTTCCAGATTAGTGCTTGATACATCGCTCACACGTACCAAACACTCTCCACGTAAGCGTTCATGTGATCAGACAGAACATGGTGTAAATGTTATCAGGTCATTCAACTACACAGCAATTGCTTAGGCTCAAAAATATCATTCAGGCAAATAAAACAGCATCTAGATCCACTGCTGTTGCCTTTTTGGATGTTGAAAAGGCTTTCGACAACGTTTGGCATAGTGGACTAATTCATAAGCTATTAGTGTACGGTCTTCCAATGTTCTTGGTGAAGATCGTCAGCAGCTACTTGGAGGATAGGACATTTCGGGTGGCCTTAAGCTCTGCGATGTCTGATGCCTTACCAATTCCCGCCGGAGTACCACAGGGTAGTTTACTTGGACCTTTATTGTACATTTTGTACACAGCGGATGTACCTGATCTACCCTGTGATGGCAAGTTATTCCTGTTTGCAGACGACACTGCCATTGCCGTAAAGGGCAGAAACGTGGTAGAATTGAGGAGCAGGGCTCAGCGCTGCCTAGATATTTTCCTCAAATATGCTACAAATTGGAAAATCAAAATAAATTCAACAAAAACCCAAGCGGTGCTGTTTCCCCATCGGTATAAGGCCAAACTTTTAACTCCTCCAAATTGTAGCCGTATTCGAGTAGAAGGTAACTTTGTAGAGTGGTCCACGGTCATTAAATACTTAGGACTTATGATTGATCGCAAGATGCTCTTTCGAGAACATATTCAGGGCATTTTGAACAAGGGTCACATGCTCATTAGAAGCCTGTATCCCTTGATTAATCGTAGATCCAAGCTATCACTACAGAATAGGCTCGCATTGTACAAGCAAATATTTTCACCAATGGTTACTTACGCAATTTCGGTGTGGGGGTCCTGTTCACAAACTAACTTAAACAAAGTGCAAATAATGTTAAATAAGGTATTGCGCATGATTTTAAATGCCTCAAGATACACAAGACGAGTGGATCTGTATGAAAGTGCAGGAATTAAACCACTTCATGAATTAGCTATACAAATGAATGCAATGCTCTTCGAGAGATGCATGCATTCAGAATATGAATTAATTCGCAACATAGGAGCCTCACTCCGATTGTAAATCAAACTAGGTAAGATAGGTTAAAGTAAAAATAAGCTAGGGTAAGTTTGTTATTATTTTTATATTTTTAAGGTTTTTAAGTTATTTTTCATAAGTTTAAATTAGGTTATCGTAGGCTACTAGGTAAAAAAAAAAAAAAAAAAAAAAAAAAAAAAAAAAAAAAAAAAAAAAATCACTTAATTCAATCAATTCAGTGCATGCCATCGCATTAACACAAAACAAAATCTTAACACAAAACATTAAGAATTTAGGTTAGAAAAGCGCATTTGAACGCTGTATATAATCCAATATTATCCTCAACAATGTAATTGTATCAAAACATCAAGAATAAATGTATGTATGTATGTATATGGTGTAAATGAAACGATCCTATCGGATCGGTCGCTCGAAATAGATCAATGTTCTGTGTCCTGTTTTCAACTTACATGTACTACACGAATAGGAGGACAGAAAGTAAAAAAAACACAACTCCAAAAACATCATGCATTCCCCCGAATGAGATGCACTCCTGTTCGCGTACCTCAATCGATGTCGTAGAAACAAAACCAAACAAAAAAAACTGGCGCTTCAACCGCAAAAGGTAACCACGAACGGATGGGGTAGAAAAAACAGGGTTTTTTTCACAAAACACACTCACGAGAGCACCAAGTTGATTGCATAATTGAATTTCTATGTTGAATCCCGCGAACAGCGCCCGACCATTAATTGAATGCCGCACCGAAAGACTTACCGCAATGGCAATGCGTTCGAAAATGGCAAGTTTCTGCTCCTGCCGTCCCGAACCTACGTGTGTATGTACTGGGTGTGCTTACCTGTAGGGAAGAGAGAGAGAGAGAGTGAAATGGAAAATGATTAAATTAAATCAACCATTAATAAATGTACTAAAACACAAAGAGGGGACATGAAAAACCCTTTTTTCAAATGAAGTTATCTATTGCTTTAAATGACATTTCCTCTTCCGCATACGTTATTCCGAGTGGAAAGCTTACAGGAGTTGGGACTTGTAGCATCACATTTTAATACAAAAAAAACACACACACAAATTCATCATAAAACAGTCCGTTCAATTTCAGTTCCCCAATGCCCTAAAAAGACGATAAAATTGGCGCTTCTCAATTTGGCAAAGGGTGCAGCCCGGCACAAGCGATTGGTGGGTTCGGTGGGTAATCTTTTCAAACCGGTCCACCAACCGAGAGATAATTGATTAGATTTTTCTCCATCAGCAGCGCTAGCGAAGCGTAAATCAATTTTTTACCGCATTAGCCGGGTAAGGGCAGCAGCATCATCAATTGCCGCTCAATCGTCGCCGACGCAAGATGCTGACGCGTATCGTATCAGGCAAGACCAGGCTCAGGTTCGAAAGCAAACTGTTCCTATCTATCCGCACGCACTGGGCCACCATTATCGGTAACTTTAACCGATCCCTTTCACCGACCGGGCTAGAGTGGACATTCCCAGTATAAGAGTTTTGGGATTTTCATAAATTGTTGTTCCCACTGCGGAATTTACCCGATGCGGTGGTTGTAACTTTTCTCATCCCATCATTGGCTCCCCAGTCGTTGGAGTCAACCGGCAGCCAGGCTGCCAGTTTTTAAGAAGCAACGAACGAGCCAGGGCAAGCTTTTGCCCTTTGACTCCGTAACTAGAAAAGTGTATTTATTACGGTTACCTGAGACGGGACCTGCCCGACCTGACCTGCCGACAGCGAAACGGGGGGGGGCCCTCGGGTGAGAACGATCCATTTTATCCATTCCAATCTATTGCAGGCAGCGCTCGGGATGTAGCCATCACAGGGAGGCTCAAAACCCCTACGACCTTCGTGAGATCGGAGTGAATGTTTTAATTAACATCTCACGAAGTCGCGTGAGTGAGCGAGCGAAGAAAGCGTGGATGGTTTTGGGCCAAGCAGACTGGGGCAGCTTATAAGAGATTGCCTCACCAGCCACCAGATAGACCGCGTACGTGATGGTTGGGAAGCGACTAATAATGAGCTTCCGACGATTACGCTACCACGCTTTTGCCCGCCACGAGTCCACCTGGAAGTCAATCAATTCTCATTAATTATTCTCCACCAACCCGGCCACCAGGCGGGTTTGTCAGCTTATGAGCGTTTGCCGTGAGTGGGCGCCAAGTTGGCGCAATGATTAAAAGTGATTGGATCATCAAAATTAGGATTTAAAAATTAACTAGAGGACGTGGTTTAACGATCCACCTTCCCAAAAAGCTCCTCAGGGTATCAGCTCCGGCAAGTGACACTTGATGCTACGTGATTAACACCGATATCATAGCACCGTGACGTTGCTAATCACATTTACATTACTAAAGATTTCAATTTCCAGCACTCCAAGAAACGACTCACGAGCCTGGGTTTTAACGCTCACACCTGTCAGGGAAATGGGAACTCGAATTTCATTTGCAAAGGATCAACTTAATTTCTGCACCCTCGCACTCTCTCCCCTTACCAAACCACGATACCAAACAAATACGCCAGCTAACGAATCAAATGGTGCTGACAGTTTTACGATCCCCGGGCATTAGCTGGCAACAAACACGCTGGCACACCTCATGCCTCACGTAGTATGTTATTAAAATTTACAGCCAACGTCCTACACGCCGTCTGCTTGGTTCTATAGCTCTTGTTATACGCCAGCAGGTCTTAAGGATCGAAGAAACACACACACACACACACACAAGACCCGCCAAAAATGCGGAACCGTAAAAATGGTCAAAAAATACGCGCAACACCCAAAAAAAAAACCGTGACGACCATACCGTACAGCCGAACGGGCGTCAGTTCTAAAAGTCAAGTTCTAACCTCCGCGAATGTCTTGGTCTGTGTGGAAAAACACAACAAAATGGCTAAAGAATGGCGTACCTCACACAACGGTTCCCATCGTTCGTTTTCCCACGAACCATCCCCTGGTAGGTAGGTCGTAAAATGGGGCACTTTAAAATCTGCTTAAATATGAATGTCAAATTTTTAGCACCACACCAAACAAGTTTCCACATTTTCCGGCCTTCTCAATCTTCTCTTCCTATAGATGTACACGGTACTGTTTCATCTGGGACCTGTCCCGCAACGTGCAAGCACAAATAGAACAGAAATGCCACTGGAATCGTAAGAAAAACCCCCGTCCGACGTTGTGTTTCGACTCGCGCAAAACAACGACCAGCAATGGGAACTTCAAATAGGGATTGGGTACGTAAATGGGTAAATAAAAGTACAACTAGCTGTATAAGCCTGTTTGGCACGCTCGCGCAGCAAATATTTGACAACTTCCAGGGCTGGTACAGAGCGTCAAACCGATCGTTACTTATCGTAAAGTAAAGGACAATGTGTTTTTCTGTGTAGCAATAAAGTAATGTTGTTTTTTGCAAGCATTTTTTCAGAAAAGGTTTTATCGTTCAGATCAGAAAAGGTTTTATCGTTCGCTTGGTCTACAACAGCCGTCGAGGCTCATCATATTTAGCCAGCACGACGATTAATTATTGCACCGTTGTTTGTTAATATAATGGATCGAAAAATGTGTAACCTTTTGTGTCAGACGCAAAAAAACTCACATTTCACCAAGTCATAACACGTTTAACTTATTCTGCATCGTAATTGGCTTTATGGAATGACTCTTGTGCACCTTCTACTCGACGCTGTGCTTGTACCGAACTTAAAAAAAAACGAAAAATTAAAAAAATTCTCAGCCAGTTCTCTGATCCGACGATTACTTAGAAACATTTTATTTTTTCTTTTTTATTCTTATCACTATGTTCCAATACTTGACATTAAGTCTAGAGAGTCTGAATGCATGACCTTGAAGGTCACTAGGCCAAGAAGAGAGAGGAATCAAAATTCTTAGAATATGTCCTAGCTTTACTGATGCCGCACAGAAGAGAAAAGAATGTCATCACAGTCATGTGTGCTATACTATTTTTTTGAGAATCTGAATCTTGATTCCACGAAATTTACCAATTCCCTAAATTTTCTGGGTCTTTTGGCACCAGAAAATGCTTACAGTAGGGAGATGGAATCGTCTGTCTTCTCTTCAATCTGGCGCTAGAGAAAGCCATCCGAGACTCGATGGTGGAAACTGCGGGGCCCATCTTCTGCAAGTGAATCTAGATCTTACATACGCTCATGATAAAGACATTATTTGATTAAGGCTCCCCTATGTATCAGAAGCTTGTCAAAGGAACAAGCAGGCAGCATTAATTCCTCGGGTACAGATGAACGCCGACATTTGAAGTCGTCCAAAACTTCACCTATCTGTGGGAAAAAGTCAGCACCTTTAACTACATAGAAATTGAGATACATTGACCCTAAAATGGTCATACTACAACCTCAGGAAACTTCTTCACCCAAAACACCTGTCGCGATGGAAGACTGCGGAAGACGACTCTTCTTAACCTTTGACCCCTAACGACCTCATAGGTCATACCTCATAGTTTGATGGTCAGTCCTTACTATCGGGGAACGGTCCGGATGGGATTTGAACTCAACATTTACTACCGGGCCGTCGTAAGATCTGAGACTGTATAGAACATGTATACGCTCAGTACTCACATAAGCCGCTACTTGAATTCTCTCCGAAACTGACGAAACATCTGTAAGCCCTTTTACGGAGGAAAATGCTCAGAAGGATTTTTGGACCCGTATGTGTAGAAAAACAATAGAAAAATCGCTACCGTGACGACCTCAACGAGCTGTATATTGGTCTGAATCACCAGGCTTCAATTGGTTGGTCAGTTCATGAGAAAGACACCGGACGACCCAGCCCGTAAAGTCCTTTTAGGCTGAGTGGATGGAGATGACAATATCGAGGATTGTAGCAAAGCGGTCAACAAACACTCAAAACATCTTTAAACTGCTGCAAGACAAATAATGTATCTAGCTCTGAAGTAAAAAACCCACATTTAAATGCACATCAAACATACAAAGCAGTTTTAAAATATTATTTTCATTTCTTTTGCCAACGACTTTACGATTGTTGCTCTAGGTGCTAAAATATTGCGTTAACCTCACAACCAAACTCATCCCAACAACAACGACAAAAACCAACGGAAACTGAACCGTTTGTGCACCGTTTTTAACCGTTTTGCATTCACCCATTTGTATGGTGTATGGCCGCAGCTTTGCTTTTATTTCAACTTCTCTCTGTTCCATTTAAGCATTCTACAGCAGCTAGCTCGCGCTAGAATGAGCATTTCTCCTTTTCATTTCCCATATTTTCTTCCTCACTGCTCACACACACGTTTTGCACGTTTATCATGGAAACGTGCACCCACCAGACAGCCAACTCTCGCAAGGGTTGGAGCACGGCCAGTGCAATCGTTGGCAAACGGTCGGGTTGGTCCGTAACCAACGTAACTGAGCGCCTCGACCGTATGAAGCTCGAGCTGTGTAAAAAAAAACTTTTCTCCACCAACCTGGGGGAGATCCCCCCAGGACTCCAGCATCCATCACCACCACCAAAACCCAGTTTCGGGGCGTAAAAGGATTGCGTAATTGTGCCCGCGCAAAGGGGGCTTCCGAAGTTGTTTATTTACCTTCCAGCCCCCTGAAGCTCTTGGGCACATTGAAATCATTGTCACTTCCACGAAGCACGGTGGAAGTTCGGTGAAGCGATGCAAAGCAACAAAAAAAAAGGTTACAAAAATCTTTTTCCCGTACTTGGAGATATTTAACCGCACATTCCGTCCGCTCTGGACTACGCCTCGGTGTCAGATGCACACCTCTCGCGTAAAGCCATAACTTACAGAGCCCAACGAGAGTAAATAGAGAAGGAACCACACAGCAACAACAGGAAAAAATGCATGGTTGAATTGACGGAGCTGGCAATCGGTAGCTTTACTAGCAGCGCAGCGCAAGGAGACACATAGCAGTGGAGCGAGTCGTAAAAAACGAAAGCTATTAACATGAACGAGACTGTCCCGGCCGGTTCGAGCTGGAGTCATTTGGCTTGTTGCAACCGGTAGCCCGTCCAGTCTCCGGGAAGGTGTCCATTTTTAATGAATGAAAGTAATCCGAACAATAAGTGTCCTGGGCGATCTGGGCCCTGACTGTACGAATAATTTATGATGCAAATGTATCATCTCATTCGAAACGCAACAAGACAGTAAATACAAATGATGCAGACAATATATATTTTAAATTTAATGTAACTAAAACATTGTCTGCAAATTTTCTACACAGAGTAGAATATTTCTCGACACGAAATTAGTGTGAGAGCATCGAGCGTTCAAAGAGCGTTGGAATCGACGCTGTCCATGTTTAAATTTTGTATATTTATCTACACCGACTCACCGGCGCTCTGTTTGGGCCGACCCCGTGGTCTTTATTTACAACAATAATCCCCCTACATCAATAAACTGTAGCTGACATTAAAATTGCCCACTAGTTTTCGGGCAATTTTCAGCAATAAAGCCACGTGCAAACCGTTTCACCGTCGAAGCGAATGCCTAGAGCCACAGTAAAAAATAATATACACACAAGAGCGTCGGAACCTGCAAGACCGTGCTCCATTTTGACGGGTTGTCAGTTTGTTGGTTTTGCGTTTTATATCGGCCCGCTAGGCCAGGCGGGGCTCGCCAAACAGTCAAACGTTCCATTTCATTTTCCCATCCTAGCTCACGCTCATTGTACATGCCATCGTGAGAAGATGGTTGCTGATCGTCAGTCATCGAAGTACCAGTTTTCCTTCCCACTCGGTCAACGAAGGCGTCCCGGACGATGAAACTGCCCGGCCACACCACTGCATTTATCCGTCATGTGTCAGTAGTGACGCGCGGAACCGAATGTACAGTTGCACCATTAACACTTATGCTACTATATCCATCTACGCTCCCACACACTTGCCACACAGGCACACAGCTGATTGGCAAGCGAGTGAGTGAGCTGAGTGTTTAGCTGGACAGCGCACACTTGAGGTCTAAACGGTTGGCGTGAAGTTGACAAGTCGTGTATTTAATTTATCTCCGGACGATTCGTTACTACTTTGCCTACACGCGGACTGGAGATGTCCCAGTGTCCCTTCCAATGCCATATTGGAATGTGTGTGTGTTGTCTTTTGCAGCACGGGTGGGGAACTTATACCAGAACATGTTTGGCGTGTGAGTTGGGTTTTGCTTCCGGGAAATTGTTTGCCTATAATTTACGCCTCAACCGTGTTGCATGGGTGTGTGTGGGTGTCGGTGTCCAGGAGAACGCTTGCCCAAAATGATGACGTCATGAGACACGAAGAAGCGATTCTTGGAAGGGAAAGTTTAGCGCCGAGAGGCTTTACACGGGCGGGGAGCGTATGATAATATTGTATTATTGTAGTATTCTGTATAAAAAATTTAAACGGTTATACAATCTTATAGCTTCACTTCAATCCGGAGCCAAGAAAACCCAGGAAGCTATGGGTAAGCCTCATGCCCGCTTCTGTCCCAAATAGGTAATTAAAGAATTGCGGTCAAAATAATCTGGTAGGAAAAGTAATATATTCTTCCGATTTAACTCTGCTCAACGGGACGGTCCGGTTGTCTTCACACAAAAGAACCATGGTACAAATCCCATCAGGACCACCCCCTGTAGTGAGGACTGACTTTCCAACTACGTGGTATCGTTAAGTCTAGTATACTCAAAATGGCAGGCATGGCCTAAGAGGTCATTAAGCAAAGAAAAGAGAGATAAAGAGAGAGATTAAGCTCTTTAAGTTGGAGAGACCTCCTCGGCCTCTTCTTGTTGGACTGCCTTTTCTGACATCCGGTGGCTATACTTTAACCGGAACTGATTATCAGTCTAGTAAGTAAGTAAGTAATAAAATTTAATTTTTTATCTGCATGAGGGATGCTTTGGTGAAGAAGGTCCGGAGGCAGAGACGTATGCTGCCTTGGATTTTTTAAATATCATTTCAAAAATCGAATATTAAATAAATTTATGCGATGCAATTTCCCTAAAATCCCATTTGTAAGTGTAGCAAGCTAATGTTGGGTATTTTCCAATACATATATGAATACATCACCCCACAGAAACATCCCCCATTAAAATACCAAAGAAAATAACAAGGAAGTACAATGGAATCTAATATTCATATCGATCGAAACCAAACTTATAAAAGTGCCTTTTCCCTCATCACATACACGCACACATACACCAAAAAGCACTACGTATACAGCGGCGATGTTGTAATAAATAGTCTCCACCTACCTCCATGAAGAAACGTGAACATGTTAACAATGAGCAAAGCTGGTAAAACCATACGCAACGCTTTCCGCACGCCGTAACA
This sequence comes from Anopheles stephensi, assembly GCF_013141755.1. Classification (NCBI taxonomy): domain Eukaryota; kingdom Metazoa; phylum Arthropoda; class Insecta; order Diptera; family Culicidae; genus Anopheles; species Anopheles stephensi. The sequence continues at coordinate 59,632,955 of NC_050202.1, read as the reverse complement.
CTTCCGCCTGCAGCCGACGGTCGCGCCCACCGTCCGGGTGTGGTTTGGCTGTTCCGGTAGCAGCTGCCGATGCTGCTGCTGCTGCTGCTGCTGCTGCTTTTCGTTGTAATGTTGCTTGTCAGTAATGACGCTAACGCTATTATCGCCGTGGTAAACGCTTCCACGGCAAGTGTTGCCAGTTTCGCTGCAGTGCCCATCGCCGCCAAGAATGCATCGCTCACTATTCGTACCGTCGTGATTGCTACCATCCGTTGGCCCATCCGTCGGGCAGCACCGTCGCCGTCGCACCTTTCTTCGCCCACCCCGCCGATACGGTGCGGACGGTGGGCTGACGGTACAGCCAGACGTCCACTGATCTCGGGAACCGTCGGTGCGCGGTTCCGACTCGGCCGCCGAATGGAAAGCGGCAACAGCGGTACCGTTGGTGCCGGAATTGCCGGAGAGATTGCGCGATTGGGTCGCGGGTGCTTCGCGCTGTACCGGTGTACCGATCCACGTCCAGGGCGACGCCAACGAGAGAAGGCTGGCCAGCAAAATTCGTACAAACAACGGCAGCTCGGTGCGGTAGGACGCGGCCCGACGCGCCACACCGCCACTGCCGGATTCGCTAGTCTTATGATTATGGTATTCGTTATCAAAATTATTACTCTTATCAAACGTACGTAGGTCTTCAGTGTTCTTTGATTGGAAGCATTCATGGTTAAATTGTTTACACTTAGTGGGTTTGCGGGTGACGACCACCTGTTTCCGGGCGCCGGCGAACGGTGTGGTGGTGAGGGTGGCGGCTGACACCGACGCACGGATGGCAGTCCGTCCACTGGCCGTATGCGCTGCCCGGAACGGGTGTGTACGAGCGGTACGATCGCGTCGGAGCGGCCGAACGGGGCCTGTGTTAACTGCGTGTGGTGGTGGTGATGGTGGTAGTGGTGACGGAGCAGGAACAGCGGCAGCAACAGTTCCACGTGCAGCTGCATCGATAAAAAAGTGGCTCGAAAAAGACGGCTTCGATAGACGGGTGGCAAGGGAAGGCAACCGGTGTCGGCGGTGTCCGAGGGTCGGCCACCCTCTACCGGCAGCGGGCAACCGTGCGCTTCGTTTCCAGCGGTGGCGCAGTGTGGCGGACGCGCCCCGAAGCTTCCGTATCCGGGGGCACCATGGTCGGCGGGCCACCGGTCCGGTCCGGGCCAGGATCGCGCTGGTTCTCGCTTTTCGTCGCTCGTTAAACTCTCCCCTGGCGATACGGTCCAGCTTGGAGCGGCTACGGTTGTGCGTGCTGCGGCAGCGGAAGTCGCGGTGCGCGGGCTGTGTGCTAGCGTGTTGGAACGGGCATGTCCTCTCGATGAATGATACTGCTGAGGCCATGCTGTGCCCTGTAGGACGTAAAAGGAGAGAAGATTCATCTGTTAGTCCCAAGGGATTCTGGAGGCTAATCTTTCAAATTTATATGCAAAAAATACACCATTTTTTATCATTTGCCAGCCATGCTAATCCTCAGACTTGGTGAATTTCGCAAGAAAGGGCGTTAGCTTGTTACATAACTCTACTCATTCAGGCAGACAACGCCACAGTGCTTTCGAAAATGGTGCGTCCGAACAGCAAGAAAGCTCTCTCCAGATGTCTTTTCGCGTTTTGAAAGCTTAACTTTGAATGGAAGCTCTCGTACATAGATTATCTGCTCGACTGCTCGAATTTGAGTTTTCTAATTCAAAAACCGTTTCGCTAGTAGAGTTCTTTATCCTGGTGTCGAGCTTCTAAAAGCTGGTATACGAAACTGTTATACCATAGTCGAACTCACAACTTTCACTGCTTCCCATCTCACAATCACAAGGATCTCATACAACCTTCTCACTAAGCGTATCCTCTAAAAGACTCTCTCTCTCTCACTTCTTCACACACATATGTCTACACTCACACACGTACAAACACTTAAGAGAGTCCACTCACGCTGTCGATGTAACAAACAAACATGCTACAAAACAGCCCAAATTTCCAACAACCACAGCTCTCGTTCGTACTCATCACTCTCTCACCCAACTGGTGTGATCTCTCACTCTCTTGCGCGCGGTAAACCGACTCGCCCAGTTGTGACAAAATAGAAGTACACTTACATAATCATAATAATTGAGTAAAGTGTGTAAACAAACTTTATGAGGGATTTTCCTTTGCTTTTTGCCTCGGAAACCAAGACTCGGACTCGCTTTTTCACGCCCAACCCATCATCATCATCATCATTACCGTATTGGTTCTCTTTCCACCGTGGCAAGCCAAAACCCAACCCAACCAACGCCCCGTGCCGCTGCACGCTTTTTCACCCCCTACCGTTCGGGACCGGTTCAAGAAGGGCTAAGTGGGCGCAAGAGAGTCCGGACAGCAGAAGCGGACAAGCAACCTTTCCGCTACCGAAAGGCTGAGCATCCCCTTTGGTATCTTATCCTGTATCGTTTTACCTATTTCCGGTTCAGTTGAATGATGATTTGATGAGGTAAACGATGAGCGGTTGATCCGCCAAAGATGCCCATTCCCGCCGTGTAAGGCCCGTACCGGCTGGAGAGACAGTGGAGAGGCGTTGTCGTCATGGTTGTTTATCGTAAAACACTTACATTATCGCACGCCACGGTCTGGCTGAAGGGTTCATCGAGCGAAATTGCCCACCATCAGACCTCTGTTGCCATTTCGGTCGAGTGACACGAGCAGCCGAATTTGTCAAGGGTTATTCAGATCAACGGGGTCTCCCTCATGTCAAGGGGAGATTACGCGGAAAATCGGAAACGCTCGGGCAGCTTATCGGGCTTAGTGCCGCACAACTGTCTACTGCATCACGGGCGAATGCGTACTGGGGCGAAACAATTGGGCGAAAATATTAGTGTAAAAGAAAAAAAAATCATACACGCAACATATTAACCATTGTTTTGCTTCTTACATACATCGCCAAGCATTGCAGTAAAGCATACAAAAACATATTTACATTATAAATTACTGTTAATCTTCACGCGACAACCCTCGGAGCTGCAGTATGACGTAATCGTACGTTCTAATCAAGCTCGGGAAGAGAATTACACCCATCTAGCCTCATCAATATATTCCTGCAAAAACCCGTCAACCAGCGTCAATGCTTCGTAAGCCTTTTTTTTTTGGCCGCTTACAAGCTACGGATGCCGGATTAGAGCGAGTCGATTTGCTCCCAAAAATTGTAATTTCTTGCTAATGACAGAAAATCATTCAGCATAACCCGCAAAGGAACCACCGACACTGGCCCTCGTACCGTGTCAGCTCCTACCGTGACCTTCCATCCGCCACATCCGCCACTCCATCCTCAGCAGCACAGGACACATGGCGGTGCGCATTGCCTACGGTTTTATCTCGATACATTAAAATGACATTAAAGGTATCGACCCCGTGCCGTCTAATGGTCTGTGCTGATTTTATTTTTATTTGGGTTGGCTCCCTTTTTTTTGGACTGCCTGCCCGCTAGCCTGCCTGAGCTTGCGGTTGTCGTGCCCCATCGTCTATTCTTATTCGTTTGTGCTGATTGTGCAAGATGTCCGTTTAGGAATGGAATGTTTTTTTTTTCGTCTTGTCTTTCTGCCATCCTACTCTATCACAATCAAAACCATCCCTTACTGATGGGAAATCGGCATGCATCGGAGAGAGAAGATCCCAACCGGAATCACATCTTGTCGCGATTCACTTCCCAAAACGGACGAAGCCATAAAGCCTACCCATTATGATACAAACGGGTCCTGCCACCGTGGCCATAATATATCTTTCGCTCGTTTTAGCCTCGTCCCGATGTGTTCCAGAGGAATTCTATTATCAGTATCATTTCCCGTTTTTTTTCCCTTATTTTTTCTTTTTCACCTCACACTTACCATATCGTCCGTTTCAAATCGTTGATACAGCAACGCCTAGAAAATGATCGTGTCTAGAAACCTGCAACAAGAGAGAGAGAGAGAGAGAGAGAGAGGGAGAGAGAAAGAAAAAACATAAACATTATTAACTAATGCACTCAATGGATGGTGGAGATAGTACGAGCCGCGATACACATCGGTAAATGGAAATTCATTCGCTGTTAATCATCAACTGTTCTACCCAGAATGGGAAGGTTGGGGTGGACTGGGTCCAGAGTATATTAGAGGCGAACTGACACATCCAATCAATTTTCGCCCAATCGAACACGTCACAATCTAATACACAAAAGCGTGTGTACCGGCGTATGCACAAATTGCTCTGATAAGTAGTGCGGATCGCTAAGTTGTACGGCCGACGTTTACCGACGATGGACAGCAGATTTATCAATCACTGTCCACGCTCGTACAATTATTTATCGGGAGAAAATTGCTCGATTTGAAAACAAATTGCTCGCATTTATCAGTTACGGTCGGTGTTGGTGTATGAACTCACAATCGATTAAAAAAAAAGTATTTTTAAACGATTTTTTATTCATTGATGGAGACGCCTGGTTGTTTGTATAATAGATAAATATTAATGGAGACGCCTGGTTGTTTATTGCAGTGATTGGTTACTAATGGAAGCGCCTGGTACGTTATCAAAAGCATACAAAATTCAACTTATTTTGCCACAAAACCATGCATAAGTCCAAATAAAATGTTCCGTATACTCTGCTAACGCGCCTATTGTGGATAAGATTGTTCTAATAAAGCATCCCAAATTCCATAAATAATCCATCCCAGATTGATCGTATCGAACGTCACGACTATCAGCATCCTCGCCATCATCTTACACCCCACAGCTGTCCTGGCTGCCGGATTGTCTCCTGTTCAAGCCACATCGCCTCAGCCTCACCCTACAGCATCGAACATAGGCGACGAGTGAACGATGACAGAGAAAATGAAATGAATTAAAATAATCGACTATAATTTGCATATTTTATTCATTCCACAAACGATACCATCATCAAATCCGGACACCGAATCAAAACCATATCAAAGCCGCAACCTTCGCTCAATATGCTATTTATCGGGCTGCGCTTGCCATTCTATGGCTGAAAGAAAGAGCCAACCTCTTTCTCGAGTGGGAAAGAGAAAGAGAGAGAGAGAGAGAGTGAAGCGTGAAAGAATCATTTGCTCGTTTCCAATAATGTGTTTTGCTTGTGTTCCAAGTTTTTTGTATAATATTCTTTCTAGCTCATTTGTAGCCATGAACAATTTAGCTTATATGACGTTCTGTTGTATATAAACAGTAAAATGTTTTTTCTCAGAGGAACAATCATGGACACTGAAATAGATGACACTGCAAAAAAATCAATATCAAAACCTCTTCTATCATCACTGCAAGGGCAACGTGTCCATCTTCAAACAATCGAGCAAAACTTTCATTAGCGAAAGTGTACTATTCTGCCGCCCGCAAAGGTGGAGGTTCCACCTCAGGCCCGTTTTAATTAATTTCGAAACCAAAAAACCGATTACCAATGCGATCAATCAAGATGCTTGGCAAGTTCGAATGCTCTCGCACGAATGTGTGCGCCACTTGACCTAACCAGCCAACCAGCCAACCGAAGCGACGAAGTTTGCACACCGTCGATCCCGGATGGTTGACGAAATGAATCCTGAATCGCCATTAAAATTCCACTCTATTACTATGGTAATTTTTCTCATTCTTTGCCAGCGCTGCGCGTTCATAACAGCCAGTCTCTACAACGCCAGGGAAGGTAACCACGCTGCGGTGGGCGACCAATAGCGAAAACCGATCGAACGCTTATCGATTTGATGTTGGGAGGATATATTTTAAGCTAGGAAATCGCAAATGAAGACATGCTTCGATTATTCGTAAGACGTTTCCCGTCCTTAAATCAAAGCAATACAGTGTGAACCAAGATTGTTATATCGCTCAAAGATTCAACGATACGCTTAAAAGTGAAGATACAAGGATAGAATTACAGTTCTTCAAGCGTGTGTTGCTCATACAATACAATAGCATCTGTACCATCGTAAAACACATCCCGGCTTCAGAAATCAGCGTGAAAGGTATACGTACAGCATAACACAATCAGCGCCATTAACAATCCCTCTTGTCTTCGTGACAGACACTGGAGCGACCATCTGGTCGCCATTCCTTTTCCTCGCTTCGGAAACATGATTTAATAAACATCAAATACCGCTACATTACATTGTGCTTGCGATTGGGTAGATTAGCTGAATTCTATCTGTATTGCCCATGCCCATACTACGCCCCTGCCATCCACCGCTCTTTCCTCTCTCCGCTCTCACTCTCTCTCTCTCTCCTCGCTCTACTATTCACCTCAATTGAACGATTCAAAAGACATTCACGGCGCAGTTCCCCAGGTTCAGGGTTCCAAGACGCGCCCGAAACCGGCCTTCCACCGTTGTTGGTGTGTATACTGTCAAATTGCATCCAATTGCTCATCAACGAATGGATGTATCGTGTAGGGTGGTGTGTATGGGATGGATCATCATTGAATTGCCACCCAACCGGTCACTTCTCACTCACCCAAGGTTGGGTCCCCGTGTGAAAGATACTCGCCATTCTCACACCGGCTGAGACAGGAAGCTCGTATGACGTCTTTTGCCTCTGGGGGGGCAAAGGCAAGTACGGTGGACAAGAGGTGTGAAGCCACGAGGAAAACAAATCCATCAACGAAATGATGATGGACAACCGGCGGATTAGTGTTATCACACTGGTAGCAGCAGGCGCTTGTGGCCTCTCCTTACGAATATAGGTTCGGAACCCGTTGAGTCTTGGCTAGTTATTGAATTTGATGGTGAAACTGATTAAGAACGTGTGCTGCCGGTACCATTGCTTTTAGCCCGGGGTGAGAAGATAGTGCGCTTGTTGCTTGATCAACCGTTTTGATATGATCGTCTTTTTCTTTGAGAGATATGTAGAAATGTTACTTACGACATAACCTGGTATCGAATCCCAGTCTAGAAAACTGTCTGAGACTGACTATCCGACTGTGTATTACCAGCAGTTCTTCTATCTCTTACAGCCTCCTGACATCTTGGTCAGTCCAGAACAGGCTTCTTTGACTGAGTAGTCCGATCTGGCGTAACTAGATCGACCACTGAAATTCCCATTAGTATGCCTAGTAAGTCTTTACATAGCCTGCATGTCCTGGCTATTCGAAACCTCAATCTTGTTTCAACATATAAAGCAATCGTTTTCAACAAACAACTTCATCGCATTCTCTCACAAGTAAAATGAAACATTTCGTGTCCCACAAAACAAGATTCCTAGCATCATCCATAATTTACGCTAAGTAATTCCAGCATAAATTTCGAGCAAATCTCCACAACACGAGACGAATTTTTTCTCCAAAAACTTTGAGCAATACATCCCCCAAAACAATTAGCCCTCTGAGTTCCCCTTTTCACCAACGTTTTCTTCCACTGCACACTGTCCTACTTCTACCGTGTTTGTGGCAAAATAATATTCATTTATGACAAATCTTCGTCCCTTATAACCGGAGTCTTCCGGTACGCTGCGGTTCCGGGATTAAGGTTTGCTTTTGGTTCAAGGCGAACGTTTCATAAATAATGCATACACCGTGTGATAGTGGCGGCGCTCTACTTACCCCATTGCTAACGTATGGGCACTATCCGTCATTTCGGTCAGTATTGCAGATCAGCTCGATCGACCTGCTTCGGACTGGTGGCGTCTTGTACAAATAATCCTCCTACGGCCAACGAACTGATTCCCAGCAATGACACTCATACACAAACACACACACACACGCTAAACTGGACCTAACTCACACGAATGCAACATTCAATTCTCCTTATTCCTTTTTCTTCGTTTTGATTGCTTTGGCTCACATACACACAAACACGCACCTTTTTTTTTGCTACTTGACAGATCAAACCCGGCAACACAGCTCGATCATGCCAACGCTAACTCTGTCACTCTGTGGGTGTTGGCCGTCCGGTCGCCTTTCACTTCACCTTCGTGACACTTTGGGCCGAACCGCACGCAGTGCGCAGTCCGGTTTCCGGCAGGAGTGTGAGGCGCAAGGCCCGCAAGGGTTCACTAACTAGCGTCACACGGCCTTCGTAACCGTCGATCGTACATCGCTACGCTCGCACACAGACACGCGTACACTCCCGCACCGCACACTCACGCGTTCGATACGATTGCACTCACCGCGCATACCACACTCACGCGGATAGAAAAGGACTACAGGGCGTACGTTGGCTGCCAGCCCGACCACACCGAAAGCGTCACACGGCTGGACACGGATTGAATGCCGCCGTCAAGAGTCAAACGACGATCTCGACCGGGTTGCCATCATTTCGCATCGGAATTTTCAGGCTGCCGGCACGATCGCGTTGTCGAACGCAAGCGACGATTAATCACCGCTGTTGAAGCTCTTAATTAACGCACGCACGACTCACACACATTCAGCAAATGCGTACGTGCAGCTTCTCGGTGAACTCAGGATCACTTTCACTTTTTCACCCTCTTATCACACTGGTAACTGGTTGTTCACTTGCTTGCTTTCTGCCCTGCTTCTCACTCGTTTCAACCACAGACACTATTCCACGGTTCGTAACACTCGGTCTGTGTCCTGTCCTGTGCTGCTTGTCGCTGGTGGTGCCGCTGGTGCCGCTATTGTTTGCCTCCGCCTCAGTTCACACTGCTGTAAATTAGCCAATTATTATACGTATCTTGCTTTTTTTTTGTCTTACACACGTACGCACTGCGAATGGGAACAAGCTCTCACTCTCTCTCTCTCTCTCTCTCTCTCTCTCTCTATCTCTCTCTCCCATATTCTTCTCTTTCTTTCGATGTTCACAAACACACAAAAAGGAGATTCTTCGATCAAGCTTGAGATCACTGTTTCTTTCTGGACTTAAAATTAAATACTTGAAGTTGCTAAACCCATTTTTTATATTTTGATCTTTTAACGAAGATTTTTAAAATAATAAAAACGATTCTTCCAAAGTTAATCGAGAACGAGAACAATAGGGGGTGGGGGGGAAGAAAATCGGTCGAGCGATATAGAAAGAGAGTATGTACAATAAAACCGACATGTCAGTATGGGTGCAGGCATTAGATTCTGGTGCGCTGATAACGTTGGGAAAACATCGTCACTGATAACACGCACCACACTCACACGAATGAGCCTCCTTTTTATACACACACACACACTAACACACAGCCACCTGCCACCTTCTTTACCAAAATAACGACAGGACTGATAGAACGTGGGACTGCTGCTCACCAGTATGCGAGCATGATCAATCGGAGAACGGCTCACCGAGAACGAGAGTAACAGCGCACCATTTGTTGGTTTCCTTCCACTGGTGTGTTTATTGCTCAAAATTATACTTGCCAGCAGCATCCGATCCGAGGATCCGAACCCGAATCACACAGAGAGAGAGCGAGAAAACGGACGAACAGAAGGACCACAGGACGAGGCAAAAAACGAACGAGAACTAGTGAGCATAACAGTGGATCAAGTGAATTACTGTCAGCATGTGTTTTTGGTACACACACACACATACACGCGCGCGTGATATTCACTCTCACCACAGTGCGAAGGCAGCACGGCTATCCAGCAACTAGCAGCAAACGCGCTAAGGGCCACTTCTATATGCGCCCCAACATTTTCCTCTGAAAGAACAATCCTGCGAGAGAGATAGAGAGAGATCGGTGCGTAGTAGTATGACGCGTGCAAGTGTGAGCGTGAATTATTTGCTTCGAATAGCGAAGAAGAAGCAGCAGCAGCAGCAGAAGAGACAAAAAAGGATAAAACTTTACCAAACAAGCAACGGAAATGGGACGAGCGCGAGAGCGAGAACAGTCGAGCCGAGTAAACACAGTAATGCAATATACAGACGGATACAAAACAACAGCGCCTTCTGCTGCTACTGTGCTGTAACTGTGTTGAAGCAGGGCGTCACCATGCAGACGTATGGGTTTCGACAGCACAGCACCGTGACACATCCGTACGCAGCTCAACGATGATCAATTTACGGCACTTTATGGCATGTATTATTATCCTGTTGAAATTTGTTCAAATTTTTTGAGAATTCGTTCACAGGAAAATTCTATTCCCCCTCACAACTATCACAACAAAGTTTTCGTAGCCATTTTTGAGGATATAGAACACTGATGCCCTGCTGATGCTTACATAAATTAACTTCAATCTAACGCAACTCATTCAGCTGCCCCATAGGCACACCATTTTCCACCCAGAAGTAACGCGTTTGACACACAAAAAATGAACGCAAACAGAATCCTTGCAAACAAAACACAAACATCCTTGAGTTGAAGTGGCACAGGCACAACCAGGGAGACGAAGCGTCTGCCAAAGGATCTCTGCCGTGGCCGTACAGAACACGGGCGTCCGCAACGGTAGTATCACACACCGCAACACACAGCAACGGGATGTGCTGACGCTCTCGCCAACAACGAGCAAATACGACTACGACGAACGTTCCTCCGAGTGGAGCTGCCCAGAGCTGCCGGAGCTGCAATAACCCGCTGCCCCAACCGTCGTCGCCGTCGAAACGTTACTTCGCGCTCCCGGTGCTATTGTTCATGCCATCAATTGTGCTAATGGTTCTCTACTTTGGCTATTACTATTATTACTGCTGCTGCTGCTGCTGCTGCTACCACCAGTCACTGTTGTAAGAGAGCTTTTGTAAGGAGCAATTGATAGTGCGAGAGTTATTACTGGTTCTCTCTGCTTAACAAACACACACACGTAGAAACTCCATACTCTCTCACCTATTTAGGCGCTCTCACAGCATCCGTGCATGCGAGCTGTGTGTACGTACGTACACAACAACTGTGAAGCGAGGAAAACCCATGTTTGGCCCACATCACAACCGCACTGACAGCGCGACAGCTTCGTCACGGTGTGTCGCACCGCACCGTATCCGTGCCGTATGTCCTTCACGACACAATATTTCGCACCAAGCAGCAAGCGAAGCCTATTAAGCACACGCTCTGGCTCACACACGCCCTTAAGGTGTTCTTCGGGGTTTTCCAACCGAACCCGTTCCCATTCCTGCCGCTACGGGGAGTTGTGAAGGCCTTTTGTAGCTCAATCACCACTTATCCCGGCACGGGGTGCGCCTAGTGTCATCGTGTGTTTACGCTGCGTGTGCGGGAGACAGGTTTCGAGCGGTGTGTAGTGGCCGGTCACACGCACGCCATCTCGTGTCTCCTGTCTCCATACACTTGTTCATCTTTTAAATCTGTACCACCCGCGGTATTGGAACTAGACGCCGAATCCACAGTAGCTCTTGTGTGAGGGGGAGTTTTGATTCTTTCCGGAAGCTGTGGGAAGCAAACCTGCAGCTTATATTGATGATGGTCCGTTGTGACATGATTAATTGCCAGTATGGAGTCTCAGTTCGAGAATCTGTTACGGTGTACATCGGTAACCCTTTTTTTTTGCTTGCTTCTTCGTAACACATAGCATTAATTTTAAATTGCGTGCCGGGAGGTTTCCGAGAACTAGCGATGATATTAAAGCGTGCCACGGTAAAGCACACCGCACACGATCCACATATGCGAACCCGAAGGGCGAACCCTTTGTAATTTGTCACCAATGGAGTTTTGGACCGTTCAAGCTCAAAACAAGCTCTTGCTGCTCACATGTAACTTCTACGATAGATCACTAAACTAGATCTGTGTGGTTGTGTTTGGTATTTTTTCTTTGCGGAAAGAACCTTAACTGAGAAATTATTTTCTTGGCTCAGGGGGGCTTAGAAAAAAAACACAACCAAACTACATACTCACAATATTTATCTCTAGCAGACAAAAGCGATTCTAGAAGGAAACGTCAGGCACATTCAAACTGTGTGAACCTCGTTCCGATCCCATTCCATTGCACAGTTCAGCGGGGGGAACATCATTTATCAAGCTCAGCCTTGGCTCAACCATCCTCAACTCCCACACACACACAAACACACACACGATAGGCTCATCTGTTTTTGGGTGGATGTCTCCCGCCCTTCACAAACGCGATCATACATATCCATCAACCATGCGAGAGAGAGAGGGAGAGGCTCGGCCTCGCTTCGCACGGATTCACTTCAATCTCGTTTGACGGAATAATTAACCAGGCGCCTCCATCGTGCTCCGGACCGGAATGGTTTCCGTTTCCAACCCGCTGGAAAAGCCAAGACAGCGGAAGAAAGAATCTTCCGACCGCGTCATCCACCGAACCTTGGGGAATGACTTATTGTCTTTCTTTGTTACACTCGATTGCCTCCCGCGTCCCCATCCGCTTGGATGCCGCTTTGGGCCCCATCCGATGCCCCGTCTAATAGATGTGATAGAGGACACTAGGGTCTCCCGGTTTTGCTGCTGAATGATAAACACATCCACCGAACCGTTGACACTAAGCGATGATTCTGTAAATTTTGGCCCACAGTGAAGCTCGCTGAAGCAGCTATCTTCCCTGACAGGCACCGGCGACGACGACACCGACCCGGTGGCACAAAACATTCTGTCCCCAATAGTTTACTGGCGCACCACACACACGCACACACATATACATTCGCTTATCGTACAGCTTACAGACACCAAACGAACAAACCTAGGCACGATTTGAAATAAACTAAATGCGTCGCCAATCAGCACATTACGTAATACGCACGCGGTACGCTTTACCGTGCCGGGGGTTAACCATAGCCCATTCCGAGTTTTTGGGGCTGGGTTTCTAGGGGAAGGATGATTGATCTGTGAATGGCACTGAAAGGTGAAAGGTGTGAAAAGAGGTTCGATCGGTATGATCGGCTTCCTATGCAGCTGGTTCCGTAAGTAAGTTTTAAGTTTTCCAATAATTCTTATTAGTTTAGTAAGACCTAAGTTCAGAAGTGAAACTATTTTAGAGGGTTTTCATATCATTTTTCATACCTGTAAATGACTATTTCAACTTTCGATTCGGATTTCGTTTCTGTAGATAATAATTTTGTATTTGTAAAGTGATATTTCAACAGCGTAAAGCTCTATTTTGACAGTCCTCCAGGGTTTCTCAACTCGGACTGAATGTTGTTTACTAAGACTTTTTATACTTTATTATTTAACTCGACGTAGTCCATAGCAACTGCTCAGAGGACTGTTGAAATACCACTTGACAGAGCTGAAATTTACATTAGCGGAAACGAAATATGTCCATCTGATATTAAAATAGTTATTTAAAGATATAAAAAAGGCTGCAGAAATTTCAAACAAAGCTTTCAATGCTGGTATTCTACATTTTATAATATTAAAGGTTTTTTTTTTTTTTATTCATAAAGAACGGCTGGCCGTATTGCTTAATATTAAAGGTTATCTAAACATCATCAATCATATATCATATTAAATATCATATTAAATATATCATCATATTAAATATATCATATTAAAGGTTATCTAAACATCATCAATCAAGATATAAAAATAAGCACAAACATTTGAGGACACTACACCTTCAAGTAATAAATACCGAGTAGTTATAGTGAGAACGTGAAATATCTTTCCAGCTCGAAAGTCGAAAAAACGAGACAAGAAAAGAGAAACAAATCAAAATCAAATAAACAACGGCAGAGCAACCCGTCCAACGAAGCTTCACCCTTTCCCCGTTCGGCCCCCTTTCCGTTAAGAGCGTTGGCCAAAGTGTGCACATCATTCTCCGGCAGCTACTTATGCTGACTGTTTGATGCTTTTGAGTGGCCACCGCACCATTCCCGGTCGGGTCCCTCGTTAGCACAACGCAAATCGGTAACGCCCGGTCGGATGTGCTACGTACCGTTGCCACTCGTTCGGCAACCCAACGCGAAAGCCAATGACAATTTCATCATTTTTGTTGTGTTCCTCCTGTTCCACAAACAGTGTCCTTCACTGAATTGCCCGGCCCCACTTCAACCGCCCAGCGACGGTGAGAGATGGAGCAGTCGGCCCCGGCAGACGGCCGCATGACTTCTCGCATTCCCTTCAGGGCTTTTGCATCGTATCGGGGGCGGGTTGGAGTAAAGTGACGAGCAAAAAAAAACAAAAGCGGCACAAATACAGCCTCTCGGTCGGCTTCTTATCGTACCCGATCGTACACACAGATACAGAACCACACTAAATATGAGTGGAAATGGACTGCACATTGTCCGGGAGAACTGGGTTTTTCCCCCCATTTTCCCTGGGAGCCAGAGAGAGAGAGCGAGCGAGAAAGAGGTGATAAAACATCATTATCTTTACTGGCACTCGGGTGGCTGGGGGAAGCATTGGACTCTGGCAGCAGCATAGAGAAGGCCTCCAGGAGTCCTGTCCTGTGAATCGGTCTGCAGTATCGTTGCTGCACCTTTCCGGTTCCTGTGCGAACCGGGGAAAACATCACCTGTACATCCCTAGACGATCATAAACAAACCAATACGTGCGTTAAGTAAATGAGAAAATAGAACCCGAAACCCCAGTGTCGGGGTGAGGTGATGGAGGGAGTACGGGCGCCCACAACGGTGCCATAAAACCGTTTCTGATCGGACGTTTAGTGATGATTGATGATTGGCAAGGAGGTTTTTTTGGAAGGGGGGAGAGAACACAATAAAACCGTAGTTTGGCACTAGATTACATTATAGCGTTAAGGGTAGCGCCAGCCGGAAAGAGCATTTTTGGCCGTGAAAGCCATGCGAACCTTCCGTCTGAGGTAGGAAGTATTTTTGTACAATCGAGAATCGGCAAATCAATGCAGGCGGGACAATAAAAGAAATTTAAGATGGTAGACACGCTGTCTAGTGTTGTTTTAAGGTCCGGTTTCGGGTTTGACCCAGCTGTCCGCATTGGGCAATGTCTCATTTATTTATTATCGGCATACACACGTTGACAATCCCCTAGACACCTAGGTAACTCTCCTGTCTAAAATTTGCACTTTAAATTTACTCTAGTATTTTTAGTTTTTTGTAAGACATTGCGCTTTGATTGATAACGTTGAGCTCCGGGAATCATAAATCAAACTTCAAGCGGTTTGATTCACACTGCAACTATCGGACATAAGGAAGAGGATTGCTGGTCCCGAATATGTCATAAAGACTAAGGACGAGTCCTTATAACGAAGAGCTTGAATAGATGTCTTAATCTCGATCTAGATCTTTGACTCTACGACTCAGTCATTCTTCCTCTTTTAGCTTCGTTGACTTGATGTACAAATCGTGGAATGATCAGTCCTGTCTAAAATACTTTATCTCTTTCAAGATTCCTAAATTGCATTCAGTTTCTGGTGTTTTTAAAAAAATATTTCCTTCTAATTTCAAGCCATGTCTGAAGAATAAAAACGTTTGGCATGGTTTCCGAGGCCCATCTGAAGTTATATTGATGGAGCTACAGTTAGTAGATGAGTAGAGATATTCAGGGTTCCTTTCCGAACCTTGCCTCTATAGGACTAACTATCTGAGGACCTAGTATAACATTGTCTGGTACGTCACTAAGATGCGACATGACCTAACAAGTCATTGACACAAGAAGAGGACATGCGGATCATTCCATTACAGTATCTTCGAAAGACTCTCACCTCGAAGGCGCTGCATGACAAAGGCTCCCACAAAACCATTATTCCCGATGCAGATTCAATTAGTAACCATATCACACCATGTCGCCACTAGCATCCCAGCTCATAATACATTTATAACACGCTATTGCACCTCCGTTAAACTCAATGCACCGCCTGATGAACCAATCATTCGGATTAATCCATTTTAAAGCATCGACATTTAAAGCGCTCGCTCACCGTTCCGTGGTGTGCTAAAAATAGGCGCCCAGTTCCATGCCGTGGCCTAATTCGCGCAAAAATCCTACCTATCATCGAGACCAGCTTTATCACCTCAGCACCTGCCAATGGATCAGCGCGTGTGACTGGATATGGTTCGGTGCTGGCAATGGTCCAGTGTCCAGTGTGTCCCATCCCAATATCACCCATCAAACACACAGAGAGGAAGAGCAGGGGGGCTGTGTCCGGAAGCAGTTTGTCATTTCGTGCAGGATGAACGCAGCCCATTGGTTCGGAAACGGGAACGCACGCGAATGATCAACCTGTCAGCCACTAAAAGCTTCCACACGTTCCGAAGTCTCCTGCTCGAAAATTTCAACAAGATGAAGACGACCCACCGGTCTTCGGTGCTTCGTGACCACATCATCATCATCATCATCAACCTGCTGCCCGAAACCTGTCACACTGCGTTGAACATCGTCAGAATGCACGGTGGTCCGATCGAAATAGACCACACGCGCTGTTCTTTTTCATTCTGCCTGTCCGGGGATTGTTTTTTTTTTTTCCTTTCTTAGTTCGTCCTCCTTCCCAACTATCTCCCGGCAAGCGTTGGTTGATTGACTAAAGGTTAAGAAGAATGGGGGTCTCTCTCACTCTGGTGTAAGAGACAATTTGTCACATCTGACATTTCGATTTCCTTATCGTGGTGGTCGTTTCTCCGAGCGGTTGTTGCATCCTACGGCCGACTAGGACCGGACGTGCCGATTTTCAACCGGTGACGGGTTTCGGCCCGTTCCCGTCTGGATGACAACTCCAATAAACGACTTTTCTTCGGCTGGTTCGGTTGTCAATCTCACCGGCAGAAGCTACTAAATATTGTCCACTTCAGCGTGATTTATCAACTTCTCTGGCCTGGCTCTGGCCCACCACCACAGTAATGGGGTGAAAATGTCAATCATTACATACTGTCCCTTTTGTAGCTACCCCCGAACTGTATCGCCCCATGCTCAGTATTTACACCGTACTGGAGTTTGAGCTTTTTTTCTTCTTCTTCTGCTCTTTCCCTATAGTGAACGCGGTAGCGAGAACCGAGTACATATCCTTCCATTCTATTCGCCCCTATTGTGTGTCATTGTATGAAGCCACACAAAAGAGACCGGAAAAGAATGGACACGGTACGGTGTTGGGTGCGTGTGCCGGATAAATGGGTGGATAAACCCACTTTCAAACTATTTACCCCTCCCCTGCCTCCCTCCCACCCCTTTCACCCTACCTACCCACCCCGTATCGCACATCGGTTCTGTAAACCGGGACCGCAGCAGTGAACCGTTCGCCGAATCTTGATTGATGAAGTTGGTACACGATCCATCCATCCCGACCGACTCTACCGTTTAGTTGCCGCGAGAGGACGGTACGAAAAGTTTGACAACATTTTTTTCTCGAAACTTTTGTGCACAATAAGATGGCAGAAAGTGAAGAATTAAATTAAAACGATCACACACAAAAAAAAACCAAGCACGCTCTCCCGAACCGAAACAATAGAGTTCCCTGAAGTACGGGCAGACAGCCTCGATTATCGTTTACCTGCCCCGTACTGCAAAGGCTCGCAGTATCCTTAAGGCCACGGCCGGCATAATGATGGCTTCGGGGCGGGTGCTACCTGATCCTGCGTACGGCATACGGATGGACGGAAATTATGCAATCTTCTTACGATGTGCGAAGATTCGCAGCAGGCACTCCTTTAAGAGTGGCTCGTTTGTGTGAGTGTAAGTGCGTGTGTGTGTTTGTGTGGTGGGGGGGGAGGTTGAGTTTTTTTTCGTTGTTGGCTCCTATTTTCTTTCTACCATTCTTGCCAACTTTCCTTTTTTCCCGAGCATCCCGATCGTCCCCACCCTCGTAATGCCAACCTACCTACAAACATGGGCGACATGCGTTTTAAGTTTTTCCAACACAAAAATCCACCAATTTTTATCAGCTTCAAAGCTGGTTCTGCTTTGCTTTGTCGAAGCGAAAGGAAAGTAATCCGCGTGAAGGAAGAAACAATAACCGTTGCAAGAAAGAAAGAAAAAAAGAAACTCGCTGGCACCATGATCCATGAAACTGTGGCCACAGTGTCGCGAACATAAACCACCGCGCCCCACAACATAAAACACACACGCTCGCACACGTACACACACACACGCACACTCTCTCGCTCTCTTGTGATGCTCTTTGTATAGGCACACATACAAGCACACACTCGCCCAAGAAGCTCCAGTTTGGTGGATTGAAGCTTCACACAGGAGCATCACGATCTCGATCTCACACACAGCATCACAGTGTCGAAGTTTCACGAGTCCTGCCGTGACATATTTTAGGACAACCATCATCACCATAAGTTTTGCAACTATCCACTACCGCTGCTTGTACTAATTCGTCTCTCTATCACTCATATACACACACTCACACACAGACAATCCGTACTAAGTAGGGGCGCGTACCATCTTCGAGATCCGACAGTTTTTTATTGGAATTCACTTAGAAGGCGAAGTTCTCTTCGCTTTACACGCGTTGATTGCGTTTTTTAAGCGTTTCTCTCGCGCAGACGCTTTATCTCTCTCCCTCTCCCAGAGTACACTATGCAAGCTCCACACGCACGCACACCGTTTGGACACTCACACACATTTCCATCCACACTTGCTTCCTTGTGTTATCCTTGCCAACCACACACAGCAAAAAGAGAGCAAGCGTGTGTGTGTGTGCGTGAGAGAGAGAGAGCGAGTACTCGCTCGTGCCGCTGCTCTGCCTTTTGAACTTCGGACTGCTGCCGTTTGACAGTTGAAAGGGAGTTGTCAGCAGTTCGCCCGCTTGCCAATTGGAGCTGTGTTTTTTTTTTTGCTTCCACGGGGGTTTTTCTTTTGACTCTCGTTTTTTTTTTGGGGAGTATGGGAGCATGTTTCAATTTTTTTTTTTCGTTCTTCTTCGTTTGATATCGTCACTTCTCGAAATGGGTGCGCACATACACGCACTTGTACACACACACGTGGAGGCACACACAGAAATGTACAATCTCGCGGCAAGAATCACACCGTTCGTTCGACAATCGCAAGACAAGCGAACGCCACCAAGGGTAGCCGCCACCTTGCCGTCCTGCGTCTGGCTGCCTGCCTGCTCTCCGGACCGTTGGTGAAACGCTACCCGCGACCCAGCGACCGAGATACGACGCGAGATGAACCAACATTACATAAACCTGCGCTCGGTCCAACAACAACAAAAACTCGTGGAAATTGTGCCGTGACGTGACAGTACCGTGGCAAATCCCATAATATATGGTGCAAACTAGGGATTCTCCCCAATGCTTTTGGTTTGAAAAAAAAATCCTACTTCTAGAAAATATTAATACATGCACAAGCGGATCAGCAAAGCACCTCAAATCATTGGTAAAAGAGTGCTTGGATATCTTTATCTATACCTAAGCCCTCACGCCTCTTTCAACTAGGTGCCACACCACTGATAAGCAAGTCCTTGGATAACTTGAAATTTGTAGAGGGACCTCACGCCTCTTTCGACTTGGAAAGGTCTAGGTCCACGCTGCTCTTTCCACCCTTAGCCCCTATACACCCTAACCCATTGTTGTACACGTTGCGCACACAATTGTCATCCTATTAGGCGTAGAATCGCTTCAACTTGATGGAACAAATCTTCCAACCATCTCTCGTCTTGGCATGTGCATGGTAAAAATGAGGTCTGCTTTGCATTACCGAATCAACGGTGAAACAATACATGAAATCATCACAAAAAAAAGATCTTGCCACAAACGAATTACTCTAGAAGGATATTGCAGTACAGATTTTTAGTACACAAAACACTACCCCACAACGCAGCGGCAAAAGCGAGACAGGGCAACGACAACAAAAAGGACCAAAAACTGCTCCTAAAATGAGAGTTAGCGCCAGGACCACCAAATTATATGCAAAGGCTACACCCAGGCATACGCCACACTGTCGCAGTAGATCATGCTATATGGGGCACGCTGTTCCTAACGTTGTCCGAATGGCCTCCATTGGCCATTGCATTGTCGCGGTTGCAACAAAAGCAGTGAAAGGATTTGGTCACAAGAACTCCGCACCCTTGGTGTCTTCCCAACAGAGAAAAAAAAATGACGATCGGGAACTGTAAAAGGGCAACACATCGATTACACTTGATCGCTTTCCACCACATTGTGCTTGAAGGGTGACTTTTTTCACTAGGCGTAAGAAAAGGAGCTAAGGAGCTGTTTCTCTCTCTCTTCCTCTTCCTCGGCATGCTTCAGCGCGAGCTTTTCTCAGCCTACTCGAACACGGATCTCCATATTTCTTTCTCTTGCTGCTGCTGCTGCTGCTGCTACTGTTTCTGCCCATTTTTCCCGGCTCTCTCTCACTCCGTCCATCTGTGTCGCTCCATCGTATATCCTTCGTGTGCTGCATGCATAAACGACTTTCGTACACGCCCGTAAAAGCATGATCATCTGGGCCGTTTTTCCGTCTCGCGTTTGATTTATCGCACTGGCAGTGTACTGCACAACTGCACAGCGGGAGGGAAAAAATATTTTTGGAATATTTTCAACAACATTCAAATGCTAAATGCTCATCCTTGAAGGAAATTAGTATTTAAAAAAAAACAATCACACACGCACACAACATCACCAGCAATAGCAGCAGAAGGATTTAAGCTTCGTATAGTAGCCTGCGACAATGAACCACCACCCAGAGTGAGGGAGATAGTGCGACGGATCAAACGTGAGCGTAACAGAGAACGCATCTACACTACAGAGTGCGCGAGAGAGAGAGTGAGACATCGAAACGGGTCCTTGCGTGTCCGTGAAAGAGATACCCGGTACACCAAAAATTCCTTCGCACGGTAAACCGTTCGACAAACCTTCGCCTTTTTCCGCAATCAAGCAGTGGAAAACTTGGTATGGAAAATTGGCTCTTGCTGTGAGTTACAAAACCTGTTTTGCTGTGTCAACTTGCGGTCAAGTGGTTGAGCTTAGTAGTTGATTTATTCCCAACAGCTAGGAGAAGATTATCTCTAGCGCATTACACACGCACACACACACACACGCACACAGGTACGTGTTCATACACGCACGCACACATGTACAGCAATTTTCTCGTTCCGCCTAGCAATTATCACCATCATCAGAATTTTGGGGTTGATCCCCACACTGGCAGCTACCACACTTTTCTTATTTCCTTAGCACACATACACACGCACACACACATACCCGAACGCACTGGGAAGATTTTGTTTGACAAACACGGTCCACAGCCTCGATTGCCCAAAGGTTACTAGATTCGAAACGATATCCTTTCCCCGACGTGGTCTTTCTCAGTGGATTCAAACACCTCATACCAAATAAAAGGGAGAGCTTTCGTGAGGTCGGTCGGGATAGGTTTGGTTCTATTTTTCACATGCCCAACCACGGCCACTAACCGATACTACGAGCAGCAGATGTCCTCGCGTAGTCCTACTTCACTTCGACCACACTAACTCGGCACTCAGACGACTCTGGCACGGCAGTACCGTACGGTTGTACTCTCTTGTGCCCCATCGGGGTATGGTTTCTACTGTCCACTAAACACACACACACAGCCTCACCGAGCGTGTGTTTGTATGCGTGCGCGAGAGGGATGCTGTACAGGGAAAATCGCGCCGTTATTCGCTGGGAAAAGCAACGTTTCGGAGCACGAGGACGTATCGCCAGTACACGTTCTACGCACACATACGCACTGCAACGGATTCTCTCTCGCTCGCTCTCTCTGTCTCTCTTGTGGAAAAACATCGAAAAGGGTCAGAGGATGTTTTTTTTCGGCCGTTGCTTCTCTATCCGCGTTCGTACCAGCGTTCGGTTTGTTGCTCTAACGTCCCATATCGGAACACGCTGGGAGCGGCTCCTTATCACACCAACACCAGCAAAAACGGAGCAGCAGCAGCAGCAGCAGCATCAACGATTTCCCAACAGTACAAACGAGTTTCGTCGGTACGCGCGCATGTGCAACCTTTGACTCATTCAGTGCTTCCGAATGGGACAGTCTTTCTCTGTCCCGGCACTGGGCGCACGCTTTTGCCCATCCTTTTACCCCGTTCCGTATCGCACGCTGTCGATTCTTTGTCACACCCTGTAAGTAGGGTAGCAGCATCCCTATGGTCATGTTGACATGGTGGTGCATCCTTTTTCGGGGGGTGGTGAGATCAGGAAGGACGTCCTGTACTAAACCACAAAGCTGTGTTACTCAAAAGCTCACCGGACGATTCCAATACGTCGTTGAAGCTTGTAACTGTCAAATGAAGAGCTTTTATAAAGGACACACGCACCGCGTTTAACCGTTGCACGAAGAAGAATCTACTATTTAATCAACCGATATGACCGCAATCAATCTCGGGCGGGAGCTAACGTTCGGCACATTAATCAACCGGTGGTGGTAATAATGTGTCAACCATTTGCAGAATTTAATCCCGTGGCGGTTCGAGCCGTTTTCCTGAGTTTTCCGGAGTGAAATGCGTCTCCGTTGGCTTTTTGATATGTGCGACAGATGGAGAGGTACTAATATTGTGGCGAGACAAATTATAGCGCAACCGTTAATCAATTCTCCTGTTTGCAAAACACTTATGAACAGCTGTGTGTCGAAGGGTGCCTAATGATTCATGGCTGTAAGGTGCCAAGAATTTTCACACACGAAGTATTAGCCGGTTAGGGGAATAAAATTCGTAACAATTATATTCAACAGTGACTGATCCGTAAGCGAAATCTCTATATAAGAGCAGGTATTATATCGCTGCTAGAAACTAGAAATCCTAAAATATTGACAGTATCTCTAGCAGCCCTGATAATAAGTACGGACGTCAAGCTCCTAGATTCCGCTAGAAGTAGAGATAAAATCCCTTAAACCATCCCTTCAAGCATTTAGACTATGAAGCTCCTTCCACGACAAGGTCTCTTGAACGATAAAGCATCTTCGTAGACTCTTCGAGACCTCTTGATAGATGAGGCCTAAATGAGAGCTCCCTTGGCAGGTAAGTTCCCTTTGATTAGAATTTCTCTCTGATCAAGAGGAACCTCTGTGAACCAAAAGCTCTCTCCGTAAGGGGCTTAGTCTTGGACTAGCCTACCAGGTTCAAATACGAAGTCTACTATTAGATAAGGTCGTTTCGGCTACGACATTTCAGGATAGATTCGACCTAAACGACAAGGTCCATTGGTAGATGAAGATACTTGGACTACAAGAACTATTGGTAGTCGAGAGCTTTGGGATGACGAGGTCCCTTGGGACTGGAACTGCGCTTCTTCGACGATGAGCTCCTTTAGAGGAAAGGGTCTTTCTGCGCATAAGCCTGCTTGGAAGAATATGCGTTACTGAGGAACTCCTTCAGCCTAGAAGAATCTCAGATGGATTTTTAGACTCAGCCCCCAAAGTCGCTTACGGCCGTCCGCTCCCAAATTTATTCGAAGTGATGGAGTTGGCAGAACTTCTGCAGCAAGACTCCACCTACGGCGGTATGTCCAGTTAAGCAAATAAAGGTCTAAAAAAATCAAACTCCATGCAATAGTTCATCTCTACTTGACAACTAACCGGCGCTTGCTCGGCGCTACAAGCTGCAACACTTGTCCATGAATGAATATAGGCTAACAAAACGCACAAACATCGTCCCGCAAAACATCCATTTCGGTGGTTAGCCTGTGTTTGGCCTTTGAATTGCCCGCCTATTAGCACACGATTAACAAGATGCAAAAAGTTTTCCAAAATATCGCGTTTTGATTGCTTGTTTGCATAAGAAATTTACAGTGCACCAGACGCAAACGATATTCATGAGTCACTGTTACCATATGTTATTAACAAAGCAAAATGATTATGTTCACACTTTAGATCCAGCTGGTGCGGGGCCCAAGGGGGTTGATCGGATGTTGCTAGCATGCGTCCTTGAGCTGACCAACTGTTGTGACTACACCTCATCTTTATTGTCAACAAATAAACAGAATCTCTTACGCTCTCTCTCCCTCTCTTTCTTTACACAGTATAAAAATACACCTTACAGGTCCACTGGTAAACATAACTTGTAGTCAAAATAGAACACAATAGAGAAACCACCCACCCAGAGAGTCCCATACTGGACCGCGCTGGATGGTTTCTGTTGATTAAATCCTTGAGAAAGTCCTAAGTCCTGCACTAGAATGTTACACCACAGCGTTTCGTTGCGTAGCTTTTTGTAGTGGTAAGTGGTAAAAACGCCAATTCCTATCGCTCTGCTGGTCGTATATTTTCGTAAAAAAAGGAAGATCATGACGGATTGGCCTGTCTTTTGTTGGAACGAACGAACGGGAAACGGACAGAAATGAGGGCACGTGAAGAGAAGTTGCGGGTAGCCGGGAAAAGGTCGGGATTTTCCTTGCTTGCTTCTCAAATATGGTGGAGCAACAAAATTTCGTACTACTGCCAACTACTTTGCGTCTACCACTAGTCTACCCTCTAATAACGACATCAGATGAATTGTAAACTTTAAACGTGCGTCTGAAAAATTGTTCGCGTGCATAAAACCGTTTGCTTGCAAAATGTATCTAAAAAACATCTATTCTCTAGAGTGGAAAAAAGCATCTACCCTCACTGCTTGTGCCGAAACAGTTGTGCATAAGAGCTGTTTTTAAAAGTTACACCTGTATTCCCGCCGACAGGTACGTATTGTTCCCGTATAGTGTTGCTATACTTATGTTATATAGATCGTTCCCTTTTAGCACCCGTTACTAGAGTTTTATCACTGCCCCGCGTTGCGCATTCCTCGTTGGGTGAACACTGTTTTGTTCGAAGATTCTTGTAGTTGTGTTTTCGTTTGTGCTGTTGTTTCCAAGGACTTTTGTTAACTATTCTTATACTCACACGTACGCACACACACATGTTTTGCTTTCACACAACAAGACTAATATCGGTTCGTTTCATCGTTACGATTACACTATCTGCGCCGCGCTAACCCCATTTCCCAGGACATTGCCAATTCGAGCGTTCGGTGTGATGTTGCTAGTAACTTCATGGTAGTTGGCAGCAATTTATGCCACCTGTTGAGCTTCGGCCTTCTTCATCCGCTCCTTACCGCCCATATGGTGGTACTCGAGAAACCGAGCACCTTGCATGCCTTGGGCCGTAAAGTTTGTGATGTGACACGCGAAAAGCAGCATATTCCTGGGCTGAACTTTCCACGCAAAGCGCATGAAAACGAGCGAGTACAGGCAGAGGGCTGTAAAATATTAAAATCAAATTTAACTATCCCAATCATCCACACCGGCACCCTAGGCACCCATTCTTACCGGTCGTCATCGTTCCGGATATAATCTTCGGATCCTTCTTCAGATCACCGAGCGCCGCAATGGGAATGCCCCAGTTGGCGACCGGTCCCCAAAAGTGGGTGCTCATCAAATACTCCCTGAACTCTTTGCTTTTCAGGTTGTTCAGCAATTTACGTCCCATAGCTGCCATCGTTGCTAGTTGTAGGATGTAGATTCTTCCTGTAAGATTTTTTGTAAACAAATGAGCGTTCGCTTTTCAGCGGATATCTTTCAAACCCCATAAAAACACCAACAACAGCAAAGATTCGACCGGTTGCGTAACCATTAAATCCGTGCGTAATTGGTTTATGCTAGCAGCAACGCGGTCCCCCACACACCGAACTTACCGTCAGCAATCCAGATGCTAGTTGAGCAAGGTTAAGGAACCCGGTTTCAAGGGCAACCGAAAAGGATCTATCCGGATTTGACGAGCCTGCCCCTGTACGCTGCACTTTCGGGGTACTATTTTTTACATAAGCACCTGCAGCCCGTATTTACACACCCGCCGGAAATCGAACGATGAAAGCAAGTATCAACAACACATCAACGCGATTAAAAACAACACTTGTGTTTTATTATTTTTCTCATTGCGAATCGCGCTGTCAGCGACGCCTGTCAGCTGTGCCCAAGGTTTACACACTTTGGTTTGCATGCTCGTTTGTGTGTAAATCTTGGTTCGGGTTGCTCGAATGCAAACGTTCGTCGAGCAGTTTTGCGTGAAACTTTTCAACAGGGGCGAAATGTTTCACCTCGAGTAGAATAACCGTTGCAAATTTTCAACGTTTTGTACGATTTGAATGGAATTTAAAATTTGCTTGTAGCTGCAAACGTATGACGCACGCGTGGCGCATTTTTGGTGAAGATCTTGCCTTTCGTGCAGCTTTTGCAGCCTTTTCATGTTCTTTGTGCGTCGAGAAATTAATTAAAAAAATTATACTATAATTAATTTGTCATAATCACGAAAACGTTCTTATCCCTACCAATTTCGTCATATCGATCCTGCAGCCCAGGTTAAAGCCAACACCTAACCCCACATATGCTGCAGCTCATCCCTGTGTGCCACTTATAACTGCAACCCAACTTCCCCAACAACAAAATTCCTATCCTGATTTCCCTGACTGACCACCAACATCTAGCCGGGAAAGCACCGTCCGCCTCAAGAGCCACCACCAGGGTGGCAGCAGCGGAAGGATTTGTTTTGTTCAATCGCATAAGACTAAATACAAATAGGAAATGAATAAATTTCGCCCTTTTTGCGTGGCGCATCGCTGCCGTAGGCTGTTCTCCGCCGGCAAGATTCGCATTTTGCGGCGCCTCTTCCCTTTGGAAGGAATTCATTCCGCTGCTTATGTGCCAAAGATGCTGCGTGAGTGTGTGTGTGTGCGGGCATGCTTTTTTGTCTTCTATCGCTCTCCTCTGTTTTATGACGATTTGTTGTGCGAGTTTCTTTCTGCACTTCGTTGATCCCTCTTTTTTCCTTACCGTTTCCTTTTCCAGAAAACGGATTTTTTTATATTATTTTTGATTTATGGCTCCTTTGCGGCTGCCAACCGCCACCACCGTACCACCGGGGGCATCTCTCGTTGCGCATTGCATGAGAAAATGGATTTTTTCGACCTTTCGGACAATGCGCACAATAACCCGATATCCTTTCAGCGCCGAGTAAACCGAGAACCGGTGAAAGATGAGTCGTCCGGCCAGCAGCACGGAGCACGACTGAACGCAAAGAAGTCTGTGGCGTCGCAGGACTGACCAGTGCAAACCAGGACACGCGGACACGGTCACACGGACAAATGGAACTCCAAACAAAAGGGGACTCACCGGCAGACCAGACCAAACCAGAGGGAGAGAGCGAGATGCTGCTGAAGTACTTCCGCTTGATCGCTTAAGAGGGATGTGAACCGTCATCGTGTCCGGCCGACAGTCGCTGGGTGACCCTGGCGCATTGTGATGGGTCGATCGGTACGTTTTAACTCACCCCTCGGATATTGGCGCAAGAACTACACCTTTGAGGGATCGGGGGTTTTGAGCCCTTTTTTCTGACTGTGATGTACCTCCCTTTTATCCATTGCACTTGTACGCTACAGTGACACTATGTGACCGCAAATAAGCAGCAATCCGTAAGAGGCACCACACAACAACAAAAAAATGCTAACGTCTCCGCGTGGCAACCTCTCTAAACCTTTTCTCGGGGTAATTTGGGTTAACTGGTTTTAAATGGTCCTTTCTGCGGGATGGGATAAGGTTGAAAAGGACATCAGGCAGGGCAAGGGTTAAGGGTAAGCGATACACACCATTGTCACGGAAATAGATCCCTAATTGGTTCCGGGTTGACGGGAAGCGATCGATATTTACCTGTACCTGCTAAAGAATAAGAAAGATCGAATTGTCGTCACACATCATCACATGAGGTTGTGAGCACAATAAAGGAAGAATCGAAGAGGTCCTTATGGCAATCCATCAAAATCACATTAGTCGCGCCATTACCTTTTAACGGCTTCTGTTGTCCTGGTGAAGCGCCAACGAATGTCGCCAATGTCTAGAACGGCTCTAATTACTCAACGGCCACCATTAACGGCTTCATTTACGTCTGTTACAATCCTATCCTCCGCTGCTTCGTCCTTCGAAAGAGATCGAACTTTCTTTCTGGCCCTGCCGTCTCGTTTCGGTGCTGCGCTCTCACGCGCGTTTGGCGCGCCGGCCAAAGGCACATCGGAAGGCACACACATCCGCCGCTAGGCTCGCGGTCAAGAAAAATGCGCAAGGGCAAATAGTGAGAAAAACGGCTAAAACAAATATACCCGCGCGCCGCTGTCTTCTAAGCCAGCAGCATCCATCCAACGGTCTCCCGGCCATGTGTCTTCCGAGGGCACAACTGCACGCTCTACTGGTTTCTGCTTGCGTGAAGCTGCGTGTGCGTGTGTGTGTGTATTTTTTTATTTCGCCCTGGTTTATCTCCTGTGTAGCTTCCCTGTCAGCCCCGGCTGGCCTTTAATGTGGACCACCGGGCCAGGAAGACGACACGGACACACCACATGGCCCGGCTCGCACATCCTCGCATGCTCCGCCAGTTGCTGCCCGGAGGGTGATCGAAAACTCACCGCGCGCTCTTGTGGGAAAAAGTACGGGCTTTTCCGGCAAAGCCGATACAGCGGCACGGAACGGAAACAGGTCACCGGAGACGATGCGGCCAGGATGCGCGACTTGACGGGCAAGTCTCTCCGTTGTTCTGCGCTGCCCCGCCCAGATTCTTCACCGATGCAGATTTTCACGCTTCGCTTCGCGGTGAACACTTCGACAGGAAGCTGTGTCCACTGTGGCAAGGCAACAACAAGGGCATACCGAAGAAGAAAAAAAACAGACACGATCACTCAAACAAGCGAGCATGAGCGAATGGTACGAAATCCGTCAGCAGAGGTGAGGTGAATATATTAAAGAGCACAAAACGATCCTAGATTCCTACCGCCACTCTATCTCGCTGGCTTGCACGCTGCACCTTCTTCTCAACACGCCTGTGTCCGGCCTGTGGTTCCGCGTATCTTGTCTCTCTGTTCAAGGAAGCTCAAGGAAGCAAAAAAACATCCTTACGCACACACACACACACACACAGGCAGCATGAAGGACGGCCAGAAGGACCCCGGGAAAATGCTTCCCCCTTTTACGAACCATCGCTACCAACCCGGGCGCCCGGCAGGCTCATCCGCACTATACTGTTTCAACCCCAGGTTCTACTATTACTATTATCTTCCCAGTTTTTCCCCCTGTGCGCTTTTACGACCAAGCAACACAAGCAACGGCGAGTCGCCCTCTTGCGTCCGTCGTTGACCATCGTCGGCATTATCTTGTCTCCTTTTGGACGTTCTCGCGCACTGCTGTATATTAATGTTTTTGTTATTAAAATATTATAATGTGGACCTTCTTTTCGTCTATTCTTTCCCTTTAAATAGGCCGTGGCCAGCGTTCGCTAGCAGCGTTCGCTTGCTCATAGAATCATCGCTGACCGTCGTAGAAAGGGAAGGAACCAAAGGAATGTCGTCGCGTGAACGGATCTGTGTTTTTCTTTCTTTCTCTCCCGCCGTCTTTCGTTCGGTTCGGTCGCGGAAGGGACACACAACGCCACAACGGAACCGATTACACAACTCCCCTTTTTTTTTTTGCCGGCCAAAACGGTGGTGCCTCCGGAGCAGCAAAGGTGCAGCTGAGCGAAAAGCGCATGGAAAAAAAAAGCATTGCCACAGAAACGGTGGTGGCCATCGGCCACCCTGAAGCTATTTCCATCGGTTAGCCAAAAAGTATGCCAGACAAAAGGCGATCACCTTTGTGGCCACCGTCATATCGAGAAACGGTTCCGGTTGAATGCCGCCGGGAGGGGGGGACTAGACCTAGATGCACTCCCTGCTTCGTTGTTCGTTGAGCTTTAAGAATTTATTGCTTCTAAGTTCATATTGGTAAACAAAAAAATTACAGGTATCTTCCCATATGCAGAGATTCGGTTCGTTTCCATCATTACACTAGAGAAGCATTCAAAAGAGCTTCTGCATAAAAATCTCTTACGACACTACTGGATGGATTTTAATACCTAAAAAACTGTTCCACGTGGAACGGAATGCATCGGACGGCATCAGTTACCCCAGATCTTCAAATCAGGCTGGATGGAATAAATCTCTAACGAGTAGCATTTTACATTACATTAGAAGGTAGCGTTACCTTACCTGGCTAGTGGTGGTGGCGGTTCTCGAGATACCAGGACGTTTCCCTTGCACCACGTTGGATGGAATGGTTTCGTTAGCTTGAGAATGTTAAAATTTCCTTACATCGATCGGCACTTTTGGCTGTGGAAAAACCAGCTACTTAAAACTAAACCCACCTTCCCCGCGTACTAACACTGATTACGGCGCAGCATAATCCAGCCGAACAGTACGACAAAGGCCAGGATGGTAAACTGCACCTGCAGTGCGGCAGCCCCGGCCAGACGGCACTTGAACGTTTCGAACCGCGATTCCTTATCATTCACGATGTTCTCGAACTCGGCCTCGACCAGCTGCCCGTCGTAGTAGGTGATCAGATCCTCGTACGGGTACTCGAACCCTTGCAGACACTCGCACTTATAGCCGCCCGTTTCGTACCCACGGCCCAGGATCGGGACACACTGCGGAGGAGAACGCAAAAAAAAAAAACGAAAAGGAACAAAGCCCGTCGTGAGTTAATAAAATGTGCGCTAAGGTATCGGCTGCTGGGCCTGGGCATTGGGTCTGATCGCGCCTCTTTGCAGCGCGCTGCACTTTTGCGCAGGTCAATGTCCTTTGGACAATGCGCTTTGGTGCAGCTACCGGCAGCCCGAATGGAAATGAATATCCTTTTCCCCTTGCTGGCAATAGCGATAGCAAAAACTCATTTACGTTCGCTTCTTTCTTTTTTTTTTGCCCCGGGACGAGAACAAAAGCGGTTCGTTCAGGTTTCATACGATGGTCGCAATTATGGGTCGACCGTGTAGACAGACGCGCGCGCCAGCCAAATGCAAATATAATCGTTTCCGACGGCCGTTCCAATGCCAAGGCTTCGCACGATTTTCGGATAAACGGGCAAATGGATGAAATCAAAACCCAGCAGCAGCAGCAGCAGCAGCAGCAACAGGGAAATAAACGCATACTTACGTATGAAGACTTCTCGTCGCATTTGTGAGTGTTTTTGAATGCATTCGGCTCATAATAATCATCCGGACATTGGTTGATATCCAGCTGGAGCATGTTCATTGAAACTGCAACGATTCCCCTACGATGGTAAAGAAGAGAAAAAAAAACGCGAAACGAAACGAGCTTAGTTTGATGCGAAAAAAGCATGCGGCGCACGGGCGCAGCGAACCGACCCGACAGGGGTAAAACTGCATTTCCGGCTCAACGCGGCGGCCACGCTGCCAAACTGGGTAAAGAAAGGGTGAACAAAAAAAACAACTTACTTGAACTCCAGCTTCGCCTTCAGGCTGTCCCAGCCGAAGAATGGCACCGCGTACGTTATGAGCCACTTCTTCACGTATCCCTTGCAGTCGTACTCGGGCGTCGTCCAGTAGCCATGAGCCATCGTGGCCGCGTGGTAAAAGTTCGGGTAATGCTCGTACCGCTGCGCATACTCGCCCGTCTCGTTGTGGCGCAACCGTATCTTGAGGTAGTACTTTTCGAGCGAATCGAAATTCGTGGCCCACCGCTGCTTCAGCAGCCGGAAGTACGGTTTGTCGATGTACTCGTCGCCCGTCTTGTTGTACCGCGCCAAATCTTCCATGTTGAATTTGCGCGTGTTCAGCTCGCGCTTGTACGCGTACGGTCCGAACAGGGTGCGGTTGGGGAACTTGCGCCGATCCCACAGGGTGGCGGCCGACCAGATGCGCGTGTTGCCGAGCACCAGCGCCAACGTTTCGCCCATCATCTGATCCTCGGTCAGCGGTTTGTCGGCGACCCGCTTGCCCGAGTACACCTCGGTCGGGTCCGATATCTGCAGGAAGGCACTGATAAAGTTCGCCAAACGGATGGCCATTTTGGCTTCGTTTTCGAACTGCTTCTGCGCTTCGTACGCAAACTCGCCCGTCAGCATCAGATCCTGCGGATGGTAGTTCTTGCACGAGCGTGCATTTACGCCCAGAATGAACTTGAGCACCTCGTTAATGTTGAGCTTGTGCGAGTGGAGCGAGCTCGGGCCGGTCGTGTAGTTTTTGTACTCGTAGTACCGGTTGAGGTACTGTTCCCGTACGTACGTCGGTGCACGGAACCACTTGATCGGCACCTTCTGCACCCCTGGAAGTGAATGGTAGCGGAGCAAAACCGGGTGTAAGACCCACTAGGAGGCAACAACAAAAAAAGACCCCAATCATACTTACATCCAATTTTCATACAATCGAACCCATTGTAAAACTGTTCGTCCGATGCACGCTCCAGTATCTCGCCCAGGTACGGTCTCCTCACAACACCCGGCAAGCGATAGCCCGGCTTACAGCGGCACTGGTAGCCACCGCGCCGGAATCCCCATCCATCTATCGGTTCGCATTCGGTCGTTTCCTTCTTGCAGCGTGCCGTGTCCGCGAATATGTTCGGACCCTTGTTACCTTCACCCTTCGGACATTGGTTAATGTCGATTCGTTCGAAGTCCATTTCCAGCACCGAAACGGCTGTATATCTGTAAGGGGGCCAAAAGGATTTAGTATCCGATCGAATCTCCCCCATTCCCAACAAACGGTCCACTTACGTCGGGTATTCGATGTGCCGGAACTGTGTATGGCGTGGGTAAATATCAGCGATCGGTGTAACGGCCGACACCAGCCACTTGTTCGACCGGCGGCAATCAAAGTACGGTTTGGTAAATTTCACCGGACCCGGATCTTCGTCCGCACCCGGCGGCCCGTGAAACGTGAACGTTTCGTTCGTGTTGTTCGCGTACCGAATCTCCACCTGATACGTCGTTTTCGTGTCGTGCCGCTTGTCCACATTGTCCGGCAGCCACAGATTGTACCACTCGTTAATGTGATAGTTCTTGATCGTATAATCGTGCAGTGCCGAATCCGGCGGGAATGCCCCCAAATCGCGCACGTAGAACGTGTTTAGGGTGGAAATTTTCTCCAGATGAATCGGATCGTTAAAATCATCCTCCCGGTAGGTACGCGGCGCAAACCGGGGGAACGTCTTGTTGAAGAATCCACGGTAGGAGGACGAGAACGATGAGTTGGGTGCAAAGTAGATGGCGGAGGCGTTGATGTGCCTGTTCGACGAGACGTCCGCCACCGTCGACAGGAAGTAGTACATCATGCCAGGATCGTACGTATCGTTAATGGCCGGCCGGATGAAGCGACTCTGCAGGATGTAGCTCCAGAAGAATGCACGACTCAGTGCCATGTTGTGCAGGTGCAGCAGCGCCGTCCGGTTGGGAAATACCGGATTAATGTTTACATCCTTTATGTCCGGCAGGTGGGATACGCTATCCTCGGGCAGCGTTAAATCGCGCGGCGGCAAAATTGGACAGTTGTCGGCGTTCACCTTATCGAACCGTACCTTGATTTCATCGAACGCGTCCTTTGGTTGCCATTCGTACTGGGCCAACACGCCCATCAGCGTGAGCACAGCGAACAGCCCATAGCTGCGCCACAGTAAACCCATCGTCGAGCGGAAGTTGTTTACTATCCGCCCCTGAGTACCGGAACTGCGCACTTTTCCCCTTTCGTTTTCCAATAAACTATAAGGCACGTATGGTAAACTAAAACAAATGCGCTTAAATACCGATCAACGACGATGGCAAACAATTCATTTCACCTGACACACCCAACACAAGCTATTTAGTCATAGCATCGGCAGCGTAGGAGGTCGGTTCGCCCAGCGCCGTTTGACGTTTGCCCCGAGAAGAAGAAGAAGAAACAGGTTGACTTTGACGTTTTTGCTCTAGCAACGAACTGTTGCAATGTGCTGCTGCTGGTGCTGCATTGTGTTGCTTCTCTTTCTTTCTTAAGTATGCGTTGGGTGCCATCCTGCTCTTTCTATCGTAAGCTACGGCACGCTCAAACAAACTGGAAATAATATTTTCTATGAAACAGACTCAAAAATCTCTTCAAAACATGCATTTGCTTCTCTCTATCTGCTACGGCGGTGTATTGTATTGATTAGCTCAAATTCAATTCATTAGGGGGTTTCCATGGGACGGAGCAAAGTGAGTTGAGAGGAGGTGCCGTAAAAAGCCCGTTTTGACACATGGAAAGAAGTAGAAGACCAGGACCAGTTTGACGTTTACTTGACCGCATTGAATCAGCTGGTCATATGTGTTGTTTATCATTCTCGAAGCAATAACATCATTATATGATTTGTTTTCTTCCATTCTGCTGTTCAATATCGTTCGGAAAGCTTAGATCAAGTGAAGATATCAGGATATTGTAGTGTATCAGTGCTATCTGAGGTGATTCTGTATTATATTTATAACTGTTTTTGGTGGTAACGATTCTGCGCCTATATGGACAGGGCAGCTGACTGTATCGGCGTCATAGACGGAGCCGGTTTGCATCCCCGAACTATTGGAAGATCCGAGATATAGGATCATTCCACTTTTTTGCCGATCAGCAAGCAAAAAATCATCAAGAGCACAGCAGATCGAGCTTATTCAATGTATGCTAGAGATCACTTGCTTGACCAACAAAGAATGCTTGACCGCAGTTTGTTTACATTTCAGTCAAGTAAACGTCAAAATTTTTTTCAAAATGTCCGACCGAGAAATCGCTATTCCGACACCTCCTCTCAACTCACTTTGGGACGGAGTATCACGTCTGGACCGAGTTCAAATCCCAATCCCAGAAGATCCCAAACCAGAAAGATCATCCTACCATATCTTGGTTGTAGCGACAAGCTAGAAAAAGACAAAAGAAAAGGGTGGATATTTGGGATATATCGTGGCTTTTGGCGTGGTTTTGGACCTTTAATTTTCATAAGTCTGAAATTAAATCCCATCAACCCCATTTTAATCAGCACAAATACGCCGAAATATCGCAGGCAGCACCTTGCACGCGGAGGGCACGCATCCGATGCACCCGTGTACGCCAACTCACAGCCACCGCCCTCCCACTGACAGCAACAGTGTGCTGTCAGTTCGATGCACGGGTGCTCGCGTTCAATTTTCAAATCAAACGAACGGATCGCGTTATGTCGACTGCAACCGCGTGCTATATCGACTCCACTTGTTTGTTTATTCATCAAGGCGCGAGAAAACGGGTCAATGCACTTCGCACAAACCGAATTGGCGCAGCAAATGCATGACGAGCGCGTTTTCTTACAGCTCGCCGCTAAATACGGCAAAGATGAACATAAATTAATTTGCAGTCTGTGTGTTTGCATTTTTTTTTGTTTGGAGTGGCGAACGTTGGGCCCACGTGATGATGATAAAATTGGGTTATGCACATGAGATCATTCCGCCGAAAACCGTCTCTGGATCGTATCTTGTTAAACTGAAGAGTAATTTAGATGAAATTTGCTTCAAGAATATCGGGCTGATATATTCCTTTTAAAATATTGTACAGCAAATAATATCTCCACTAAAACAAATGAAGTAAAATTTGAATTTAGCACAAACCGGCTATTCGAATAGCTAATAATTATAAATGCCCTTGAAAGCGATTATCGCATTACAGCACGTATTTGAAGCTCCGTAAATAAGTGATGAAAAATATAAAATTCAAATATTCAAGCGCGATGCACACTGGCGGCCAAAGATGTTCGCGCATGTTGCGCACGTACAGCGTGTTGTAAATATAAAACCAAAAAGGTAACAAAAACAACGTTCCCCACGTCCGCCACCCACCAGGCCCACCAGACCGCCCATTCACCATGCATTCACCAAAAACCCGAAACCTCTAAACCTCTAACCCACGGGCGCAAATCCTCGCGGGCAAGATTCGATCGGGCAGAGTGCATTGCACTTTTTATCTTTCTTTTTATAATTTTCGGCAACAGCTGCTGTTGCTGCCTTTTTGCGTGCATCGGCCAATCACGTCGACGCAGATAGGCAGCATTCGAGAAGGATGCGCGGTCGGTACAATCTCAAGTCAACAGGATGATGTGAACGGCTAACGTTGGGGGCAACGCAAAACGCACGTAAGAAAATTGAAACAACTTGCCAGCTCTGGCGTCGGCGAGGAAGCAACACACCACCCACCCCCCACCCACCATCCCTGTCATCGACGAAGGGAGCGTGGCGTGAGACGGGGAACGATCGACGGGTACACGGGAAGAAATACGACGGTTCAATCTCATGGGGCAACTGTTTTTCGCCGGGGCAGTAAAACATCGCCGAATCGAACACAAACCGCAAGACCATCTCAGACGGGGGCAGATTTGGGCGTCACGGCTACAGACTCCAACCTCTGGAGTGAATGTACCCTAAAGTGGGAAGCTCACGATCTACCTAACCCACCCTTCGCTTCGATCTTCTGAGAGATCGTTGAGCTTTGAGTATGGTGGGATTGGACATTATGCAAATGCACTTTTGGAGCCTGCGTGTATGTGTGTGTGTGTGGTAGTGATCGTGCTGGCGCTGGTCAAATGTCAGAATGCGTCTTATAAGCGTCGAACGTGTCACAAACCAGTGACATGATCGTTGGACAGTTTTCGATGCAAATTTGTGCATCGGCCGACACTGGGGGAGCGTGGTTTGCAATTTGTTTCGCCATTGAAACGATCGGCTTGACACATACGCGAACATACGTTATTGGTGAGGTGCGTGTGAATCGTTTCGGTTCGCCCAAAGTCCGAAGAAGACGAACAGCACCGAAAGGGAATAAGATATTGATATCAAATTGGAGGTTAAATTTGATACATTAGAGTTGCTTAATGAAACTGTGCAACTATCATTAGGTTGCGAGAAGGGTTTGAAACAGGCAGCAAAAACCCTTCGAATGTTTGATAAATAACATACTCCACAGTAAGTAATTGGTTCATCGAGCTAGGATTGTAACTTTTCTTGATTTATTAACAATTAATTTTATTGAACGCTTCTCATCGCGGCTTATTATTTATTTTCTTTAAATACAATTTAACCTCATTTTTTTAATTTTTTTCAAAATTTACTTGCATGATAAACGCGTAGTAAAAAAATTTAATATAATAAAACATTTTATTACTTATTCACGAAGATTTATCAAAAAAATTTTTTATTTATTTTAGATTTATTATTAATAAGGTCTAATCGTGGCACTTATTAAAGAATTTAATTTAAGACAAATTTCCTTTCTTTTAATTTGTTCTCATGAATGCTCCTTTTTTACATTTTACTCCCTTTTAATGTTCTATTTTTTATTCCAAACAACTTTTTTATTATTTACCATTTAATTTTAATTTCAATTTAAAAAAATAATAAAATAATCATCATCATACAACTGAAATTTTTCGAGTTTTCATTGAATTATTAATGTAAAACCTTCAATTTCAACTAATACAAACACTTACACAGTCTTTATGAATGAGGTAAAGCCATTCACATGACATGACTAGTACATTGAGAGGTTCTTAATAAGTTTTTGATTCTGACCAAAATTGTAGTAATGGAAAAGAAACAAAACTTCTTCAAAACATGTTGAGCTGCTTGTTAAATTACCTTCTAATCGTTAAGATAAAATTACGAAAAATATTATATACTCAAACGCAAGAAATTCAGAAATCCACACAAAATAGACAAACTTTCGGCGGAATGTTCTAACAGATTGTGCCCACATTATCGGACACATAACAAAATCATTAATCACACATCATCTGCATACGTAGATGGAATGCTAAAAATGTGCGCACAACACATCGGCTCAACCCTCCACCCCGGCCCTCAACCTACCCCCTCCCCTCCACAGGCTGTTTATCGGTTTCGAAGCATTTTGCCTACACGCGCGTACAAGTTCGACTCGAACTTGAAATAGAACGCAGTTGCAATATTTGTTCCCACCCGAACGCAACCCTGGCCGGTTGTGAGTTTGATGTGATAAATTTAGCCGATGGGAGGGACGGGGGGCACGGAAAACCCCAACCACCCGTTTTGATGCAGCTTTGCGTTATTGCTCTAACCTCGGCTCAAAATCATTAGCCGAGTGCCACATGTACGAAAAGGATGTTGAGAGAATGTGCAAAAAAACATTAGTCGCGCTTGAGGTTAGGAAGCGTATCTCGTCGTCGGCTGTAAATTTGTTTCATTATCACTAAAACCGTCCCCCTCAGGAACCACCCTCCCCTCCCTAGATCCGTCCCAAACGCTTAAAATTGCAACATCATTACCTAAACACACATACACACACACTAACTCATGCAAGTGTATAAATATAGCGTGTGGTCCCACCACATCATTTGGGCGATAGACGCATCTTACCATTCGGTGCATTTGGTGGAGTGGACCTCCGTTCGAAAAAAAAAGAAGCCGGACGGAAAGAGGGAAAGCACAGTGAAAGCAAACCGGAGAGAGAGAGAGATGGAGAGAGCATTTTTATAAAAAAATTCACCATGCTAAGCAAAACCACAGAAAGAAAGAAAACGGCATTTGAAACACAGCAGAAAACCGCAAACACCCCAAAAGTTGCGACTTTGCGGGTACACTGCACACAGACACATCGGTCGGTGCACTTACCCACACAAATGTCGCCGGCTCCCTAAACACCCCCGTGACCTGTTCCCCCCCCTCCCCCCCCTTCACTCCCTCCCTTCCCGTCATCAACGCGAGGTCTTTGGACTTGAGGTTGTTCTGGCAATTAAGGTTTCGGGGTTTTTTTTGTTTGCTTCATACCTTTTTGTTGCAATTGGTGGTGGTGCAAAGTTGCATTTCCTCCTCAAGGGATCCCCTGCTATCCCTCCAAGCACGCCCTCCTTTTCCGAGCTCTATCTAACAACTGTCAAATGTTTGTCAAACATACAGTGACGGACAATAGAGTAAGGTCCACCTTTCAGTTCGACTTTTCGATGCTTCTACTTGCTATAGACCTTGCACACCGGTTGATGATCCTTTTGCCAGTTTTTGTGGTCAACATCTTAACTTTCTTTTTGACACATAAACTTGGTCTTTGGATTGCATCCTAATTGTGGTGGAGCTTAAAATTAGATCAAAATTATGCAGTGTGTCTTATCAAATTACCATGAAGAATTTTGTCATCCAACAAAACGTGCAGATATTTGCTTATAAAAAAGGCTATTTATAGGCATTTTTATAAATTATTATAATACTGCTAAGTGTGTGTTGGCAAGCACCAGTCAAAACAATTTAAGAATAAAATACAATGTCTTCCAATGACGATTTTAAGTTAAACACGTGTTGGAGTACTTAGAAACAGACTTTTCTAAATAGAAATTTGATTAACAAATAAAATTGTCTACTCAGGCACAAAACCAATCCACCCCAGATTCCCCAAGTCACTAGGCATACCGAGAAAGTCAGCGTTTGGAGTGCTGTTTTGCATGGTTCTCCTGGTCGGACTGGGTAGCATGTCCATGTTACCTGACGAAGATAGTGATTTGGTTGGATTTGAAGGTTTATTTACTACTCGGACGAAGTATAAGCGACATTGATCTTCATGGAACAGCGCCGGTTATCGAATCCCGTCCAGATCGTTTCCTTGTACGCAGGTTACACTATTCAACTACGGGTAAAATTAGGTAAAAGAAAGCCAGGAATGACATATGGAAGCCTCTTGAGGTTGTACTTAAAAGAAGAAGAT
The DNA here is from genome assembly GCF_013141755.1 of Anopheles stephensi. Lineage (NCBI taxonomy): Eukaryota > Metazoa > Arthropoda > Insecta > Diptera > Culicidae > Anopheles > Anopheles stephensi. Next base: position 59,593,754 of record NC_050202.1, on the reverse strand, counting down.
TCATTTTTTTCAAAAGGACCTGAAATTTTTTTTCCATACATTCTGACGCGCGAGAAAAAAAGGAATTTGACGTCATCGGTATAATGTGTTTTGGCAGCAATTTTAACACTATGGCAAACATAGGTTCAGAATTTATTTCTAATCTTTTTTCCTCATAATCTACAACTAAGAATTACAGAAAAGGAAATCCTATATCGCTTTTTAAAAAATTGGTATGATCATAATTAAATTCACAGGTGGTCTCATTCTATTGTCCAGCACTGTAGCGGAGAGGTCCAATAAAGGGGGATGCGGAGAATTGGGGACCCCGGGGTGAGAAAAGGGGAGGAAGGCGCGGGGAGAGGTTATCAACTTTCAAATGTGCAACTTCTTGATCGCGTTATTATCGCACACACTGCACGTAAACGGGCGCAATACTCTGCTGGTGTTGGTGTTCTAATCATGCGTTCGTTCGTGGTTTTAGGTTTTGTTGCACATAAGGTGCATTTATAAGTGTGTGTTTTCCGAAAACATAAAACAAATAAGAAGAAAGAAAGAAAAAAGTCCATTTGAAATAAATTTCTATTCTGCACTTTGCACACCCCACACAGACACTCAAACACACAACAAACAGCCCAAAACACCGTACGCCGTAAAGGCCTAGTGTTGGTGACGCAATTTTCTTTTCGGTTCGCCCCTCGCCTCCTCCTCCCAAGAACCACACCCCCCCCCCCCCACCCCCAAAGCATGTAGCAAGTTTGTGCAGTTGGATGCAGTTTGTGCAGTGCATGCAAGGGTGAGTGCACCGGCCGCTTGTGCCAATGACCGACGATCGGACCTCTTTCCTTTTTGGTTGTTGTTTTGCTTCGGCCACACACACAAACACCCAAGACAAAAAACATAAAAGAGGAACCCAACTTGTGTGTGCTGTGTCCTCCCCAATTTGCTTCATGCATCTTCCACAACACTTACAAAATGTGGTTTGCCATTTTAACGAATTTAGCGATCGAAGCCGATCGACAAGCGAGCAAAACCGGCAAACAGAAGTAAAAGACGGTTTGCCTTTTTTTTTCTTCTTTTACGGGCGATGCATCTTCGTCATCGTGGCTGTGAATCTGTTTGCAAGCTGGCGTGCTTGAAACCCGCATCGGTTGGTCCAATGTTTGCCTTTAAACTCTTCGTGTGTCTTCGCTCGTCGTTTGCTTTTTCGCTGCTTTAGCGCTTACCTCTTGCAGAATCACTCACACGGCTTCTCGAAAGCGTTAGGAATTTGTTTGCTTTTGGTTGCCATCCCTCCATCCCGGTGTGTGTGTGTTTGCGTTTCCTAATGCTCCGTTTGTTGCCGTTCGGCAGACCAAATTTTAGGCAATAAAGAAGTCATTAAACTTTGGTTGGTGCCTTTCGTGCTGCAATTCCTGCTGCAGTGTGCTGCACCAAACAACAACATGCATCGGATCCACCGCGCGGGGGGGGACTTCGGCCAACAGGTCGGCCAGTATTAGAAGCGATTGTATAATATGTGAGTGTCCGTGAAAATTATCTGAAGCGTAATTTCGAAGGAAAAATAAAAAGGGAGAACAATACAAGCTTCTAATCAGCAAGGGAAGGAATGGGGCAGCAGCTGCTATTGTGATGTAACTTTTGGAGCATTACTTAGCAGGATTAGTAAAGCGTGAAAGTGTGTGGAGTTCTATTAAATTAATTTTAAATGAGAATGAAAAAAATAAAATAAACTTTCAAAAGAGCTCAAATGCATCGTTGAATTAATATTGATTGCTCCGTAGCTCTTAACCGCATCTGCATCTTAATCAAAACCCACGCCACGTGGTTGCAGCCGTTTGCCGGAACCCGCTGCCCGGAAGATCGGACGCATCCGAACAAGTGCCTGCCAAGGGGTTTTGTTTTTTTTTCCTTTCCCCCAGCTATTCTCAGTTATTCTACCGTTCACTTTCATGTGCGTATTCGTGCGAAAGTGCAACGAAGGCCAATTGCATTGCGTTTGGCAGTGGACGACGACATTTTGAAGACGCCTCACTTTTGGCGCGCATTTTGCTGCGTCGTTATGCGATGCATTTCCCGTCGTTGCATTGCTTTTCTCCATTTCTCTCTCGCTCTCTCCCCGTTGGTCATCCCGGTTTAGGCGCGTAGTTGCCTCCTTCTACCGGTCCCAGATCACATCAGATTGCATCCCGATGTCAGCCGGTCGTAACGCGATCCACAATGCAGGCAGAATGTTAATTAACTTCCTATAGGAACATTTGGAAGCACAGCTTCCTTTCGATTATTTGCGCTCGCGATTACGTACACCGTGGTGAAGATGGATTACTTTCCAGCAGGCGAAACTGGTCCGATCATCGGTCCGATCGCGATCTTCCCTGGACGATCTAGGAACGGTGCAAGGAGGAAGGCTCGCCGCACACGCACATCACCACAGAGCGGGAAAGCAAACGAAACAGGCGATACGCAAAACCAGCAGGACCAGGCAAAACAGTTCGTTGAACTTTCGCTGAATCGAGCGCGAGCGCGTTCGCCCGAATCCCTTTCCATCGAGACCGCGGACCAATGGAGCATCCACATGTGAAGTGGGTTTTGTGTGGTGTGTGCGTGTGTGTATGAGTTGTTTTTATTTTGTTCTGTTCGCCAATTCTTAAACTCTCTTGCCAGCTAACCGAATCAAGCAGCCGGCCTGGTGAAAAAGTGCGTAAGTGATGGATTTTCCCCGGGGGATAGGGAACGCCACCGTATGCGTTATTCTGGGGTGTGTGGATTAATGGCTGATGGCATTTTACTTCTATCGATTGTTTGTGTGTGTGTGTCATTGATTGAAGTGTGGTGCACTCGGATGGATGCACTCAGGAACCAGATGCAGCAGGAATACCGTTAGGCATAATTATATTGTTTTTTTGGGGAAAGGAAATGGTAGAAAATTGCCTTTGAAGGGTAGAACTTATTATAGCAAATACCGTTGAAGTCAAGGAAAGTTTGGGTTAAATATTTAATTTTACCTTCACGCATAATTGAGTTATGTATTGTTATTCAAAGAAGAAAAATAATGAAGATCTTAAAATTTGCTTAAGAGAATTAAGTAAATGCGTAAAGAAGTGGATAAGCAGTTGTTAACACAACTATACGAACACCTGTTTTATAACAATAAAATAAGAACTAGAAGAGTTAACTAAACATTATGTTCTAGCTAGTTGTAGAGAAACATAAATCACACATTTTGAACTAAAAAGTATAATTTTACACACACTTAAACAATTTATTTTTCCTCCTGCAAAATTGTTCCATATAACATAACTTTACGAATACTCGCGGAAAATATTTTTCTCTGCTATTGTATTGTAAAAATAATAATGTTTTCACGTAACTATATTTTTGAAGTAATTAAGTAAACGGTTCTGACTCTCTGACAAACAGTTTTTACGTGATAGACACAATTTTTTTCAGATTTTGATATTTAGTATTTTTGATATCACATGTATCCATTCCATGTTTTATGAAATAAAACATTTTTAAAAACCCGACATACATAGCATTACATGGGTACAGAAAAACGAAAACCTTGTTAGAAAGGTAAAATGTTGTAGAATTCTAGATAAATAGAGCAAAATTAATCCCACAGCACACGTCGGTTAGGAACACTGCTTGCCAAATAGTTGTGTTACTTGACATGACTTCAGAAGTTCTGATTACCTCGTTCTGATTACCATGCTTGACTTGACGGTCAGCTTTGGAGTCAACCACAATTTGAGCCTACCACAGCTCCTCAGACTATGTGAACAGCATGTAAGGACTAGATTGTCCGGTACCGTTCTCATGACATCGATGACCAGCCCGCACTGGAGCCTTGGGAGTCTTATTCACTACACAATGGTGAAATCACAAGTGAGTTGTGTTTGGGAATATTATTTATTTTAAATTTATTGTTGATTACCTTATAATTAGAGCCATTATATGTAAGGATGACGAAGACCTTATATTTTTTTAAGAAAAGGTGAAATACGTGGTTGGCTTTCAGGTACCAGGATGAGGGTCCTGACCTAACGATTGTAATGAATAACCTAACGATTGTTTTATAAGTAGCATGATATTAATGATGCAGCCTATCCTAGAAAGAATGGCACAAAAAAATAAGAAATTAAATGATAATATGTAAATAGCAAATGATTAAAACCATGGGGCTCACAAAATAGCCATTTTTTTAAAATTTGTTCGAAATTTGTGTTTGAATTGCTTGAAATAAAAATGAACCATTTCAATATAGTTTGTGGTATAAACTTTAATTGATTTAAATCGAAATAAATAAAACCAGCAGCAAAAATTTAAAACTGATTTAAACACATATCCCACTAAAATTTCCCCTTAACCATTCGCTAACTTAACATTAGCCCTTCTCTTTTTGCCATCACATTTTATTACACAACTGCAACGAGAACAACTTACCGCGTGCAGCATCTCTTCAAAGTGCGTTGCCCCCGGCCAGCACAATGTGCGTAACGCACTCGCACTTACAGCTCCTTCCCCGCCCGTTTGGATGCTGCCCAACCGTTTTGCCATTGCATTGGGCACTGCAGTCCAATCGCCTTCTTTTCCCATCGAACAAAGAACTGCATCTTCCTCCCACTTCCCACTCAACCTCCCCCCAGTTTCAATCCCTCAATCTCGATGACAGAAAGAAGGGAATTTTATGTTTTCGACATACACACACGCACACACACGCATGGTACGTTGCGTGCATAATTTGCATAAAAAGTGCAGCTGCATCGGCGAGGTGTTAGAAAAATGGCAACCCCCTAGCAGCACATCCCAGACCATCATCCCGGCACTCCTTAAGCTCCTGTCAAGACTTAACGGTCGTAATGTCCGGCTTTTTTTGGGGGGTTTTAGGATTCATTTCTTCCTCATTTGTCCTTGCAGCACTTTGTAAAAACTTCTCGTACATCCTGATGCAATAAACAATGGCCGTTCGGGCCATTCCGCCACTGGCAAGATGTTTATCATTCAAATGCAATTGCAATTGCAACTACCGGCCCGGAGTTTGCGCGACTGATGACTTCCTGTTTCGATCGCCTGGCCATCCTCGGCGAACTGGGGAACGAAGACGAACAAAAAAGAACAGGACGAGAGCCAAATGCTCGATTCTCGCGATGCGATAGAAACAGATTCGCTGCAATTGAAATGGCGCTGCATCGAAGGAATGCTTGCGCTGAGCCCTTAATTTTCACCCTCTTTGCTGTTTTCGTCAGCACACGCGCTCCCCACACGTGCATCCTTTGTGCAGTGGTGTTTGTGTGTATCAAGGCTCCTTTCTGTGCCTGGTCGCTTCCAGGGTGGAATATCTCAACGTACGCATAAATAAATCCAACAACACCGATGAGCGGTGACGGTCAAGAGATGCAGGTCCGAGGCAAAACGGAAGCAGATTTAGTTTCCCACTCTCGGCACGAGTGCCCTCACAGCTCCTTCCAGATCACTTCCTGCACCTCCTTCTCGCCCTCAAAGTACACAGGACCGAGGCACGGAGAAGACACCCGTGCGCGGGACAGAAAATCTTGCACAAATGCTTTCTTTTCCCACCGCTCGGTCGCCCAGTATGTTGGCGTTTGGCGTGCAAGCGCAATCACGAAAAATGGTACAAAGCGAATGGAAAAATAATACCAAACAGCTACAACAAAAAAAAACCGGCCGGGAAAAACAACAACAACTTGCACGGGACAAAGAAACAACCAAACAAGATGGCTAAAATAAAACAACATCTAACGTTACGGAACGTTCGAAGGGCGGACCACAAGGAAGAACAAGGGCAGAAGAATTCCACCCGAGCAGCAACTAAAACCGACCGTTTAAACGCACGTTTGTGCAAGGAGCTGCCGGGAACAAAGTGCATAATCACAGCAGATGCAGTTTTGCACCGGCGAATAGAGAGAAAAGCAAAAAAAAACACAGAGGGCCCATTGCACAGCATTACAGCACATACGCACAGGGTAGTATGCCCGGCGTGCAGTTATGAATCCCACGGGGGCTGGACATACGGTCCAAAAACAACAGCGAGTGAGGAAGGAAACAACAACTGCACGGCCGTCCCGAAACAGCGCCCCAACTGTTGTCTCGGGCAAGGAAAATGGTACGATTTTGAAAGGATTCGCACATTCAATGAATGGATTTTGCGGCTGCAATGTTGGGCGAGTTTTATTACTTGTTTTTCTTTCTTTGTTTCTCTTATGCGCTTATTTGAGTGTTTTTTTTTTTGGTGTAAACATTTTTTTCCTAAATGTTATAAGTTATTTTGTGCCTTCTAATAATAATAATTGATATGGAGTCATGGATGGTTTCTTATTTTTAATAATTAAAAATACAGTTTAAGTAGTGAAAATTATTAAATCAATACAATGTTCTAACTCTTCTCATTTTTTTTTTTTAGATTTTAATTCTGATAAATGCAATGAATATTTCCAAAGAAGTGTTCATCAGTATTGCTATGTTCTAATTTATACCGAATAAGAGAAGATGTCAGCAATACGGCCAGGCCGTTCCTAAAGAGTTAAAAAGAGAAGATGTCGAAGAAAGACCTAGCTTAAGTATACAAATAAATCAAAAGAATCGAAATTAATTGCCTGTTGTGATGCAATAAACCCTATTACATGAAGTCAAACCAACCTCAAGCATCGTTTGGATCATCTGTAGCTTCAATATGGTCATATCTTCAATGCAGTTACCTTAGAGCCAGCGCTCTCGGAAGCTGGATAGGTTAATCGTGTTAATATTCTGTTTGCGCCTATCTCTGCTCAATTTCGTCCTTAGAACCTTCGTCAAAAATCTAAGCTCAAGTAGAGAGTCTAGTAGTAGAGGCTGGGATCCGTCCATTTCTTCGCAATAATTGCTTCATCTTTTTTGACACCACAACCTTACAAGGTCTCGGCCTGCCATTTCGAGCATTCTTTAGCATGATTTTACCCGTATCTGGATAGTTAGTTATTTGTACGGAGAGGCAATCCGAACGGGACTGAATCCTAGATCCTGCCGTGTGGAGATCGGTGCCTCAATCTCCTCAACCACAGGACCGCAGCACGTGCTATTTCCTCCATTTTTGGAACTATCGTTTCAAGAGGTGTTGGCCTGTCCTTTTTAATTAGTTTTCTAGACTATATGTAGTCGTCGAGTATACGTCAGTTCTATATTCCTAGTTTTAGTGAAAATCATCTCATGTGGAGTACAATTCAGCTACCACTTAACCACTGGACCAAGGATTCAAAAACAGAAACCAGAAATAAGATTCCTTCTTCAAGTTTTGTTTATAAAACGAGAATAAATCGTTCGAATCATTTTATGTATGCCTCCTTGAAGAATCGTTAGCTGGGATGGTAAGTAAGCTATCAAAATGCTCATCATAAGCCAACAAAATATTTTTTGAATACTTAAGGTCCCTTACTTATTAATGAATATCAATTTTAATTTCACCACCCTCATACTTATTGTCAAGCCGTCATAATCAAACTTAAATAAATAAACTGTCATATTTATCATCAGCATGGTTTAAGTTACACAAGTTCTACAGAAAACAGGATCTCTTGCTTGCTCGTCTAACTGGCAAGATCCCTGGGTCATTAATACTATTCTACATGAGATTGCTTCAGTAGTCAAACAACTCTATCGATGAAAAAGGGTCTCGATCTAAGCGCACGGATGAAAACATGTACAAAAAATCAAGACAGTCAACAAAGAGACCTTTCAAAACATTATAAAGTCATTCTTGCAACCCTTGTCCTGGAATAGTCAGGACATCTACGAACTGTTCAACGAACAGCAGCGGAAAAAAAACTCCATCCTAGCTCATTCACCCATCAAGCTACCCCTAGCTAGAATCATCCAAATACCGGGTCAACCAGGGTCCTAATTTATCCAAATTAGCTCACACCTTTAAGGAGGCCCTGCTCCGATCCCCGTTTACCATGACCCATAAAAGGCTCAGGTTGTTTCCCGATCGCCGGACCGGACAGTCCACGTTTCATTCCGGCACGTGTCATCAACTTGCCACCAGTGTTACGATTTGCTGCGTAAAGTCACCTAAACCTTCATTACCGATTAGACAACTTCTCGGACGACAATTGGTCTGACCCAGACCTATCCGGTGAGGGTCACACAAATATTCCTAACAGGGTCAGGGTGAGTGAGGTATAGCACTCGGGATGCCGGCTCCCTTTCCAGAACGATTAGAATATCGGTCCTGGAATGTGAATTACCTGTTTGTAACACTAACGAAACGCGAGCAAAAACACAACCCAGACACAATCGTCTCGAAACGCCCTCATCCCTAGGGTCTCAAGTAAATCTAGAGGGCACACAAAAAAATCGGGAGTAAGACAAATCTTCTCTCGGCAAGGAAATCTCGGTCGAAAATCATGAAAAGGATCGCACAGACAAACCCGTTCCTGTCGAGCGTTCCCTACCCGACACGCTGCCGGGTCCAGTGTCAGGGTCGTGAGGCTCCGTATTGTTCGCCACGAGACAATAGCCAATGGCCAGACGGTGACGGAGACTTCTTTTATCCACAGCTCGGGACAGGGTCCTTCGGGATCGCTCGATCCCGATTCTCAAGCACCGGAGCGCGAACTTACGAACTTGCGGCCGAGGGACATTGGTCAGGCGGTGCGCGATCTACGGTTCGGATCTTACCGAGTACTTGTCGGGATGTCATGTTCCATTGTTTGTGCCTCTCGTCGGACAGACCGGACAGCAAGTGGGAAAACTGAAAATGGTTGCTGAAAAGAAGGAGTTTTTTTGTGCTGTTGTGGCTTTGATTACGTTTTTTGAAGGATTGTCGTTCGTTCTTTGATTGCGCGGGCATAGAAGTAGAGGGCCCAAGAAATGGCTCAACTCGCCGTTCGTTTCCTGTGTCTGGCCGGTGGTAAGCGTTCGCATGGCTTGGGAAAATGGGACCATTGTCCAGTCTAGTTATGAGAACCGCGCTCCACGGCCACGCGATGCCATCCGATGCCTGCCTGATGCCTTTGATCAGTGCTATCTGCTGACTGCCTGACGCGCACGCACTCGTATTACAAGCGGAAGTGTGGCCGGTTTCTGGCACTGGCCCTTTCGGAGCTGGCCCGCTTCACAACTGGCAATCTGGTGGCCAAAGCGCGGTGAGAAACGACCGTTAGCAGCGAAACTTTCTTCTCGCACCTCGCGCAAAAACCACGGCGAAAGACGACACCGCCAGAAAAGGGGTGTGCGAGGTAGCTTGCGCGGCGCAGATCGCGCAGATGGGAAGCGCAAATCGATTAATCATACACCCCGGGGTCGAAGCTTGGCCGACCGGACGCAATTCGCATTATTTATTTACCGAAAGGCGCAAGACCGAAAGTGAAAAGCACTCGGCGGCGGCTCGGCTCTCGCTTTTTCGCCCTTTTGTTTTCCCGGGGACTTGGAAAGGAAGGGAAAGCACACCCGGGGGCGCAGCAGAGGGACGGAGAGATGTGCGCCCCGAATCTTGAACCCGTTTTCCTATTCGGCACGGGGAATAGCCAAGCGGTCCGGCAGCAAAAACCATCGAGAATGGTCAGTTTGTGCGTTTGCCGCAGCGACCCAGCGGCCCAAGATGGCAAGATGATCATCACAAAACGGAAAGGTGGTGTAATCGGAATAATAAACATATGTGCAACATTATACGCTCACGGTACAGGATGATTATGATGATCCGTTCCGTTCTGGCCGGCAGCGGCTTCGTCCTTCGATCCTGCGATCTCTGTCACTCTCACTCTCATTTTGCCGATGATCACCACGATCGATGGGCGGTAGGGAAGTGGTGGAAGGGGCAGCAGCAGCAGGAGGAGGTTCTGCAATCCATTTACGCACGCACACAACCGTCCACACACGCCACACGTTGTCATCACGCGTCTTCTTTTTTTTTTTTTTGAGCTGCAGAAAAAGGATCAGGACGACGACGACGACCATGGCGAAGACGATGGCGATCCTTCTGGCAAAGCACAGGAACTCGCTCGATGTCATCCCATTATTCCTTTCGTGTGTGAATCGGTGGGAATAAAAACAGGAATTGCGTTTTGCAGCTTCCCTTCCCTGCTTCAGCAAAGCCTCACCCCTCCCTCCCGGTTCTCCACGTGACCCCTTTCCATCGCGGCAACTCCCTTGACCAGTTTCGCGTGGATTTAATAAATGTGTGTATGTCGCTTCCTTTCGGTGCCATGGCCAAGGATCTGGTTGCTTCCGTCTCCGTCCATTCACTACGAACGGCACCGTACGTGCTTAGTTCGTTTTGCACATTTATTTACCTCTGCCACAGCATCTTCAGTAAGTCCGCTCTCCCTGCCCGTCCACCACGCCGTTGCTTTTGTCTCCCGGTGTTCCCCTGGTTCTCGGCTTTCCAAGTCTGGTCGCTGACAAACCAGCGGTAGACGACACTCGTCTCGTTCTGCAATCAGGGTTTTTTTATCGTAGTCTCGTAATGTCCAGCGTGATCATCTCAATTCTGTCTCCGGATCGCTTTATGGCGGTAGAAGCAATATTTGATGAAACAGTTCTTAGGGCACACAAATTCTGTGTGGGTTCTTTCGGGAACAAAAAAAAACTCTCGAAATTTACAGATCTTAAGGACTGCTGGTGTGGGGTCATCATACTTATGTCCCCTAATTGCTACCAAGAAATGGTGTTTTTTTGACTAGATTCTAAGCAATGTTCATGACTATGGATGGAGTCGTTATACGCTTTTTCATTTTTTTTGAGGAAGGACGTCATTTGAGGAAGGAAACCACCTTGTTCTTCTGTCTCATTACTCGATAGCAAAAGGACAAACTGATCTAACAGGGTGACTCAAAGGGAAATATGATGATCACCTTCTTCCAGCTACTTCAAAGTCTCTATTTCCAAGCATCATTCAGTAACTATCTCCAATAAATTGTAAGCCACCAAAAGAAATAATATTGCATCATGCATACAACGGATCGCAAAGGATCCACAGCTTACGCACCCTGTGCTTGAATGCATTTTTCGTCTTTGTCCCTGTCCTATCCTCCTATGAATCTTCTTCTTCTTTCCCTCAGTTTTATTCGCCCATTTTAATCGAGTCTTTTCTTTTCCCAACTTTTAATACACTCCCGGCGACCTTTAATGGATCCTCGGCTGGTTGGCTGAAAAGATGCTGGCAGATTATCTTACAGGTTCAATCCTCCTTGCGCTCGCCGACCGTGCGTGTTTGTGTGAACCGGGGTACCGCATTGGTATTGGTTGCGCCCAAAATCGACCATCTTGTACGCTGGCCAACAAGGAGTATGCTCCAAGAAAATCTGTCTTCTCCGGTACCTGATATTAAAACTACGTACACACACATCAAATCCCCTTTTTTCGGGTGTGCTGCAACTGCAAACGATGTACACCCATCTGCCGGTTTGGAAATGCAAAGACACACACATGCACACACACGCACGCAGTCCTCTTCTGGCCGTTCGCAACACTGGAAAGTAAGACATTTCGAGCGCAAAAACGGACGTCATCGTGCGGCACACGAGCGGGCGAGGAGGTCTTGGGTGGTAGCGAAAGGAAAGGAGGTTCCGGAAACTGGTTCGGTGGACCTGGTTGGAGAAAAGCGCACAATATGAAAACCTTCGCCCAAACAAAAGGGCAGCCGCAAGAAGGGAAAAGACAGTTTTGATTTACTTTATACCGCCGGCCGACGACGACGGCCAAAAGGCTCGCCCGGCGACGATCCTTGATGGTGGTGTGTCATGTGGTGTAAGTGCGAGCGAGCTCAGAACTCTAAAAACGCCACCAATACCAAGCCGAAGCTGGAGATGCAGCGCAATGTGAGCTGGGCCGTTGCAATTGCTGATGCTTCAATTACGATCATGATCATGTGTGTTGGTTGATGTGAGCTCGATCGAAGATCGGCCCTTGGATGTGAAGGGAGGATATGTTTAAGGACTCAGCTAAATAATTTCAAACTACTAGTTATACTTCAAACTAAAATTAGAAACACTCTATCCAGTTAGGCAAGAAATTGTGCACTTGCTGGTAGGACCTAGTTCTTTCTTCTGGCTATTTCTGGTCGACCCTCACGTAAGACAAACAGGACAAAAAGCAGGACTCAAACAGGACAGCAAAAAAAAATGTCCACATTAACCCTTCTAATTCTAATTCCATTCTCAGAATCAAAAGTCCGAAGACTCCCCGTACATGTCCCTCCATATGGTCCACCAAAGTGGTTTGTTTGCCTGCCAGGGTGCAGACCTACCGGATCCTAGGGCTACCCCTAGTACCGTGAGCATTTAGGGTGGTACTGTGGTTACGGGACACCGTCAGCTTCTGGTTAACCACCTTCCTCACGGATCGTTGCACATGTTTGCACACCGAGGAACACCAACAGAAGAAGAAGACCAAAAAAAAATACCATCACACCACACATGCACACCGAACCGCTCAGTATCGGTGGAAGCAGTGCACAAAACGGGGGAAAACAAATTTTGCGCAATTGCCCATTGCCATCAACCCTTCAATTAGTCCGGGAGTTTGAAGGTTTTTTTTTTTTTTGGTTTAATTTAACCCAACACAGGGCCCACATCCAAGCCTAAGAATGGCACGATTTTTTGTTAATTTTTATTAGTTTTTTTATGCTTCTAAAATTATTCCCCTCGCACTACATACATTTTAATTTCATGTTTCGGTCCGGTGGGAAAAGCACGATGCCGAAGGGTCAGGTTTAGAAATTTCACAGCACGATTTTTTTTTTCCTGAACCAAGCCCAGCACAGTTCAACCTGCTGATCATCGTGTGTCGTGGGATAAAATGGAATTATCGTTTTTAAGTTGCAACAGTTGTTTAACAGCCCCCTTTTTTTGTTATTGATTTTTTTTAATTGATAATAAAACGAACAGGCTCGGCGCCAGATCGTGACCGTGATGGTAAACTGCAGCAGGCACCGGCTAATGATGAAAGATGATGCGCCTCCATTTCGCATTGGCCCCCACGATCGTTCGATTTCATAACCACACCAAATGATTGCTGTTCTGTGATTCTAGTTCGGTGTTGCAGAAGCAAACACACCGCACGTACAAAGCGAGCTCGCTTATCGTGTCCCTCCCTTCCCTTCCTAATCGTGCCTCCTCTTCCCATCTCCCCCCCCCCCACCATGCGACCGATGCAAAACGTATTAAACGAAATGCAGTTCGGTACTCTGTCAGTGCAGTAAGGTGTGATCGTGCTGCTCAATGCAGCGCCAATGTGTTGGTGAATGCATCTCCCCGTTCCAACACCACACACATACAAAACGATGGAGCCGACGTTTTTCGTACGCGCCTGCACACAACCGCAGCTGCATCGAGCTGCAAGACGTTCGCTCACTAATTTGCGCGCGTGTGTGTGTGTGTGTTGCGTTTTTTGCTACTTCGCCCAAAAGAAAAACTGCATACTGCATACGGGCTCCTCTCACTCCCCAAGTACAGGCAACCTGGTACAACAGCAGCAGTAAGGAAAAAAAGGGAGAGAAAAACATCCAAGCACACCGTGCTTTTCCTTTGTGCACACGGACCCGGTTTTCTTTCACTGCCAAGCTGCTATCGGTGTGTGAGTGTGTGTGTGTGCAAAATCGCTAAACCAACACCGGGAATTGACGAAGGACCGGCGAGCATAAGGCGACGCAAAGCTGCAAGAAAAGAACGGCAACAAGCAGATCCCCCCCTCCGTCCGTCCGGTTGGCCACCATCTTTTCCTCTTGGCGTATTTCGTACTCGCAAACACCGCTTTTTTAAGGGTGTACGCGCGAACAGCAGCCGGGAATGTGTGTGTGTGTGCGAGCGAGTGAGAAAGAGTGCGAAAGAGTAACGCGCACAAGACGAACCCGACTGCAACACAACACACACGCATAAAGTACGGGAAAACGGCAAATACACACAAGCAATCAAGAGAGAGCGAACCGGGCACCAGCAAACAGAACCGACCAACAACAAAAAAAATATCCGTACGCGACCGCGACCGGGTCTTGACGAAGCGCATTCGCATACACCGGTGCACTAGTGAAGTGAAACGCGGACGATCAAGAACGTCGAGTAATCGAGTCGTGGTCGTCGTCGCCGTCGCGTTGCATTCTAACAAATCCCCGTAGCATATCCTGGCTAGCAGCAAGCAAGCTGAAGAAGAAAAAAATAAACCGAAATCCCCATATCCCCGTGTTTGGTCAATCAGGCGAGAACGCGCGCGCGAACCAACTGGCGACGAAACAGTGTGAACAGCGTGTGTCAGTGCTTTGGGTATTGTAATGCTATTTTTTTTTTGCTGTGGGTTTTGAATTTGAGTGTGATTTTTTTGTTCAAAGTTGTTTAGAATAGAAAAGGGGGCTTTAAAGTGACAACACAAAAAATACAACACACCCCAAGACCGAGCAGTGAATTTTCCTAACCCCTCGCTCTAAATCAGTGTATTGAGGAGAGAAAAAAACCTCCGTAAAGTTAAAAATGTGCCTATGAAAACTAACTACTCAGCAACAAAAGGAGAGTAAAAACCGGTCAGTTTGAAGTTTTGGGTCATAATTGTACGCTGTAAAGTGCTTCTTAAGCAAGAGAACCAAACTCCCCGGTGAATGTGGATTTTTTCCTTCCGTTTTGCGTGAGTGTGCTGGCAAAGGTGGTTCTTTTGGATTATGGATTAAGGAACAGGCAAAAAGAAGTGTGTGTGTGTATGTATGCTAAAATTACCAAACACCAACTTTGAGAATAATTTTAAAATCGGATCACCCGGAAGTGAACCCGGACAGTTAAATAACGCTTCTTCGACATTGAAGTTAGACAAATCGATTGTGAAGTTGTGGAACACAGCAAAAGACACCCGACGGCTTTTTCCTTATCGTAATATTTGCTGTTCGCGTGCCTGTGAGTGTACTCGTGTGCGGATGTACGTGTGTGTGTGTGGGGGGGTGCTTATAAGTGCATAGTGTTTGTAGTGCATCGGTGCACAAGCACTATCCAAAAACGGAAAAAAGTGGCCAGCCTTTCCACACGTATACACTTCACAGTAGAACTGAGACTCCGGTGCAAGGACGCAAGGACTATTCTAGTGGAAAATTAAACCAACCAACAGCCTGTTTTTCCCCTCCTTCCTCTCTGCTTTTTTTTTCTGCTGCTTTCTGGAAAAATTCATTAACTCACGCAAAACTAACAATACCTTTTCCGTGTCTGGCAAACAATTACTAACCCACTCTTTCTCTCTGTCTCTGTATCCGTCCTACCGTTTTCTTCATTTCCATCCAGTGCGATGCAATAGTTTCAAAAAGTACGTTTTGGCTCTAACAACACCGCTCTATTGCTGTCTTTGGAAAGCGAAAAACGCAAACCATCCCACAGAAAACAGAAAACCAAAATCGACCATTTCGGCTCCAACATGCAATAGTACACTCGCTCTCGATAACAAAAATGTGTTTCGGATTGTTCGATCGCATCATCAGCACCAGACCACCACCACCATCATCATCATCTTCGCAAGCCGGAACGTCATCAGTGACAGCAATAAAGCACGATCCCGCGCCACCATTGATCGCACGATCGCCATAATGCACTAGGAACGATGCACTTGCCGGGATTCTGAGACTGATAAAAAAAAACAACTTAACTAACAGCCAATTTCCCCCCATTTCCTAACACCACCCAAACCCCCTTATTCGCGTGTGAAAAAGACAGAGCGAGAGCGATGTGGATCGAGTAGATTGTGCGAGCTTTAGCAGACCCCCGCCAGAGGGCGTCTGTTGCTGGCGTCTTCGCTTACTTATCAGCCGCCTGTTAGTGAGCTGAAGAAGAATTACTAATCTTAACAACAGCAACAACAAAAACACCTTCAAGACCAGTGTGTGTGTGTGTGTTTTCAGTGATCGCGTGTGTGCATTTCAAGATTCGTGATTATTAGCTTTGTTTTTCGTTAGATTTTTGCTTGCCTATATACTCATTGTTTCGGCGGTGATTAATGCTTCTTGAGACGCCACAGTTTCCGTGCCTGGTGTCACGACGCGAACGGCCCTTTACTAGTGCGACAAGATCGACGAGCGTGCGATCGGGTGCCTCGAGAAGATCAGCCTTCAGGCGGTAGTGTAACACAATTTTTGGTGTAAGTGTGCTTGTGCGAATGCGCGTGTGTAAGTGCTCTAGTGTGTAAAGTGTGTGCTAGGCGTAAGGCGAAAGTAAAGCAAAACTTCCCTGCGACAAACAGTGCGAACGTGCGAAATTCTGCGTGTGATGGAAGAAAGCTAAACGCATCGATGTGAAACAATTCTCAAAACTTAAGACAACGTAGAAACAAACTGTGACAAACCGAACACACAAAAAAAACACGGACACGAACAACACCCATCCTTTAGCGCCATCTAGTGCTAAACGGCGGCGGCATCATCACTCATCATCATCGTTAGCTGCATTGCCGCCGGTCACTCGGTGGCCACGTGATCGTGGTCGCTTCAACCTATTGGCTTCGTGTGTGTGTGTGACTCTCTCTCTGTCTTTGAGCGAACGGTGCATCCCTATCTTCAATGTATTCCATGTCCGGGTGCAGCCGCTTGTCGTGCATCGTAAGGAAGATTGGCATTGGTTTAAAAACTCAAAAGTCTCACCGAAAGATTAAATAGGAAAACACCCGCAAACGAATCGGAGCTTCCTTTTCGCCTCGCAGCAAACAAAAGCCACCACCTCCGTCATCACCGTCACCGTCATCTACCCGACAAAGCACCGAGAACCCGAGGCAGATAAACTCACCTTGGCAACATAGTATTTATCAGGAGTCCGTCTGTTTGCAGCACCGCTTGCTTCTTCCGAGCTCCGAGATAGCTGCTACCTTTTCCGGACGCTTTCCCTTGCTTTCAGCAGTGGACAATTCATTTTGTAACAAACTAACGGAAAACAAGCGACACTCATCATCATCATCCAGCCATCCATTCGGTCATAAATTCATCCAACTTGCAGCTTGCAAATTCTCGCACACGCCAATGCTAATCGAGTTCTAAATTTGAAATTTGCCTTGAAGCAAACCGACATAAACCCGGCCATCATTGACGAGCAAAACGGCACCGTTGTTCCGGGGGAAAACAAACATAAACAGTACTAAAGTGTGTGTGTGTGTGAAGAGTGTTGATACTAGTGCCCGGTGAAGCAGGCCAGCAAAAGGCAAGCCAGAAACACCGCCAGCGACACCGTCTAGGATACGGTTTTACGGTCGAGTTCCTTACTTCCAGACATATCGGTTTGCAAACGCATTTGCTTTTTGAGGTGAGTAGACGATCGGTTATAGGTAGTTTAAGAACAAAATATACCTTCATACTGTAAATTGCGCCATGCGGTTGCCAAGGCCGGCTCGAAACGATTATTAATTTATCATTTTTATGGAGCATGGATTAAGCGGGCAGTGTTGAAAGCATGCTCATTTTTTTTCCATGCCGATCCGGTCTGGAGAAGAGAACTGGTACTGCTGGTTCGTTAATTGGACGAGCTGCACGCAGCTGCCGATCGTGCATGCAATTGCACAGCAATACATGCATCGAAATGCATTTGCGCACGTCATGCCATCGGACCGCTGTTCGTCTAGCAGCATGTACTGCATACCGGATGGCCTTGAGCGATGATACTCGCTCGACACACCGCTCTGCTAATGGGGACAATTTAACAGAAAAATGGGCATTTCCACACCGGCAAGCACATCGTACATCATCGACAGCTGCTTTTTCCACGGAGGCTTTTATATCGTCCACCAGCAAGGCACACAGCGCGCGAGTGCTAATTTAAGCTGCACTTTTGCTCCATATCAACGTGGGGTTACGGGGAGGCCGTTCAGAGCTGATAGCAGCATCGTTGCATATTTGCACAGCTTTTACTGAAGTGCAACAGGCGTGTGCGTGTGCGTGTGTGTACATAACCTCAAAAACGGGCTAGAATGGCAGCACACCGTTTGCCGATGATAGGAGACACACAATCGCCAACTGTGTGAAGTGTGAAGATGCATACAAGCACTGTGACAGCTACGTATGTTTGTGTACGGCAATGGTGGCTTATCTTTTCCGCGACTTTTATTTCCTTTTACGGCTGTGCGCTATCAATGCGCTCCTGCGCTCGTCTATTTGCACGCGGGCTTAGAAATGCAGCGCGCCAGAGGGAATTGATGAGGGCCGTGGATTTATTTGTACGAAATTGTCCAGAGATGTCCTATTGTACAGTTTGTAAGTAAAGGGAAAAGGATGAAAAAACTAGCAAATACCCTTAAGGTATTAATTCAACTGATGAATGTTTAGTCTAGAATGCTATCGTCTCACTAGACGAGAGCTAATTCAAGCCGCTCAAGCTTTCTATCACTTAACATCATCATCATCATCATCATCATCATCTGTTGCTACCGGATGACATCACCCGTTGGATAACGGAATGCAGCTCTCGTACTAAGGGGCAGCAACGGCACACCCCATTATGGCCAGAAGTGCAACGATGGTGTCGCAATGGAGTGTGTATCTTCAACTGCAACTTATGCACTTTATGTAAGCAGTTAAGTGGCAAGGCACAGCAAGAAAAAAGTGTCAAGGCCTTCCGCTTTGTCTATTGCTATTATGGGGTACAACGGACATGGACGACTCCGGTGCATCCGACAGAGAAGCTTTGTAGGGCTTCGTCACCGACATGTGACACCATATCGCTCGCGTGTGTGCGTGTTTTTTTTGTCCCCGCACGATGTGTGTCGCTCGAAACAAATCTAGTTATAGATGTACGAGGTGGTGGTTGAGCTAACAGTTAGAGAGCTACCCCTACAGGAGCAAAAAAAAACTAACCCCCGAGCTTCCGAACCGTCCGCGACACAAGTGATGGAATGTTGTGGAGAAGACAAAAAAAAACGAGGCAAAATAATGACGAACACGGTTAAACCCCTATTTTTGCCACGAAATCGGAAGCCACAGTATGGGTTTTTACGTGCCCGCGTACGAAAAGGGATAAAAATTTGCATACACACAGTTTATCCTTTAAGGCTCTTTACATTCTGCACATTCAACACGCTTGCAACATGCGTGCTTCTGTGTGAGTGTGTGTGTGTCAAACAAGGACTTTTTCCCTCATTCGCATTCCATCGGCAGGCTGTTTGGCTTGCGCTTCTTGCACATTCCCTTACGCGAGCGCGTACTTCTATTACGCTTTTCCAAACCCATTTTTACTCAACACACATTATTCACTCGCGCATGGTCGCTGCTTCTTTGCCCGTGTGTGCGCGTGTGTGTGTGTGTGTCTGTAATGTCCAATGCAGTTTTCACAAGACTACCCTGACCGGGTGTTTATGGGTTGCGTATCATTGAGCCACCCTTCTTCACACTTGGTCCACCCGGCTCCTTGACGCGTACTGGTGAACTGTGTATGTGCCAGCCGAGCGAACAAGATGCACCACTGCACGTATAAGCCGTGTAATAGAGAGAAGGCAGAAAAAAAACTGTACGGGGGTAAGATTAGAATGCGCTTGCTGTGTTTTGCGCGAGTGCCTTTGCTTCGAAGGCAGAGATTTGTGCAACTCTCCATCTCCATCACACGTATGTTCCGGTAGATATGCTGCGGAGGAATGCGATTTATTAGGGTGGAAATGGTCTTTTTTTTGCAGACGGATATATAAAATCTTGTGTGTTTTGGTTTGCAAAATTGCACCACTGTACGCAAAATGAATCGTGTCGGCAAACCTTTCCGTTTTGACAGCTTGATAAGGTGGGGTTGATGTGACATTTTATGCGCTGTCAGTTGCGTGTGTGTGACCAGTCAGGGAAATTTAATATGATTTTTTTTTATATGCAATTGGAATAAAAAAATCAATAAAAAATAATTCTATTTTTTAGTTTTGCGATTTACATAATTACTAAATTAGTAAACTAGATTTATGTAAAGTAAAACATTGAAATAAAGTATCGAATGAAATTCACTCACCAATGAATCGATACCAAATATTTAGCAAAAAAAGAGACATCAATGCCCGATGGAGGCGCCTAGTAGCTTTCAGTTGACCTTCGAACTGAATAAAATATTATTTTGTAAAAGTAAATTATTCGAATCAATATTTTTCTAACGTTCTACCGCACAAAACCACATTCCAACCAACCGTTCGGTACAACCAATCGCTCATGTTGCATATGATGCGGACGCGACCTATCCGCGTATGTATCGCCGATTCAATCGCGGATCGCGCAGTCACTCACCCAACCAGGCACTCACTCACAGCGCTGCGAATTCGCACACAACCGCACACATTCGCACACTCACTCAGTCTGTGTGCGATGGAACTCAGTGCTAAAATTCGCGAACCATCCGTCACCCTGCCCCATCCGAACCGCTTCTACCAGACCGGAACTCACTTCAACTTCAACCCCTTTCGGAGAACTGTCTTAGAAGGAAAATAAAACTTTTTCAAAGGTTTTTTACCCATAAAATGCGTTTGAAAAAATGCATCATTTTGTAAGCAAAATCCATACAAACCAGATTTACGACCCACCAGTCGGATCGGACCACCCTGTGCAACACCCCGTCCCGTCTCCTTTCCCACCGACTTCCCCAACACCCCGTGAGTTCTTTCGCGAATTCTTTGTTGAGGTATGCGTGTGATTTAGCGTGCGAGCTGTGTCTGTGGTGGTTGTGCAGTTGCCGACCCGAGCCAAGTTCCTTCACATTTCAACAGCACCGAACAGCCAGCCCGAGTGTTGCCGGCACATTTTTTTTTGTTCTGCGCCCTTTCATCGATGTTGTGACGGTGCTTGACGTCCATGCCATTCGTCGGGGTCGTCGGAAAGCCGGATTTCTTGCCGGAGTAAGGTTTTTGGGTGGTGACATAGAACGCTTCGGCAAGGGAAGCGAGCGTCCGCTGTGTGTGATTTGTTTACGCTGGTACGCTTATGTCCTGTGCGGCTGTTTGAAGGGTTGGCCTTTAAAAACGGTGGGTAAAGGCCCTTCAGCTACAAGTGACAGGCAATCGGGTTTTCCACGACAACGGGCGTCTGCTGGTTTCGACTTTTGGTGTCTAGCCACCCCAAATGGATCCACCTTTCCCGAGCCCGATTGACAGTTCTGTGCGGGGAGGAGGGGAGGGGGGGGGGAGGTTTTCTGCTCACCAACACACGGACAACGATTGTCGTGAACCGAAGCTCGCTGCTATGAGGCCTGTTTTGACAGCAAGCCACTTGGAGTGTCCATGGGCACCAAAAAACCATCCCCCAAAACAAAAGAGTCGTGACGCGCACAACAACCGTGCTGATGTGTGTGTGTTCGTGTACTAAGAACGTACAAACACACTCATATATTGCCAGTTATGTTGGTATTTTTGGCGAGCATATTTTGCCAGCTCGAAAATCGGACTGTTTCCATGCTCCATACATACAAAAGGCGGTGCGTACACTTACCCTTTGGGTGGGAAAGAGAGAGAGAGAGAGGTTCTTCCTTTTCGTGTACCACTGCATCATCATCCTACCTACCTCCAAAGCCCCCAACCATCTCTGTGTCTGGACCCCCTCCCCCCTTCAGTACCCCCCATCGTTTCTTTTCCTCGTTCCCCGTTCGTTCGAGCGCTTTTTGCTGTTCCATGTGTTCGACGGCCAACCAAATCGGAGCTCAATTCCACACTTACCTTCTTCTCGGAAGGTACTTTTTCCGGCAAAGCCTTTTACCCGTGTACCGAGTTTTGCGTTTGGCCACCAAAAAAATTCGAATCTTTGTAGCGTGTGTGTGTGTGTGTGCGTGAGTTTTATGCTTGTGTGCGTGCGTGTTTGGGGCGATTTGGCTTTCCGTTGTGCCGTTCGTAATCGATGTGACGTGAATTCCCTTTTCTCTATACTATATACAACCCCACAGCACAATACAATCAAGCGGGAAGAAGAAAAATCACAAATGTAGAGTAGAAAGAGAACAAAAAACTAAAACCGTGTCGAAAGCTGGACGGAAGAAAAAAAAATTAGCGGAAGAAGGACTCCGCGAACTCCGTGGTGGCACAACACGCCAGAAAAGGGACTTACCGTGTGCGAGGTTTCTATGTGCTTCGAGCGAAGAAAACCGAAAGGGATGGACAGAAATCCAGTAACCACCAGTGGAAGCGAGCTAGCGTCCAGTTGCGTGTGTGTGTGTGTGTGTGCACGTGATAAAAGGCTAAGATTTGATCCTCCGTATTGCTGCTGCTTCGTACCCCGGGTTGTTTGCTTGGACATTTTAAAACCCCTTTTTCTTTCGGCTTTGGTTACGCGCGCTGTACGATTTTTCTCGGCAGCAGCGAAGAAAAAAAACCCTCCCCAATTCTTCCCATTCACCTCCCAACCCGGTTTTGTCCGCGGGTCATTCATTGGTTGGTGTTCCGTCGCGGTGTGTGCACGAATCGCCCATCGATGGTGGTGGTGATGCTAGCAGGGCTCAAAGGTTCACTGGTGGCCGGTTAGTTTTGTGCGCTGCTTAGCCCTAGTCGGATGACTTGCCGCCGCGATACACGTACGCCGGCTCGAAGGGAATCTCGCCGTGGCTCGTGGAGTTTTTTTTTTTTGTTGCTCTTTGTGCTCGCTGCGTGAGATGATGATGAAAAACTGCATCAGCGCCTTTGTATAGGTTTTTTTTTTTTTGGTGCGTGTGAGTCGCGTCGAGAAAAGTCGCGCGGTGAAAAGCTTCCGGTGAGTGCGAGCGTGGAAAAACGAGGATACACACCCGTTCGGTCGGGTTGTTTGTGAGGTCAACCAATTTTCCCTGGGTCACACAGGATCAGGTTGATCGAGTGTTGGGTTGGAACCAGGAATTTTGGGTGGTGAATGATGCTGTTGCTGCTGAAGCACACTTGCCATCCGTTTGACAGCAGCTCGCTGTGACCTACTTGTGTCCGGGGGCTGCCAACTTTCCTAGCGTTTCTGTGCGTATAGGTGTGAGTGTGAGTGGTTGGTGCTGGGGTAGCATTAAGAGAAATCTAGTTTGCCAGTGCGAATTCCGATCTCCGATGATCATGCTGCAAAGAAAGCATTAAAAAAAAAGGACATTATTAGCCAAGTGAGCTAGTGGAAGTGGAGTGTGCGTGTGTGTGATGTTAAAGGATCTTCTTCGGTGTGCTTTGTTTAAAAGATCGCAATTTGCTTTCTCCAATCCGATCACAGTACGCAACACGTTGCGCTAGAAAGAGAAAACTCAATCTTGCACATCTCTCATTGCGTCAGTCGTTTAGTTGATTGAGGCGACCAATTGGGATTAACTTTTTGTTCTACATCGTCGCCACCCTCTAAGGGAGAAAATCGGATTTCGCGCTCGGAATACCGCCATAAGAGTTGGATGAAAATCGGTGCAAAAATTGCGTGTGTTTGTGCGTGTGTGTGTGATACACAAAACCCCTAAAGAGAAAAGTGATGGGCACGATTGGTGAAAGTTCCCGTCGGACGGTGGGCCGGGAAAGCTAATCGCGGTGGTGGCTGGTCAATTGGGATCATTTGCGAAACAGCTCGAATAGAGTTGTGCCACCCATTATTGGCTGTCGCTCGCCACGATCATCTGCACGAATTTTCCGTACCGAGTTTTCTTCTTTTTTCTTCTTTTTCCAAGCACCGGCGTGTGGGTGTGTGGGTGGGAGCAAACCGGGGGGGGGAGTGATTTGGTGGTTGCTTTTATTTAGTTTTGTCTGGTCTTTTTGTTCTGCCAATACGGAAAGTGCTCGATTTCTGGCCAAGGAAGTTCGGTTGCGCGTGTTGTGCGTGACTTACCGCGTGTGCGTGCGTGCGTGCGTGTGTGTGCGTGCTTTTGTTCAGTTCAGAGTGCGTGGACGGACGGACGTGTAGCGTCCGTCAGAAGTGTTGCTAAGCGGTTTCTTGAGCCACGTGTCCAAGGATACCATCGCAGCCGTTTCCAAATGCGTTGCGATCTTTCTGTGTAGCGTGTTATCATAGCAGGAAATATTTTTGCTCTCCCAATTCCAGCGCCATTTTACCATCCAAGGAAAAGGGAGGGGTGGATGTGATGTATCTATCGTGCGTGTGTGTGTGCGTTTATGGTAGTGTGCGCGCGTGCATGTGAGCGGGTGGGTGTGTGTTCACCGCCGAGCGTGAATACGTGCGACTAGTGTGCTAATTTGTGTGATCGGTTTAGAAAGAAAAAGGTTTTTAAGCGCTTGAAGTATCCGGAAGCAGTGTTTTATCAACAGGGGCAGGAAAGGCCAACGTAATCCGACAGGCCAGAGAAACTGGGCGGTAAGTGATGGTTTGTGTGTTGCAAAAATCCCATGCCACATGCAAAGTAACATGATCGTACCTCATTTTGTAGGCCACTCGTCCAGGAAAAGAGCCTCATTATCGGAGAAGGTGAAAGATAAGAAAGATTCAAAGATAGCGATGCTAAAGCCATCCCCCCAACGATCAGTATTTCTGAGTGCTCCATGCACGCATGGATCCAGCATTTTCTTCCCATTTTGACGATTCGCACCAACGTCGGCAAGGCGTTTACTAACTGCTCGAATCGCGTGCTGCTCGAATTAGAAGGGGAGGCCTTGGGTTTAGGCATTAGAAACACAGATACACAGACAGAGCCGCTGGTTGGTGACACTTTTTTTTTAGATTCCATTAATATCAACACGATCACCAATGGCGGCCTATGGATTGAAAGATCTGTCTCTCGTCCAAAACAAAACTCGATCTTGCAAGTGATCGCGGCGTCTTGTCCACCGAAAAACCCGAACCTGATGGTGATGATGTGCAGCATAATCGTCGGAACGCGGCAAGAAGCGCACACACATCTTGCTTTATATGCGGCCCCATCATGTGCGCCGCCGCCATTTTGTTTTTTCGCATGATGTGTATTGATATTTGCTCGGGTTTCATGCAGCCGCGCATTTTCGAGGTGCTTTCTTTGCCGTATGCTTCTTGCCCGCTTCTTTCCCGCCACGCGTGTGTGTGTGTGTGAGTGGACGACCGGGCAGAGGGCCTCGCTCGCTCTCGTTCGTTCATAATCGTCACCATTTTTTTTTTTTTTTTTGTTGTATGCTTGCTCTGTGCGCTTTGCACACGGTACCCTCCTCCCTCCGCTTCTCTATCTCTATTGGCCGGGTGCATTTTCGTTCTCTTTCGTCTTGATATCTCGCCCCTTTGTGTGTACTTCTGCTGCGTTTTCTTGCGTTTTGCTGCGATTGCCGGGCCGGGAGTCTCCACGATTTTTTTGTTGTTGCTCGCTAATCGACCTTTTGAGGCCAGTTGGGGTGAGTTGCTGGTGTGAAAAAGGGTGGCTCACCTATAAAGTTTTCCCGAACATCGTCCCGCACCCGGTGTTTCGAAAGAGTTCCCGGAATAGCAAACCCGGAAGTTGTAGGCGAATAGGAAACTATTTCTTCTACACGGTAGCTTCTCTCTCGCTCGCTCGCTCTCCTGCTCATCCGGAACCGGCAAAATGTGTGTTTTGTACAACCTTTTTCTGCAGGGCTCTGCAACCACATTCCTCCGACTGGCGACTGGTACGGTAGTGTGCGAGGGCTAGTGAATGCCAATGGTTTCGCTCGCCCTGTCCGGTCCTGCTCGCACACACGGGAACTCTGTAGCTCGCATATAGCATCATCATCATCATCATTGCCGGCATAACCGGACGTAAGCTGTGTGCGTTTGCAAACACACACACACACACACACTCCCCAGCTCGTATGTGTACATGTGCGAGTGCGCCGCTGTATATGCAGAAAGTGCATCACATGCACATACAATTGCAATTGCTGCGCGCGTGTACGAACGTGGTGTACCACGTCTCCGTGCCGCGTCTTCCCGTCGGGTTCTAGCTTCGTCTTCGTCGTACGAAAAAACGGTTCGTCATCTTCGGGCACGCCGGTGCGAAGCAGAGCAGTACGGTTTTCTACGCCCTTGCAGCTGCATGTGCATACACTTGGTGGTGACTTGATACCAACCGACCTCGATCATCATCGCCGGTACAATCCGGCGCACCGGGGTTTTTTCAACGTTGTTGTTGTTGGTAGATTTTCCCTGCCTCGCACCCAACATCGTGGTTCTGTGGCGAACGTGTGTGTGTGTGTGAGAGTGTGTGCTTCTCACTGGTTATCGTCCATCTTTTTCTTGCCGTCGATCAGTTTTCGAGCAGTTTTCGAGTCTCGAGCCAGTGTGTGACCGAATCGCCCATAACACCCAGCGCCCAGTCGTATTGCCGCGAAACGCGAATCCAGTCCGGTTTGGTGTGGTGTCCCGTCGGTAGTGGTGGTCCCGTCCCGTAGTGGTACACGATCGTCCGTAGTTACCGCGCATGGTGCGTGTACGTGCGCCACCCTGCAAAAGCCGCGATTTGTGCCGTAGTCGTCCTTGCTACCTTTTCCAAGTGCCAGTGCTAGAACGTGTGGAGCTCAGCACACAGACGGTGTGTCGGGCGAGTTTTTGAGTTGTTTGACGTCTCGGAAAACCAGCACTGCACTGCGGGTAGTTCCAACCAACCAACCAACACACGGTAGACGGCTTGTATGTAGGCCAGGTCACCGGAACCAGCACCAGAACGAGCACGTGTGTTTTCATCGCAAGTGATCCTAGTGGCCTGACGTTCTTCGTCAGCGATAGAGAGAGAGTGTGTGCATCAATTCTAGCTAGTGTTTCGTTAGCTTGGAAGTGTTATATCCTTCGTTCCGAGGGTGTTGTATAGCTCGCACGTGTATTGCTCACCGGAAGCACTCGAAGGTGAGATTGTTGAATTGTGTAACTAAAACGAAAAATCAAAAGATCATGTCAGTAATGGAGTAGCGAGAGTCTACATGAAATGAAACCATCGTTTACTTACCTTCTATTTTTGTAGAAGTTCCTGTGTGGGAAATAAAGCTTCTTACGCAAGGGTTTTTGACAGTAGTAAAAATCATATTCCCCACTTCCTAGCTCCTAAGTGTTCTTACTACAAGATACAGTTTTCCCTTTACTTGGTCGCCTCAAACATTTAGTTTTCTCATTGATTCATCACTTCCAATTTAAAGGCCTATGCATTGTCCCTTCGCGGTGTCTCAAGAAAAAGTATAATCCTCCTATGTTTCATAACCCGCATTAAGAACCCTTTTTTTTCATTGCAAGAGTTCTCCAAAGCCGGCTCCACAAGGCATTGCTGCTCATTAGAAACACTTCTTACCTAAGCGATTATTTATCGACCAAAGGACATAAATTGAATTTATCGTTCGACGAGTTGAAAATGGCTCCAGACAGCCAGGCCAGCGACATCACAGACTTCACCTCCCCGAAACCTCCCATGGAGCATGAGGGTGTCGTTGGCAAGTACAGAAAAACATCAGAAATCCTTTATCCCGGAAACGATATCCAGGGCGAGGTGTGCCGCGGGATTCAACGCGCTCAATGAGCCGAATTTCTCCAGCTTCGTTTGATTTCCGCAAAGCAATCGGGACTGGATTTTTGATGATTGAAAAAGTGTCCGGTAAACGATTGAACCCGACTGCAATGCCCTTCTGCGCTGCATGTTTAATGGTTGTGTTGTTGTGGTGCAACCTGCACACTTTTCCAATTTTGGCACAGGTTTGCCTTTGGCAGACGGCCCACAATGCGCCAGTGTGTTGGAAGCAGACCTTCACACACACACACACACGTGGACACACTCACACACTCACAGACATCCTCGACAGTTTCTTCCCTTTACCGATTCCGGCCACGAATGTCTCACCGGCTAAAAATATCGATTTTGTCTGCGCTTTTTAATGTCTGCCGAAACGGGTGGTCCGGGAAAAGCGGATGGTAGGGCACAACAAAAAAACCGACGGTACTTCCTTCAACCGCCCTTCCCGGTGGGTGGGTGGGGCGCGATAAACACGCTCCGATGGCTGTCGGCATCCGATGGGCCGACGAGTGGGCTCAACGCCGTCTAGCCGTTGGGGTTGGTCATAGCCATTCGCTGCGTTGCAGCACGCGTGTGTCGGACCGATGACAGTGGGTGCGACTGAAAGAGACGATAAAGAAAACTCAGTAAGAATGTGTGTGTGTGTGTGTGTGTGTGGGACACGGAAACGAATCGGTTCTATGGTGCCAACACACCGGAATCGGTTTAGTGGTCGTACACGGAAGAGCGCGACTTACTGTTTAGTGTGCGACGGGACACACTACTAACGCAGCTCACCAAGGTTCGTATGTGTGCGTTCGGAAGTCCTTTTTCCTCCAGGACTCCATTCTTGCCCATGTTCATGTCCTACGCAATGCCGAACTGCAGCCGTTCGTTAACGGTCGTGAAAATTCGTACTCGTGGGTGAGTGTGTGTGTGTAGTAGTGTGCACTTGCGTCGGAAAATTCCCGACCGTGGTGCGCATTTAACCGGTTGGGTAAGGGCG
The DNA here is from genome assembly GCF_013141755.1 of Anopheles stephensi. NCBI lineage: Eukaryota > Metazoa > Arthropoda > Insecta > Diptera > Culicidae > Anopheles > Anopheles stephensi. The sequence goes on along the minus strand of NC_050202.1, from coordinate 59,565,488 downwards.
CCCACTTCTTCACATGTTTGGCGGCTGGTGTGCTTTTCCGGGACGTCTCTCCTGTTCGAGGAGCCGTCTGGTGCGGTGTCCGAAGGGTAGGGCCGAGTGTCTGCGACGGAGGAAATTCGACGTCACACCGCTCCTTTGACCTGCCTTTTTTCCCGGAAGCCTTCAACCTGAACATTTATCCCACGTCTGTGTGTTCTCCATTTACGTGTGTATGTGCGGGTGAGTGAATTCACCGGGAGTGCTGCAATACTTCTCGTACATAGCCTAGCGAAGGCGACGAGTTTTTCGTCCCTCGTTGGAAGGGCGCATCCCAGATTGTGTGCGGTACTGCTGCTTCCGGGTTCGCTTGCATTCCCGGTACATTGCGGAGAAAATCGATTTATATACAGCTGACAAAGTTTTGCTTTTTCTCCACCCTAGAACACCGACCGCGTGCACGATGAGACACACCGGCGGTAGGGCTATTTCTTCATCTGAACGGGTTGGGATGAGGTTGGCTGACTTTTACCAACTTTATCCACCAGCAAAATGATTGTCTAGACCCCTCCGTTCACGATCTGCAAAGGAAACCGAGAAGCTTTTTTGTAATTAAAAATCACCCCCCCGAAAACAGAACCGGAACCGGGTAAAATTAGTTTCCAAGTTCTCTACCAGAGCACCACGCAACTTACGCTAAACATTTGACAGCTCGATCGAAAGTTGTTTCCATGGTAACGGGCTTCTGCGACGGGGATCCGGCTTTCCGACCGTGCCTATCCCCAGCAGCCATTGACTTGCGGGTACATCGCATCACCGAATGTCAGTTTGTAAAGCAACTAGTACGGTGAAGCATCCCATCAGTTCATCACAATCTTTGCCGACGATTGTCGCCTCCGTCATATCTGTCGTCTGGTGTGGTTGATTTTCTGATGTAAAAAATTACAGCGTGTGTGCAGAGGGCAAGCATCTCGACCGTGTGCGTCCCGGTCCTCTCGGTGGAAACCCAGCATAAATTCCGAACTGCCACAGGACAACTAAAGAAGCGGGAAGGAGAAAAAACACAGAAATAAGGAAAACCTTTTGCCGGCAGTGTGATCTAGAGTAGTGTACTGTGTAAGTGCCGCGTTGACCATACTCGTCGGTTAGGAACTAGTGAAACCCGGCGAAGAAGAAACACTGTGGAAGAAGGGAGCGAGAAGAAGCGAACCTGAACCTTGATGCCTCACTCGACCATGAAAAAGCGATTTGATCGGCTGCGCAGACCAAGCAAGAAAGGTGAATTGTGTAGGTTGCTGGGATTTCTAGCCGTTCGGGATGCTTTCTCGGCAAAACTTAGTTGTGCTTGATTTGGTGTGGTGTGAGAGAAAGAGGGCAGTACTTTGGCCAATATTTTCCACTGCTTTCTTAGTGACAGTAGCGCTTAACGCCTTCGATGGTTACTTTGGCGGTGGCAACTTGATGGATGTCTTTTTTGCCGAATACTAGAATTTATAGTTTTTCGTGAGACTTCACCAAGTCAAAAAGAATTTAGAAGGGATCGTTTAGAATTTATTTTCTTCCCCCTGTTAAAAAACCACCCCTCACCCCCTCAAACATTCCCTGCTACTCTGCTTGGACCACAAATATTTGGGAGATTGCTTTAGAGCGAGACAGCACGCTGCTGTGCGAGTGGAAAAACGCACTCTAAAACGGGTCCATTCGTTCGCGTTGCGTCACAGAATCGGGCGTCCAGAGTGAGGTTAATAACCTTCAAAACACAGCGCTCTCACACACATATCCGCGAACTTATGGTGTGTGCGTTTAAATTGAGGATCTTTTTTCGCGTTCCTTGCCGCCGGTCCGACACCACCGGGCGTCGTTGAATCATTACAACCCTACAACTCCTCCCCACCCATTCAAACCCCCACGATTTGCGCCACAACAAGCGCCCATCATCGGAAGCAACGAGGTACACACGGCAGGCACACACATCTTCGCACAATCTCTGCAAAACCATCCCCATCTGCAATGTGTGCGAACGGGATGCCGAAACAGCCGAAAGCAACAGTATAACAAACACAACTAAACGTGGAAATAAGAGCAACGCAGGAACTACACAAAAAAACCCTCCCCAACACACACACACACAATCAATCAGCAAGGGTAGTTGGCCACGCGCGCGTCGCTCGCGAAAGATAATTAGTTCGCAAAAATTTTCGCGAATCTCTCGCCGCAGCTTGAGCTTGGCGGAGGGACGCACTCCGGTTGGGAGCAGGGTAAGGTTTTTTTTCGATGCGGACGTGCCTTCGCCGCGATGCGCGAATTTCTTGCTTTTCTTAACGGTGCGCTAGCTTCTTTAGTAGGTCGTGTGTAGGAACGCGCCCGCGCGCTACAACAGTGGTCGTAAGGCAGGAAAGCGGTGAACGTACCGAATCGTCGGAATCGTCCGTTTCATCGCTTGGCTTAGAAGCTGTAAAGACGGGATGAAGTAAGGGACACAGATTTTGGTGATCGTATAACAAAGTTTTGTTCAGAAAAAAAAACTTAGGTTAATCATTTTGTGAAGTACTCGGATTTTTCCATCGAGGCCCAACATTTGGCTGTAAATGGTTGGCAATTTTTCACGACCACCGCCTGGTTACAATATTATCAACCTTTGCTGGTAATGTTGTTATCAGATAAATACAATTAATATTGATCTCCTCGTTACGCACACACATAAACGAATTGCGAATTATGCGTGGGTGGTGCCGGTCCTATCGCCCAGCCTAGGGAGTGATGTGTAGGAGGGAGGGGGTTGATATGTCAATACCGTTATAACCGGAGGTTTTTCCATTGTGCGAATTTTGCAGATGTGTGTCACAAAAACCACCTACTTTGATCAAGTTGTGTGTTACCTGCTCTATGAGTCGGACATAAAAAAAAGAAGCTACAGAACATAGCAACCCTCGACAATTGTAAGGAACGATTTTTTTTTTTCGTATTGAGAGGACCACCGATACACTCATTGTGCGCGGGCTAGTAATCGATGGGTTGAAACCAACCTTCCACCCCTCCCCCCCCCCCCCTATCGTTTCCGGATGAGTTAAGGGTGTCACGGTTTGAAGATAGTGTGGGCCTCACACACGCGTGTGTAGTACGGACAGAAGATCGTCCGAATCCACGGCCGAGTCGGACGTGTGTTTTGTGTAAGAGCGGTGTGTAGTGACGATAGAATGCTGCTCTCCACTAGTGCGTGCGTGCTGATTCTTGCTGGCAGATTCGTACCGTAAAATGTGCTCCAGAATAAGGATTAATTTAGCGATAAAACTGTGATGTCTGATCGATTAAGTTAGGGGTACGAAAATAAGGACGAAAATCGTTTAATTTCTCAGTGTTTTTTTCTGTGTACCCGGTTCTTAAAACTATCGAGGACTTATAGAGAAAATGACAACAACTTCAACATTCCGCGCACAATTGTATCACAAATCAGTGTGCTAAACAAAGTAGGCCTTGGTTTTTTTTTTCGATAGCAGTGCAAAACGACGCCGTACATCAATCATCTGGCTGAATCTGAGAGTGTCCCATCGGGGAAAAAAGCACACGGAAAGGTACACAGCTTCACGATCGGAAAGGATTCACCCGAAAACAGGACCAAAGTCAATTAAAAACACCACCCGATTGATGAGAAATAATCAAAGAAAACAGCGTATCTGAAGGTCATTAGACTTAAGTTTTTTGACCTCTCTTTTCCTCTGAGTGTGTGTGTATGTGCGTGAACCAGTGTGTGTTTGTGTGTGGGACATAATCTGTACTCCCATGTTTGACGATATAGGTGCGTGGTGTGTTATGTTACTGGTTGAGTGTGGCTTTTTTTTTGTTGTGTGTTTTACCTTATACTACACACCATCACTGACTGATGCTGGCCGGTTTGGTAGTGGTAAAGTGTCTAATGGTCGAAGCGCAAGTGTTTAATTCGCTATGCGCAATGTGGTCGCAATTTTGCCTGTTTGCGTACCACCATTTCGGTTGAGAGATGAGCGCACGTGGAGTGAATAACTTGTGTATGTGTGTGTTTGTGTGCAAAAATTCGCAAACCTTTGTCGCCCCCCGAAAAGAAAGAACTACGGTAAAAAAGAAACTGCATTTGTGGTCTGTTTGTTGCACATCGATTCCACCCAAGCGGGGTGGTTAGTTTGGTTTAGTGTGTTAGAAAGAGGTGTCTTTGTATGTGTGAGTGGACTCGATGAACCATTTTAATTCGGGACTGCTCCAACTCCAACACCCACATTAACAAACCACTCACGGCACGCCGAAGGCACGCATCCCCTGTGTTTTGCCATAAAGTAAAGTTACTTAACTTTATCAGACTTTCACAGTGTTAAGAGCAATTAAAGATGGCTTTTCCGCCGAGTTCAGGTCAAAGAAAAGGATATTTCTGAGCATAAAGCACCGAACGCTCAACAAGTCACGTAGCACTCTCCCTTAAGCTAAATTCTAACACACTCACGCACACTAGTATGCTCTCCAATGGGGTTTTTTGGAGAAAGAGATGGAAGAAAAAGAACTGCAAGGGAGTGAGGTTTGTGGGTTGTAGGTTGGTAGCCCGTTGCGCAAGTTTTTCGCAAACGCAAACGCACTGCTCAGGCTGCCGCGGGATGGGGCGGTTCTGCTTCTGTGGTGATGTGTGTGCAAAAAGAATCAAACGCACTCTCACCCTTGGCACTCAATTCTATCGTACTCATCCAATACACACACACACGGCGACACTCACGGCATTTTTTTTTTTTTTGCTTCCAACCGTAAGTCACGTCAGGGAACCAAAACCTGCACTTCCTTTAAACACGTTTTCTAAATATTCCCTTTTTTATTTAAAAAATAAACTAAACTTTGAAGAATGTCACTTTTGCACACAAGTTAGCCAATTTTTTTTGTGGACTAACGTCATATAATGATATAGGCACTATGATATAGGCTCAATTTATCTACACTTTTCTATCAAACATTGACCACCTTGCGAACGAAACGAATCCACAATTTTGGAGGTTTAAAGTTGATTGTGATTTCTTTCGTGTGAGGACTTTCGTTTGAAAACAATTTCTTCCAACAGTCTCCTATTATCTTCGAAAGCCCTTAATACTCCTTACACACCTCGTTTTAAATGTACTCCATGAACTTTACTTCGTTTCTATGATAACTCCTAAAGTTCCTCCCAACTAACCTGCACCACACCACGCAACACACTGCGATCGTAAGACGGAATCGCAAATGACTCTGTTTTCACTTTCGATCCGTTTCGCACTACAGCAAACTTCACCACCAACAAGAAAAAGATGCAAAAGTAAAGGCGAAGGTCAGCGTCGCTCGGTGCGTGCCGCTTTGAGCCAACTTTGCAAAACGGCAACACAAAAATTCACAAACAACCACCACCACCATCGCTTGTGCGCGACTAGATTATTTTGTGTCTGGCCCTCCCCGAAAGCATGCTCTCAAATACCATGCGTACGCTTCATTCGCGCCCCGAGACCTTGGCCTGATTTTGGACCGCCGAAATATGATTATTTGCGCACGCACACAAGCGATCCACCGGAATCGATAGAAACAAACGCGACTGTGCGAAACGCACTCACGCACCCCCCCCCCCCCCCCCCCTCTGTTTTCCGGTGCGTTCTTTCACACACAACCAAACCCCGAAAAAACAGCACACTCTCGCCCTTGTGTTAGGGGTTCGTTTCCCCGCGGCAAAAAAAACTAAACTCCCCAAAAAAATATGGAGAGGAAGCAGCAACAAAAAAAATCGCAATACAGAAAAGCACAAACGATAAAGAAACAAGAGAAAAAAAACCGCAACACACGCACACACACACCAACAGCAAAATAGCATGCGCAAAAACAGCACCACCGAACCCCATAGCACCGGTTTTCTGCACATCACAACCGTTGATCTAGGCCACACATTGCGTGCTAATCTATACGCACTGCCCGTACCACTACAGGCGTACGTGGTTGCGCACGCGGTCCCCGTCAGCGTGACCTACTTTGCGAGCAGACGCGCGAATTTTTGCCTACGCACCGGCATGGCACCGAGCGTTTGCAAACCCGCGCCACCCGTCATCCCCTTCCCCCTCCACAGCCCTTTCGCTCTGTTGGTCGGTGACTAACAGCATCGATTGTGTTCGCTACGCAACGCGCGATAAAGCGCCCGGCAGCATCAACGCGTGGTGCGTGTGGAGAGCGCGCGAGAGTTGATGCGAGAGTTCGCGCGCGCGAGAGTTTCTTTGTGCGTAAGGGTGTGAAAGAGCGGATGGTTGAAAGAAAGGGCGGGGGGGGAGGGAGGAGGGAGAAGCGAGTGTGGGTCGCGCGAATTGAAGTTTGCAAAACGGATCCACCGCACTCAGCTAGGGTTGCGAATGTGCGTGAAAAAGAGCACTCACAAGAAAACCGCCCCCAAAAAAAATGAGAGTCGCACAGAGCGCCGGCTGTTGCGTTTTTTGGTTCTGGTGAGAGAATGCCGCACGCACTGCACGCATCGCACGTTTGAGAAAGATTCGTGGTTGTGAGAGTTCGCGCTCTCGCGCTGTCGCTTGCGTTGTACTGCGTTGCGATGGTTGAAGAGACTTGGAAGAAGCGTGCTTTGATCGTCTAGGATTAAGCGCTATTATATTTCCGGCTTCGTACAGCCGCCATCCCTCTGATGTTAGGGTTCAAAATAATACCATTTTTATGATGAGATTTATATTAGAAAATATATTAACACCAACCTTAAATACTATATATTTGGTTATCTTACTAAAATATCATTTTCCCCCCTTTACTACTCCACAGAAATGGCCGAAGGTAATGGTGAGGTTGTAGAAGAGATGGCAAATCAAAAATCTGGCGAGGGTGGCGACGGCGAACGAACGCAAGACTACTCAAAGCTACTGGAATATGGATTAAACCTCAGTGTAAGTGTAGGATACCTGACGTTTCCTCAAAAATTGGAGAGACAAGCCATTGATCGGCCATTGAATTTGGTTTCCCCCGACTTCCTAACGTTCCAGGTTGCCAGTCGGTTGGACGCCATCTACAAAACGGGCAAGCTAGCCCACTCGGAACTAGACGAGAGGGCGCTGGATGCGCTGAAAGAATTCCATGTAGAAGGTGCCTTGGACGTACTGGACCAGTTCCTAGACTCTAACCTCGAACATGTGTCGAACAAATCGGCGTTCCTCTGCGGTGTCATGAAAACGTACAGGTAAGCGCATTAGCGTCAAAGAACCTAGCCCATCTTCTGCAAAACGACAGACGATGTTTAACGCTTCCTACCGGTTTCCTGGCCTCTTTTTTCCAACAGACAAAAAGTTCGGGCCACACAACAAGGACAACCGGCACCTGCAGTCACAGTACAAGCGAAAGGGCCCGATGAGGAAAAAATTAAAGCAATTCTAGAGCGAACAGGATACACATTGGACGTCACCACAGGTATGTAACCGGCGATGGAGGCTAGTCGTTCTTCGTTCGATCGCTCAAACCTATCCCTCACTGTCATCCCCGAACAGGGCAACGCAAATACGGTGGACCGCCACCGAACTGGACGGGCAACACGCCCGGGAACGGTTGCGAAGTGTTCTGTGGCAAAATACCAAAAGATATGTACGAGGACGAGCTGATCCCGCTGTTCGAAAAGTGTGGCAAAATATGGGACCTGCGGCTAATGATGGACCCGATGACCGGCACCAACCGGGGTTACGCCTTCGTTACCTTCACCTCACGGGACGCGGCCTCGAACGCCGTGCGGGAGGTAAGTTGTTTTGGTCGGCGATTTGTTTGACCGTATTTATTTTATACTTTCGTTTGTTGTTTGTCTTCGATCACCTGCTCCCGGGGACTGCTAGAACCAACCCGGCCCGGTTGCTTCAGATTTTGTTTTGGAGCAACGGGTCATTGGTGTTGTGTTTAACCAATATAATTATAACCCTTCCGCATTTTCCCCCCGTACCTTCCTGTTCTGCTCCCAACGTTGTCCACGTGCTCTGGATCGTCCAAGGTTCCCTTACGAAATGCGTATCCCGTCCCGACGTTTCAATAGTTTGTCTCGAAATCTTGTTTCCCTATACCCATTATACATACCCCGTTTGTATGATCCCGTTTCGTATAAAGATACACCTGCTCTTATTTTTCAGTTACTTCTTGTAGTTTGTCTCTTAAAGCTTTTTTATTTTAATTTTTTTTAACAAGCACAACAACTAGTTACAATTTTATCTACATTATTTATCAAATCTTTCAACCCTAGTGTCCCGAGCGCTCTTCAAAATGTTTCCCTTTATAGTTTTTAAAATTCCTTTTTTTCCTCCCACTTCTCAACAACTTTCTTAGTATGTGTCCTTCTACCCTTACTACTACCACCCTGTAGTTGCCTTATTTTTATTAATATACGTTTGCACACAAAAGATAAACAAAACCGTTCCCTACTAATAATCGATCGGCGTAACATCGACGTTGTATGTAGTTCAAAAATTTCGATTTTTGCTACATAGCCACCAAACCAGAAAAAAAATAAAGCCCCACAAATTTTGGTCAAGCATTTTTTTGGTAAACGCGCAATTTTTTACCGTTTTGCAATCTGGTTGATCATGCTCAAAAATACCGCAAAACTCAAAACCTAAAAGCAAAGCAATCAAGCAAAAGCAAAACATATCCCCTATAACATTATGCAATGGTGGACTCTCTGTTTTTGTTGGTTACAATGATGGTGTTGAGTAGAGGTGATTGGTAACTATTCTATACATATATTTATACATATTTATTTATTACTTATCTCTTCAATGTATGTCGTTGTCGTTAGCGGTAGGAAACATTAGCTGGGCTCCCTCTACCTGTTTGTATCTGCTTCACATATAATTGAAACCCCCATAGGGCATACTCTAGACATTTGGCACTGCTGATATAATTATTGGAAATGGACAAAAAAGAGTAACACACACCATCGTATCAGTACCGTATGGAGGTGATTAACTGTGTTTTAAAGGTGAAACATGGAATAGTTCTCTCACTGGTGGTATATACATTCTAGCGATCTCTTAAAACTGCGTACGATATCTTTGCAAGTCCGTCTCAAACATCAGGCGATATTAAATTTTAATTCTCGATTCTTGTTGGCGAACTACAATATTGACACCATAATGGTGACATTCCGACTTTTTAACGACATCGTTAGCTGTATCTCCCCAATAAACCAACACGATGATTGTACCGTTAGCTGACGGTGTTCTGATGCACCCTTCAAACCTGGTCCTGGTTGCACCTTCCCAAGATACATCGCGAAAGTTAAAAAAAAACCGGCCCAAAAAAGAAATGGCTTTTGTTTGTCGCGCGGCCAACCGACCCAGCACCATCTGTGTCCGGTTGCATCGTTTGCACATGGCGCACATGCTCGTTTGTCACGTTTTCCCGACCAACAACCCAACCAAAACCAAACAAAAACTGTACCACACTTTCATCGGCTCTTCTTGCGCCTCACTTAACGGTGCACGTGCCCACGGCCCGGACGGGGTGCACCAAACGTGGAGATGAAAGAGAATTCTCCAAAATATGATTAATCCCTACCGAACACACCCAGAAATGCTTGCTTGCAGTATGAGGGCGATCCTCAGGCATCGACCGGAAGATATCGATCACCGTACACATCCCCAAATGCCCATTTCTTTTTTCGAAAAATGCGATTTCCGCAGACTTCCTGTTTGCCGTGTGCCCTTTGGTGCCCTGATGATATAACGGTACTAAGTTCGGTCCTTCCCCAGGACTCTCAACCGACAATAAGGTTTCATTTCTGGACAAAAAACGTAACCTCGCTCTGTTTCGCTTTGTTGTTGGGGTTTCAACGCAACAAATGCAACCCCATCTGATGCACTTCCGACTAACGGAGTTATCGCGCGCGCGCACCCGCCTGTGTATATATGCACCATACGCCAGTAATCGGTTCCGGTTGCAATTCCGGTGAACTGTGGAGAAAGGTTGCGAACTTTCTCCCAACCACCGGGACTGACGTTGACCAGCTGCTGCTGGCCCCCATTTTACCACCGGCTGCCATTGGTTGCCTTCTCTTACTTACCTACTCGTATCGGACATGTGCCGCTGTGCCGTCGAAGAATTGCTAATGAATGCTCATCGGTTTGGTTGTTCCTTCTTTCCTTTCGGCGTTCGTTTTGGACGTAGAACGGCTTTTGGTGGTACCGTTTTTGTTTTTTTTTTATTGGTTAGTGCATTTTTGCCACTTCAAACTAAATGCTTTATTGTGACGATGATGGGGTTACCAGCTGCATCTGGTTGGGCCGGGTGCAGTTGATTACCGTCTTCAACAGAATTATCCCGGGAGTTGTTGCCCCAGATCCGGTAGCGAAAGGTGTGTATAATGAGATCGCTATCGATGGCTTCAAAGAACAGAAAATGGTCGTGTAAATATTCAAACGTCATAATTTGATGTTGCGCAACGACTTTCAAAGTAATGGAGTTGTATTGGTTCGATGATTTTATTTTCTGCAGTTTAACTTATCCTCACAACTTAGTATGAAGCAGTAGAATAGTAGATCAACTTACGTGTAGAAGCGTCGACTTATGTATTACCTTGTATAATGGGATTAAGGGTTTAATTCTATTCTCTTCTCACAAGCATGATGGTAAGATAATTCTAAAGCCTCTTCAAGTACTGGCTTATCTAAATAGACTTGTTACCGGCCTGTTTCTAGCCTGGTCTCTCTTAACTTTTCCCTTCTACCGTACTACATGCATTCTTCGAACACTGGTAACACACGATTTTAGTTAAGCTTTTAGGAATGTACCTATTAGAACACTGCGTTATTTCTTCGAATTTATTTTACTGGATCGTTCTCTACCAAACTTTAGTCTATTTGTTTAGATTTTTTTCATTTCTCCTTCCATCCACTGTCTCCACTGAATCAGTTCAAAATTTACCCTCAACCTCCTACCGTTTCAAAATTACTCTATCTGTTTCCCAATATTCCCAATATTACCAACCAATCCACCCTTCTGTGCCGGTACCGGCCTGTCCGTTTGACACCGGGTAGACCGGCACCACCAATTCGGTCAAAATTGTTACATCTCTTATGTTCATCACATTATTTTTTTTCTCCATATCTGTTACCCCACAGCTCAATAATTATGAAATAAAGCCCGGCAATTGTTTGAAAATAAATGTAAGCGTGCCGAATCTGCGCCTCTTTGTAGGCAACATACCTAAATCTAAAGGAAAAGAAGAGATTTTAGATGAATTTGGTAAACTAACAGGTAAATCATGTTCAAAATTTTTCTTATATTTTTTGTTTTATTTTTATTTTTAGTTTTTTATTCTTTACTATTATTGTACTTAAAACGAAACATCACAATCAGTGTACTTTTTTTTTCTCACTTTTCTTCGTTTCCTCCGTTTTTTTCTGTTGAGTTTCATTACGTTTTTTTTTAATTTTACCTTTTTTTATTTAGTTATGAGTTTTATTTATCTACTTTTTTAATTATTCTGCAATCGAGCGTACCGCGTTCGTAGTGAATCGTTTCTTAAATAGATAGCAGCACCGGTTCTGCCTACCCGATGAGGGCAGCCAAGCAAAATGAACCATTACAGTTTATGACGATAATACCTCGTAAGAACGATAGAACGCTGCCGTTAGGGCAAATGGTATTGAAATTTCAAACACACAACAATTTGAGAACAACCGATCACGCAATATAAAGAGCCAATTTCGTCGGTTAAATCCCGATAAGTAAGGGATCGCGTTTGCGCTGTAAAATTAAACGCTGGCTTAAAGAAGAAAAAAAATGGAAGCGAAGCCATCTCCTCTGTAATGGAGGACGAGTAAGAGTTTTATACGTTTGGGAAAGCTTTTTTCATACTCAGCATACATGCAATCAACATGAGCGATGCTTAGCTAGGTTTTGCAGGCTTATGCATTATCAGTATAATTTTGAGATCATTTTTCTTAAAAACTAACTTCAAGCAAGGATGCGATCCTTTCTACGCTTCTTCCTCATACAGCAAGGAATCATAACTGTTTATATACATCAAACAATTGATCGCAAATCGCCATTTTCTTTTCTGTTCCTGTTCCTTGATTGAACATACTACAAGGAAATATGGCAACGACTATTACCAACGCTATGACATTCGCAACCATCCTTTCTTCTACCGTTTAACAGCTTATCAAGAGAACTTCCTTATTCACAATGGTTAAAGTGAGCCTCCACGGTATCCTAAAAAGCCTCAGAAAACGAAACCTTCAAAGCGACGTTCTTTTCTTTCAATTTGTTTTAAAAATTTTCATCTCCAGTGCCCAATGGTTCTTTTACTCCCCCGTGACTGACACAAACACACAGTTTGTAGTTGAGTGTTTGCAGTGTTTTATGTTACGTTTCTCATCACCATCATCATTGTTTATTACCAGTGTACACGTACATCGATACGCATTAGTAATAACCAATCGTCAGCATACTCTAATCACCTCATAAAGCTCGTTTCACACTTCACACCGATCATCGATCCACCACCACCACCACAAGTGTAATTTTATGTTCACCATGTCGCCAAACATTCATTCGAGCGCTTCACAAGTGAAAAGGAGTTTTAATCCTTTTTCCTACATGTAATTTTAAAATATTTTATGTGTACTGTACTCAATCAGCTGTGCGCAATTGTTTGGTTCGTGTTTTTTTTTTTCTACTCTATTCTGCACTCTGTGAATAACAAACATTGTGTTTCTAACAACAGTTTTTCGTCGTCTATGATCTTCATATGGCCAATCAACGCATCGCGTTTTTTCGTTTGTGCTTCCATTACGAAATGGTGTATTTTATAAAATATCTCCAGTCATTATAGATTTTTGAAAGTGCAAACAATTCAAATGAACCTTTATAGATTTTCAAACAACAAAATTTTACCAAAACATTTTGTGCAAAAAACGTGCTTGATTTTTTTTTGTCTTGAGTTCCACACTTTTCATCGCATCGCTATCCATTAAAGCAATGTTAATACGATTTCCTGTCCATTCCAGTCATTCCAATAGTTTTTTTCATTTTTAATTCGCTTAAGTTCGACCCCATAAAACTTTTTTTTCCATACCGTCAGCTTATGATTTCTAATCAATTTCATCGCGCTTTTTCATCATATCCACCTTACGTTCACACGTTTTATTTTTCTTTTATTATTTTTTTCCATCCAAAAATGCAATCATTTTTTTGTTGTTATCTGCTTCATCCGTTTAAAATTTATGTTAAACACTAGCTAGCAATATAGAGAGTGTTTACTTTTCCTTTTCCTCATTCAAAATATGTATATTTCTAGTCTTACTACACAAAACCACAAAATCTTACCCAACCCTCCAGCAGCAATTACCAATAATAATGATTGTACATCAACAGAAGTGAATGAAATGTCTGTGTCTCTCTCTCTCTCTCTTTCTTCCAAACAAAACAAAACCAAAAAATCAAACCAAATCAAACCAAAAAAAACAAACCTCCCAAAAAACCACCAACTATCACCGCGATAAAACCGCTTCCAGCTGAATGATTATGAAATTCGGAATGGCAAAAAGATTGGTGTCACGATATCGTTTAACAATCACCGACTGTTTGTCGGCAATATTCCTAAGAATAGAGATCGCGATGAGTTGTTAGAGGAATTTGCGAAACATGCACGTAAGTTTCAAACGACCGCAACACGGCCACGAACTAAAGTTAGTACAAACCACACACACACACACACACACACCTTCGGACCGACAGTCGCTTGCCGAAAGGGGCGAGCTCCCAAATAACTCAGTAACGACGCAAACACAAACCACAAACATCACAGTAGAATATGTAGCGCATTATAATAAGGAAGTGAATTTATACATCCCAAAACAATTACCTAGGCAAGAAGAAACCTGTTGTCCTGTGTCTGTTGCCCATATTCGGAACATTGGGTTGCGCGTGCGTGTGTGTATGTGTGAGAGTGGTAGACTTAGGTGGAATTGGCATCTAGTAGACTGGCAAGCACGACTTTGTATTCTATCTGTCCCGAGAAAAAAAAACATCGCTCGTTAGTAAATTGGAATTACTTCAAAATCGAAAATCAACCAAATTCGGTGCTGTTCGAGAAAACAACAACATCAACTACCAGGCGTCATGCAAAGGAAATTGGAAACATCACCATTATTCTTGTCTACATACATAGCTTTCGCTTCTCTCCGCTAATTGCTCAGCAAAGAGATAAACTAAAACGGAAACATCAAATTTGGGGGGAGGCATTACCACCCAACACTCATTCCCCCCATTGGCGTTCGGAATTGGCATTATTGGATTTTGATTGTTGTTTTCTTGTTTCATTGCTTCATTTTTATTGAAATTTGTTTTGTTTTATTGAACGAATGTGTTTCAATTGGTTTGTTCATTAAATTATAGTATTGGTTTTACTGCATTGATAGAACAATTTTATGTAACAAATGAAAAATGCATCCTGGACAAAAATGAAAAACGAACAACCAACTGCAAATTGCGGGCGCGCGTGTGTGTGTGTTGAATGCGAATTTTCTTTTTGGCGTAATAATTGTGTGATGAAAATTGGTAGTGTGCTTGTGCTTGGTTTTTTTTTTTCGAGTGAAGTTGTGTGTTTACCTTTGACCTTTTTTGCTTGCCGCGCAACACATACCACCATCGCTAGTGCCACGCGTTCAAAAAGCGCACTTGGTTGTTCGTCGTTCACCGTTCGCCTGGCTGCGTAATTATTGTGCGTGCGCGCGTGTGTGTGTGTGTTCTCAAAATTTGTATGCAAAATTTGAAATTTCTTGTCAAAACTGTAAAATGCAACACTGTCAACAGTAAAGCTCACTCTACTAACGCTCCGCGTAATGTCACGCAAGTGTCCTCCAAGTCGTGTAGCGTCACACGCGACGTTTCGCAGTGAGCGTTAGCAGCGAGCCACACAGATAAACGGAGGTTGCACACAAAACTCGACGACAAAAAAAAACGAAAGCCCCGTAACGTGACACAGTAGGGTTATTCAAAATTTGTTTCGGCGACTGACAGTAGTGGAAATGGAAAGCGGATAACAAAACGTATGAAAAAAAAAGATCAAAATTTCCATCCCCTCAGTTCTGTAGCTTCACAATTTCGACGTGACAAAATCAAGTGATACCGAATCAAAAAAGCAAGGAATTCTACAAAACCAAAAGAAACATGTCAAATTCATTTGCCAAAATCATAGCTAGCAAGGTGCTAGACCGTCCTGAATGCGCACACGTGGCCGTACGAAGCGGCCCCCAAAGCCGTGTGGTGTGTTGGACTTTGTTGGACAAATCTGAAACCACGTGGCATATAATTGGACATTGCTGTGATAGCACGATTGTGTTCGATTGAGAGAAGCTTTCCAATTGGTCAACCGTTTTGGCAATCATAGAATTGTCTGGCTACAGTACCCAACACCAAACACATATACCCTCCGAACATCTGGTCCGAATATCCTACTACTGCACCCTCTCGCTCTTGATGCGGTGCACGGAGAGTGAGTTCCCCATTCGGTGGTTCGAATCTGGAATCCCACGTCTGGACTGGACCTTAATCTGGCTGACTACGATTAGCTTAACTATGCCGATTTGGTTCTAAACCACAAATTGATGGGCTGTGAGAGGTTCCTGATGTACCAGCACTTGATATCGCGTACCTGACACTTCTCCTTTATCTCACAGAATTCGAATTTGCACGCCCATTTTGAAATGAATGATACACTCCCCCCCCCCCCCAAAAAACCCACTCACAATAGCTTACTCAAGTACCGTGAACCATCTGGATACCCATTCGGTGTTGTTCCCTGCTCCTGTGTTAGCCTCGATACGCAATAATGACTGGAAACCTCACCGTACCAAGAAAGAGCTTACAGCATATTTCTCAGCAAAACGCCACCATCGCACCAGTTGTTGTGTGTTATAGATGGGAAACTGTTTGCTTTGAAGCCGTAGTTTTGACAGTGATATTCGGTTCATCCCTTTGTGTTGTTATTATTTTTCTTCCCTACCAGTGGTGTGTGTGTGTGTTGTACATGCTTTTACCCCACCCTTTTTTACCGTCTAGTATAACGACCGCGTGTGTACAGGATGATTCTCTGTTGTTTATTTATTGTTGTTGCTGTTTTTGTTAGTCCACCCATTGTACTCTCCATGCTCCTCCAGCCCCCCTCCCCCCCACCACCAACCCCTACCAAACTCCAACTCTTTTCTCTCTTCTCTATCTGTCTTTCTATCTTCTCTTAAACTGTCTTTTCCACCTTTCCTTGAAAACGAACATTTTTCTTTAAATAAATGTGTACTTCAATTTTTTTTGTGTTAAATTATCGAAAGCAAGATTATTGGCTGTCTTGCTGTTGCTCTTTTTAAATCTTCTTTTTCCTATCTCTCTATCTTAACCATACAAAATTACACCATCAACACAGATATTGCTCTTCCCATTTGTGTCTCTTTCTCTCTGTTTCTCTCTCTCTCTCTCTGTCCAATTTTTATTGTTTTTCATTACCAGCATTCCTACTCAAGTGTATGTTGTATATGAGTATTGCTTCAACTGAAAACCAACCATTCCCCCACAATCTGTCCAATTTGTAGGATAAGTGTGCCGGGGACATGCGTTCTTTTGGAGACAACCACCCTTAGCTAGCCGCTAATCAGTGAAACATATTTTGGCAAATGAATTTGGCAAACTTCTGTGATACAAAAAAAATTAGATAAATTAATTCAACGTGAATCAAATCAAAATACCTGAAATCATTAGTGAAGCAAAACAAAACCCTTTAAAAAAAACCTATCCACAGGGTCCCTTTATTTGTGTACCTTGCAAGTGGAGCGAATCGGAACTGAGGGATTGTGCGTCTAGTAGGGCGAGTCAGTGTGTTTTCGTCACGAATCAGGCAATCAACAATCGGTACTATCTGTCTGGCTTTACAGCAAAAAAAAAAAGAAACAATCATAATGATGCTCAACAAAGTAACAAAAACTATTTTAAAAAAACAAATCTCAAAAACACACTGATCTTCGTGGAGCAGTGGAAAGTTTTGGTTTAAAAATTTTTCAACTTAGCTCAGTTAACAAACTAAATAAAACAAAAAAGAAACAATTAGGAAACGAAGAATTTCTACTCTTATACCCTCGTAGTCTTAATCTGTCTTAATCTTTACGCCTTTACGTACGCATTAAGACAGCAGACCCACTGCTCTAGAATAATATGATACTATTCGACACTAATATACTTTCTTTCTCTTTATTTGTTTCCCCCCATCTCCCGTTCCGGCGTGATATCATTACCGTGATCTGATGTCACATGGTCTCATTGTAACTCGAAAACAAAACAAATCAAAACAAAAAATCCGCAAACCATGCTATCTAAAATTATTACAGCGGGACTTGTGGAGGTAATTATTTATAGCTCACCAGACGACAAGAAAAAGAACCGAGGCTTCTGCTTCCTCGAGTACGAATCACACAAGGCAGCCTCACTGGCGAAGCGGCGACTAGGCACCGGACGGATAAAGGTATTATGGCTCACAGCGCAAACTGGTGTGGAGGGAAAATAGAGGCTTCGAATGATTTTCACTAACTCATGTACGGATATTCTCATCCAATCTTCTCATCGCGCGAACAGGTATGGAATTGTGATATAATAGTAGACTGGGCCGATCCACAGGAGGAACCGGACGAACAAACGATGAGCAAGGTCAAAGTATTATACGTACGAAACCTAACACAAGACACGAGCGAAGATAAACTGAAGGTAACGAAAGCGGGCGTCAAAAATTAAATGAATGGGATTATACTAAACTTTACTTTTAACCTTTTACAGGAAAGTTTCGAACAGTTCGGCCGTGTGGAGCGAGTGAAGAAGATTAAAGACTACGCATTTGTTCACTTCGAGGATCGCGACAATGCCGTGAAAGCAATGAAGGATCTGGATGGCAAAGAGATCGGTGGATCTAACATAGAAGTAAGTAGAAGGGAGAAGCTCGCGTTTCTTCAAGATGTTTCTCACAATTCTATCTCCCACATTAACACTCACAGGTATCGCTAGCTAAACCCCCGTCCGACAAAAAGAAGAAGGAAGAAATACTACGAGCTCGCGAAAGGCGCATGACGCAGTTTTTGCAGACTAGAATAGGATTGGTGAAGTAAGTATTTCGGGACCGCCTGTGACACCTGTGCCACAAATCAATTAACATACGACCGGTTCTTCTCTCCATCCATCTCTCTAGTACGGTTCCATCGTTTCCCAGTATGTCGCCGCAGCATGCCGGTATGATGCCCGGTGCGATGCCACCGATGCGAGTGCCTAGCGGACCGGGAGGTCCACGTGCTCCGATGCGGGGTGGCCCAATGGGCGGCCGGGGCGAGTACGGTAAGTGACAGCACATAGCAACCCTCTCAACAATTTTATTTACACTTGGAAACCAAGGTTTCCCCCAAAAGAAAATACATACACATACAATCTATCTGTACTTTTTTGTGCCGTACAATTGGCAGTATTGTTTACAATCTTATCTTCCCGACCCCCTTGAAAACCACCACCCCCCCACCCCATCCCCTTCGTAGTGATATGCATAATACCGGTAATCATCGACTTGTTACATTGGAATTCTAGAATGTTTGCAAAACTATTGTACCTAAGTTAGTGTAATGCGTATGAACGGAAAGCAAATCAAAAATGGCAAATGGCTGCTCTCCGGAACAACCAAAAGAAACAAAACAAAACAAAAAATGACGGTTAGCGCAAATGAACCGAATTAGGAAACAAATCACATTTTGTTACACGATTGCGCTTGTTTGCTGTCCTGTAAATGCGATGTAAATGCAACAACAGAACAAAAACCACTGGAACGATTGCAGTAGATCAGCGAGAAACAAAAACAAAAGTACAACAAAATTGATAAGAGACATAATAACATTCCCCCAAATTGATTGAACACAAACAAAACGTTAGAAAATCGAGAAAGAAACAGTAACTTGTTCTACTAGTGCCTGAAGCGCAAATGGATAAAACCAAAACAAAAACCAAAAAAAATAGTCCTTAATTAGCACTGAAACATGGTTCAAAATTATCTTGTATCTTCTCTCTACTGACCTCCTAATCACATCAACAGCAGCCATTCAAGATTGGACTATCAGCAATTAGGCTCAATGTCGCAAAAGTAAAAGCACACATAAAAAAATGCAAAATCAAATGGTCAAATTATTAGGAACTGCAGTTTTGATACAAAAATGTAAGCAAAATCAAAAAAGGATAATCGTTTGTTTTAATGTAACGCTCTTTTTTTTTCGTTTTTCCTTCATTGTTTGGTTTAATTTATTTGCGTTCTGTCTTTCTTTTGGTACTTTCCTTTTTTTTCCTTTTCATGTCTTCAAGTTGTGTTTAATTTGTAATCGTGAACGTCCCAATTGAGAGAGAAAACGTGTACAGAGGCGTAACATGTTGTTTTTGCAATTGTACAAAACAGTGTAATGAACATGCAAAGTTTGCAATAATTGTCTTTTTTTTCCTGTCACTCCTTTTCGGTAAATCTCCGTTCCCACTGTGCTCCAACTTAAACGGATCTAGCCCCGAGTGCATGTGTACCCTCCTCCAAACCTACACACAGCTCGATTAGCGTTTATACCAGCAATTGCTGGAAGTCTTGAACTTGTACTTCCTTCTGACATCTTAATTCTTGTCCAGGCCACCCGTCAGAACATTAGACTTCAAGAGTTTGTGTGAGTTTTTGTGAAGCTGATGACTAGAGACTATAATTAACTAGATATTGCAATTGGAATTCTGGACGACCGTTTTTAAACGTCCAGAAACCCCAGTATCTAGTACCAGTAGACCAGTAAATCCAGTCCATGTTCAACTTCAGAAACCGTTCTTCGTTCTGGCCTAACAATAACTCCCATTTTGTTTAAGAAAGCAAATTGCTCTATACTGCATGACGATTTTTTTCCTCTTTGTTTTCAATTGACAAACTGTTCACACCACCAGAAACAAGCCAATACATTTAAAAACAAAAACCTAGTATCTAAACGCGAAACTGTTGTTGTTTATTATATTATACCTTATTTTTTGCAAAAATGAGAAGCGTACGTTCTACCGACACAAAAAGAAACCCCCGAAAACAAAAGCAAACAAACCGAGCAATCAAACATATCGAAAGTAGTTGTGTTACGTAGCAAGGTATATGATGTGCCAAGGTTGTAAAACAGTTGTAAATATATTATAATAGTACCAGAGCTCTTGTCCCATTATCTCCACCCACCCTTTATGCCGTAGCAGTAAACACTTCTTAGCAATACACTCTCTTAGTTAGGACCACCAAAAACCAAATCAAACCACAACTACATAGCCGCGCATCAATGCTGGACTGTACATGTGTAATCGAAAAGCAAGCTTCATCCCCTTCATAACAGTTATAACTTTCATCCCTTCTGGAAAAGACTGAACACAGGATGTGTTAGCAAATAAGAGCAACTGCACAGCATTTTGTAAAGCGCCCAACCGAAAAAAGCGCAGATAAATTTAAGGAAAAAGCCAGTGCAAAAACTTAATCAGACAGAAACGGAGGCGATCATCACCTCCGGAAGAAGCAGTATATAGCACTTTTCGCTTATAAGTTGATTTTCGTTTCACATTTTTCACCTTGTTATCATCAAATCCATGGCAAAATAATCCAGCCTGACGAGTCTGCTATCTGTAGTGGTTCATACGATCAAGACTTAGCTGTAATGTGTGTATTGCATGAGTAGATTTTTTTTATTTCAATTTCCTTACCGATTACAATTTACGTAAAATGTGCTCCAAACGCTCCCCTTATCGGTCAGTTGTATTTAGTCGGACTTAAGTGTGCAATTGGATGGAGCCACGTACTTGCGAGAATTAAATACAACCGATCGATCGATTCGTGTAGTGCAAGTAGGTTACAAGAACACTCCCAACATGTATGGTGTTTGGGTAAGTAATTTTTCTTGTACAAACACACCCACACACCTTCACTCCATTGTGTATCCGTACGCGTAGGCAAGGCAAGTAGTTTCGTAGAGGACTGCTAGCGATGAGCCATTTATTTTTCCGGGGTTCTTGCTTATGAGTTCATTTAAGTTTCTTGTTTCATGAGTTTCATTTCGTACCGGTTTCGTTGAACGTATATCATCTATCAGTTTTACTTATCGGTGTAAAATGGTACGTTTAGCAAGGATTATAGCTATTGCAAAACCATCAAGTGGGAGAAGAGAACAAACACACAATTCTATCCCCCGTTTCTAAATTGTGGCAAAGCGCTCGGTAGCTCGGTTGAAAAAGCTCTAGTTCTGGATTTCTTTCTACAGTTTAAATTGTTTCCAAATTAAAGTAGACAAAATTTTTTGATTTCACGCAACCGCCAAATCACATGCGCAAACCTATGCATTCTAAATTCTACCCTTTTAGGACCAAACTGCGGGCAAAATTTCTCATTTCGCTATGAAAAGTACAGGCCACCGTTTCCGCCACGCGGTTCGGTTTTTGGTGCACATGGACGTAACGCTGAGAGGGTATGCCGGCAACAACGACACCCGCCAAACGAACAATCTGTGTATCTGTGCGTTGCGCAGTGTTCTAAAATTCTTGCAATCGACTCCTATCCGGACCGTATCATCGTTACGTTCATGGTTTGGCTGATGAGTACCACAACACAACCCCACCATGCCGAACAGCATGGGGTTTTCCATCTTGAACTGTTACTATCTTCCTGTTTCTTTTGATTTCTTTGGTGTCTTTCTACCACATGCATACTTTGGGGGTTTAACCGTACCTGCTAACTTGTCTGGCCCCGGTCTTGTCGGTCGGCAATCGCTTCATTGTGATGCATTAAATCTTAACAACAACAAAAAAACCGTTTAAAAAACTACATTCTTGCTAACATCCCGTGGCTTCATCTTACCATCGTACCGGACGGTACGGACACGGAACCGGATGGGACTCGACTAACGTTTGCCTCACACACTGGCGCCTGATCATACACATACACACATGAACAACCAAAAAAACACGCAAAATCTCTCGCAAAACCCACGACCCTTTCGGCCATTTTGCTTGGACAACCTAACTCGCGGACCAACGCAGAGCACGACTACGATTCGTACGGGTATGCGGATTATACGCACCGGAGCATGGGTGGTTCTTCCGGATACTATGAGGCATCCTCGGCATATTACGACGATTACTACCGAGCCGGTGTCGGTTGTTACGGTGGTGAAGCCGGCGAGTACTATCTCGACTATGCGTCAAGTACGACGGCGGCGGCCGCGGCTGCAGCTGCTGCGGCCGCCGCCGCCGCCGCCGCCTTTTCCACCGGTCCCGGGCACCATCATCACCATCATCACGCACCATCGCATCATCACAGTCACCACAGTCACAACTATCATCACCATCATCATCACCACAGTGCCGCTGCAGCTGTTGCCGCAGCCGCCACCGGCGCTCGTAACAGTAGTGCGCTCGGCCGTCGGTTGAAACTGTTCTAAGTCGTCTTGAGAGGTAGAGGTGCCAGCAGGACTTCTCGCGACTAATCTGGACGGTACTACGGGGGTACGCCGTTTGTTGTCAACATACGTTCAAACACTCAAACTCACTTACCATTGCCGATACTTGCCTTATAGAGCCGCCGCCACCGTGTGCACGCGGTGGATGTATAAACCGAAGTCATACCAATTTTTGAGTGAAGTACAACGGCGTGTTGTTCAGCCGTCGTTTTTTTTTGTGGGAGGAAGAAGAAAAAATAATCATCCATGCAATACACACACACACAGAGATTCATCGTTTGTTTTTTGATGGCTCGTCCTCATATAGAAGCAACAAAGCAAATAGGCTCGTTACCTCATACGCTGTTCCTGCCGTAGATGGTGGATTGATATTTCCACTTTTCTTTAACGCTTTTTAGTTATGGTCCTAGCGGACCGGTTTCTGCTTTCTTTATCGCTTTTAGTTATTAATTTGGCTTCTTTAGTTCGTTTCATACTTATCGTTTACGCTTCTTATGTTAATTAATGTTTTATTATAAATTTTCTTATTTGCTACTAGAACCTTTTCGTCTCATGATGCAAATTCAGTGTCGTAATGATGCCCAGTTTTATTCTAATAATAGTTCCCCAATTAACATGTGTCTTAGCTTTCTCATTCTTAAACAAAAACTAAGCAAATCACTCCCTTTTTGGCATTTCGTCTTAATCGAACTAACCAAAAGCTAATAATATTTTGGCAAAAAAATTAACAGAATTTTTCGGAAAACTAAAAACAAATACTTTTTCGGCTTCACGAAACAAACTGGGCTTTGTTTAAGTCCGTTGTGGAAAAAAGCACACTTTTGGAATACAAAAAAAAAAACCTGTTAGGAAAAGTTTGCTACACTTTTCTTATCACGAGATGGAAAAGTTGTGCAACGTAATGCGTTTTGAAAAAAAAACACACACACAATAAGCTACAGAGGCAGAACATGTAATTGGAGAAAGTTAATTTGCGTAAGCTTTCGTGGTTTTTCCCGATACGATAAAGCGTAGGACCGGCAGGCAATTATTTAAGTGTTTGATAATTAATTTAATCTTTCCGTTTCCATTGTTTGTTATATTTCTAACGCGTTTTTGCTTTTTTTTCTTTTTTTCGTTCTCTTTTCTTTTATGTTAAATATCTCATCTCTCCCCCCCCCCTCACCCCACATACCCTACTTTCAAATCGTCCCCGCCTGTCTTTGCAACTGTTGCAACGAATACCAATGAATGCCATTGCGCCACACGGCATACAAAAACTGTTATACAAATAACGTATCACACTTGTTGTACGCAAATTTTGTGCGTTTTTGGAATGGTGACACCACCGATGCCGGGTGTTGTTTTATTACGTTAAACAATTCCATAACAACCGACAAACAAAAATCAACGATCTTCACAACGTTGCCAAAAAAAACAAAACAATCCGGTCCGACGCGCGACTCACAACGTGTCCTAACAACACATCCTCCACACCACACATCCACGATCGTCTTCATCGTCATCTGGACCAACTGATAAACCAAAAACCACGAAACGAAACGCAAATACAAATAACAACCATCACGTGTGAATGGTGTATGATCGGTCGGATATGACACCAACAATAATCGGTACAAATAATAATGCGTAAAACCGTTTACAATACGTGGCTATATACAATCGACAAATGGGCTGGAAACAATGTCAAATGATTGCTGTTGAAACCGTTTAAAAACCCCAACATTTTAAAACCGTCATCGTTGCAATGATACCATACCCTCCCGATACCTCATTAACCATGTGAACGACAAAACCCGACGACGTGCGTGAAACGTAAATCGCACCCTCTGCAGGAGGATGGTCATGGACGTGGAACCATGGCACATGGCCGAATCGTTGGGCACCTTGGCAACAGCAGCCACCGGGCGGCCCCACCGGATCGGCCAGTGGGCACCGCGGGGGTTCAGGAACAAATCGCGGGGGAGGTGGTGGCCCTTGGGCTGGGTCAAACTCGTCCCAGCGTGCATGGCACCCTGCGCGTCAAACCAAATATACCAGGTGAGGACGGAGACCCCCGGTCTTAAGCGACGCAAAAAAAAAACCCATTACGGTAATATAAAGCATACAGACAAACGAAACGAAAACTCACACGTTTGCGCGCACGCAGTAGCTAGTAAATTTAAACGACGAAACACTGGTGCGTAACCGCAGAAAGTTAGGGACGACATCGCCCGTCCGTCATCCGACTACTACGGCGATCTACATGGACGTGTGTCTGCCGCACTCATGTGAAGTTCAATCGACAACAACTAGATGCAGATGTCCGTGTGTGTCTCTGTGTGTCTGTAGTATTCACAGCATTAGTCCCTAGCACCATTATGCTCGTAAGGATTACTGCCAACATCAGTGTAATATTCTTCTTTGTCAATTCCTATTCGTTTTTAAGCGCGTGGCGTTGGCCGTTGTTGCGCTGCGTGTAATATTCTGTTTGCGGCGCCTCAATGTAGGCAAATTGCACGCATCTATATAAATAGAGTTTTTATTATGTGTGTTCTAAGACGATACAGCAGTAATACAAAAGCGCGATAGAACGATGCATATACACTGAATGTGTGTGTGTGCGTTCATTTTCTATTTTATTTTATTTTTTTGGTTTTCTCATAACCCGTCCGATGTCAAACTGATGCGAAACTCGTTCGCACAACCTATTACATGTAGCACACACTATATAATACCTGTGTTACAAATTTGTTTCCTTCCTCTTTTTTCTCTGCTATTTTTGCATT
This sequence comes from Anopheles stephensi, assembly GCF_013141755.1. Classification (NCBI taxonomy): domain Eukaryota; kingdom Metazoa; phylum Arthropoda; class Insecta; order Diptera; family Culicidae; genus Anopheles; species Anopheles stephensi. Next base: position 59,540,233 of record NC_050202.1, on the reverse strand, counting down.
GCAAATTCTTTTTGTTCAGTTTTGCATCGTTTGATTAAATTGTTTTTCTCCCACCCCCTTTTTATTCTTACTACATTACTACTTTGAATTATGTTTTTACTCGACTGATTGTGAACGCATATTACGATTGTTTTTTTTTGTTTCTATTTCATTCTGATTAGTTCATCATTAGAATTTTATCTTTAAGTCTGTTGTAATTTGCATTACTCGTTTATAAGAAATTCAATTGTTATACTTCGTAATCGTGTAATCACACCTTCATTCGTGGTGTGTTTTTTTTTATTTCTTTTTACTTTTGGAATGGTTACTGCACCACATGTTTGAACTGTTTTGTGTTTCATTATTTCGTTTAATAAAAGTTCACGTAAAATTGCGAAAGGGACTAGAAATATGTTTATAAGAAATGGAGAAAAAAAGGTAAAAGAAACGCAAGGATTAATGGCAGGATATTTCAACAAACTGTAATGCGAATTGAATGTGAGGATATATTACGCATCTCTCTCTCTTCGGCAATTGTTAGGGATTTAAGCATACGACGAACAGCCTTAAGCGGTGAAAGCAATTATAGTTCTATTGTACGATTCAAAATTAAAAGCAGCGAAAAACACGCAACTAAAGCAAGACTCTGTAGCAAGTGGTGCAACAGAAATGCATACGCGCACGAAGTAATAAGCGATTAAGCGTAAAGATGTGGTCGTCTTGTGTTAAACGTAAAAACAGCATACCGTGTAAGGAAAGGTCTCTAGTTGTTTTAGAAAAATAGTAGAGAATATTAGCTTAACGTGCGAGGACAGCAATAGAATCGATTAGTATTTATAGGTCTGATATACGAACGAAATGCGAAGCAGTGTAGCAACTGCTAAATATTGATACGGTGATATCAACCGAATGTTGTAACGCATAACATTAGAAGCCAATCTACAAAGTTACTTCAATGGTACATCTCTCCTCTCCAATTACATCCTTCGAATGTCATTCTGTGTATTGTAATAAGTTGTGACCGGTACCGGTTGGATTTTCATACTCTCGTTCGCTTAACCGGCAATGTCTCGCGCGGGCAGATCACCCACAAAAACATGTACTTTCTCTTCAAATCTTTCCCATTCTTAGTGTTCCGTTTGATGTTTTTTTTCCGTTTGCTTCTTCTAAACACTGCCAACCAGTTGAGAGGGAGGCAAAGCTCCATTTGAACTGTGGAACAAATCTCCCTTTCGCCGTAGAGTCTGGTGGTCTATCTATTCTATACCCCTTGATGAGAGCCTTTTTGTTGTACGTCACAAGCATAATATCATGCCGCAACACTTGACACATTTAAAGAAAATCACACTCACTGTGCGAAATGGACAACACTAACTTCTTTTATTCTTCTTATTTTTACATAACAACTTTAACTCGATATTTGTGCGTATTTTAATGCTTTCTCCCTCTCCCTTTAATTTCTTTACTTTCCTGCCCCAAAGTTTCTGCTGCACATGACACAATCGCTTTTCTTTAATCATATTAACCAATCACTTCCTAAGGAATAGGTAACACACAAACACACAGACACAAACCTACTGCTCCTTCGCTGCTCTACCCATAAAATCAGATTCGTTCGATAGCAGCCGGTTTTAATAAAAATAAAGAACGAAACAACAAAGCCTAGAGGAATAAAACAGAAAGGAAAACCCCTGCGTAATAGTGTATGGATCTTTTTGGACCGAGGAACGAGTAACACACTTCTCATTTTGAATAGTATAAACAAAATAATAAACAACAATAGTTTACCCAAACAATAGACGATACTATTTAACGTTTCATGTCAATTGAAAATAAATCCACAATCCTCCGTGCAAGACCCTCCTTCGCCAGGAGTGGCACTTCCGTATGGGATATTGCGGCACTATTAATACTAATCGATTCGATAGCTAAGATAAGAGAATAGAGCGATTAGACTTATGGAATTAATTCACGAGTACGAGACGAGACGAGACCGCGAGTGTTGGCAGAGAGGACGTATTTAAATGGATTTTTTTTATTTTGTATTTGTTTTATTTTTATTGCCTCCTGTATTCTTTTGCAAAAAAAAGAAAACCGAACTATGATTCTTTGCGCAAGTTAACCAAGATGTATAGGGCAGATTTACACGTAAGACACAAAATTTTGTACCTTTAGTAAACAATGCAAATATGTATTATGTACAACGGAAAATATCGACAACAATAAAGTGACAAGAAAATAGACTTGCTTTCTTTACGTCACCACTTGTTGGTGTTGGTTACGATACGCCACAGCATACACACACACAAACACATAAATAATGCCGAAGAGAGTTGAAATCATCTCCGCTGTTGAAATTAGAGAAACATCAAACAAACAAAAGCAAACCAAATCGGAAAATGTTTAGCAAAACAAAAGTTCGATCATTAGAAATTTGGAGTGAAATTTTTGCAAGAGCTTATAATGCTTATAATGGAGAATACCTGTTTCCCTTAATTTGTTCTGTTCGAAGCTATAAAGCTTTGGTATTATCACGTTTTACTTCACATTCGGATACAGCATCTCTTTAGAAATGTCCTGCATTAAATCGAGTTTTTTTATCAGTAGTTGCTTAACTTATGTTCATCGGTTACAAATCTTTCTTAACTTTTCTTTGTATTAACTACTAAAGGTAAGTAGTTTTGACTTCAATTTAAGAATTTTCGTTTTGTGAGTTAATTAAATCACACTTAGAAGTCTTGAACGTTGATGTTTCTAGCACTCAGGAGAAAAACCCGAAGGAGTTACTGTATCCGTTGTTGTAAACATATTTGCAATTTTATTTAATTGTTAACACAATAATTTAACAAAAATCCGTTTGTTTTATTTGGTTTCTTTAATTTTGTTTCGTTTTATGACACCCCAAATTCGAAACTCTCGCACTGTTTCTGTGAAATTATCCACCGAAACATGGTCAACAAACTATGGCAGATAATGGATTTTACATGAACACTCGAAATCCTCATCCGTATCCTGCTCCAATTTATTAGAAACGTTGTACACGAAAATGGAAGAAACGAACGAATGTCGTATAACAGTGACGGCGTAACGGAACACCAACCAAAATCGTTGGTATCGGTTAACCGGTCCTTCGACATGTGCCCCGCGACCAGAACATTATGGACGTAGTATCAGCTTCTCCATTTTTATTTTGTTTTGCACAATAGTTTCGATTATTCCTCACAATTCGAGTCAAATAGTTTGGGCTGAATTTAGACAACGAAAACTGCGAAGTTCAACCACGAAGAGAGTAGATGTTAGGGATAGAGCAATATGATATATATGGTATAATAAACCGTGACCAACCAACCAATCGAAAGAATCTCGAAACTAATCAGCGAAATAGAAACAAAAAATGTAATAATAGTATGTGCTTTGTGCCGGGAAAACAAACAGTTGATTTGATTTTTCAAATGCGGCATAAAATCGAATGAAGCACTATTATCTAACTTTAGGCGCAAAACATTCAACGCTAATGGAGGCGCCTGGTAGCGCACTCAATTCACACGCTCGAAGAGACGCTTTCCAAACGATGCGCTCACTTTAGGGTCATTTTCCATGACGATCGGGATTTTTTTCCCAACAGCAGAAACTATAAATACCATCTCTAATTGGACAGTAATCCAGCATCTGTGTACAGTTTCGTGCGTGCATTTTGTCTATGTTTACATTCATCACCAATGCATTTCTTTACTATATTTGTTTACTAATAACATTTTTGTTTCTCTTCCCTTTTCCCCCCCTCACCATCGAACCCGATGATGCATCGCGGTACACTCTCATCCTGTACAGCAATCGGTAAGCGCAAATTCGAAGGAGGTCCTCACAATCAAGGGGACATAAAGCGACGCTATGGAGCATTAGCAAATTTTGGTAATAACTGGGGCAGCCAACCATTGCCCCAGCAGCCACTGGGGGCAAACGGTGGAGAACAGTGGTACACCGATACCTACTCGGCGTGGAGCTAAACGTACTAAAAATTAACCCCAAAACCCCCCATTTTCCCAATCGTCAACACTCGTCGTCAACACAACTCATACAACATTAAAAAAACGAAAGAATATAAAAACGCCCACCAACATAATCTACTGGTAAAAATCGCTACCGCTCAGCAATAAAACGGCGACACCACGGCAAACTGTATGTGATGCGCTTTGTTTCTGTGCGAAGTTGTTGGACGCCGGTGTCCAACGCGGGGAAGCGTGTTTAGTGTTAGTTATGATTGTACTCGACACCAAATTCTACTCTTTTACCCCGTAAACACCCGTATTGATTGAAGCATACATATGATTCAAAATTTTCGTTTAAGGAGAGCGAGAATCAGAGAGAAAGTGGGACTTTGATGAAGAGATTAAAGAAAAGCCACAAAGCAAAAGGATACAAAACAACAAATGTGCGACAAATACATTTTAGGGGAAGATGAGAGCGTGTCGTGGCGAGAGGAACATTTCGAAATTAAGAGAAAACACAACAAACAAAACTGACTGATTTTATTTGTCGCACTATTCTAAAGGAACAACTTTACTCTCAGACTAAAGAAATTGTTTAACGCACTTGGAAATCGTAATACTAGTAGTATAGGGTACCATTTCATAAAACAATTAGTGTCGAACAGACAGCGCAAAGGAAGGGAGAGTCTTTTTTGTAACGAAGCGAAAATGAATCAGTGCTAAAATTTAAAAAAAATCTAAACGAAACTCGAAGACAGGGAAAATCGTTGTGGACTTGAACGGAACAGGAATGTTTGTTTGTGGTATGCGGGTACAATAAGAGAGAGAGGGTGTATACAGAAGCCGTTTTTGGGTTGGCGCTACCATCGAACGTAGAACGAATTTGACGTACGCTGAGTGTTTTCTTGTTTTTGTACCGTTTGTATCAAAATTTAAACCCGTTTACTCTGCTACATATTTATGTATTCTCCGCGCTGAGTGGGTTTAAGAGGATGGCCACGACACTAACAACAGGGAACGTGCGCCAGAAAGAACCAGAAAAGAACAGGTGTAGGAATATGCAAAACAAAAATGAAATCGAGATCTCCACCGTTTTACAAAAATCAATAATTGCAACAACAAAATCATAGATATGTAGGCGACGCATAAGAAAGTGAACATATAATTGCCCCCCCGAATGGCATAATTACCAATAATTTCTAATTGCTTGTGTGTAAGTGGAAGAACGTAAGGGAGGCAGAGAGGAGAAGAGAGGAAGCGAGAGAGAGAACGAGAGGTAGAGCAGTGGCCGGCCACGGAGAAGGTGTGCGTGTTTTGTAGCAAATGGTGGCGCGGCATGATGTGCAGCCAGTGTAAAATGGATGTGTTAAATAAGCGTGATTAAGATTATTTTTCTCGATTTATTTCCATTTTTAATTTCGGACTAGTGTTTTTGTTTATTGTTTTTGGATTCCGTGTAGTTAGTGGGACAGGGAAAGTGGAAAGTAAAGTAACAACAACGGCAAAAGCAACAGAAGAAGAAGAAGTAACAAAAAATCAGAAAACACACACACACTTACACAGGAAAAATAACAACAGCAACGACAACAACAACAAAAAATTTAAAAGCAAAAAACGCAAAACTCTTATCGTGATAGTAAAGTGTGAAAGGTCGAGCATATTCGATTGGTGAATTTTTTTTTGTAATAATGTTTCGTTAGTAAAAAATCGTGAAGAAAACAAAAAGAGAAGAAAGTTTATTTTTGAGGTTATGTGTTTGAATTGTTGTGTTTTGTTCTTGTTCTTGTTCCTCCGGTTTAATTTTGAGACGCAAAAAACAGAAACGAGGCGCAAAACCAATGTTCAGCGATGTTTGCATTATAACTGACAAGTGTGTATATAGAAAGCGAACGCTAAAATCGAATCAAAGTGTGAAGAAGAAGAAGAAGGAACAGAGAGAGAAAGAGAGAGAGAGAAGGAGCAAAGTTATCCGATTGATAAAAGAACAGAAAGGAAAACGTGTGCGAAATCGTTGACGATGAGAACACATTACAACACCCAGTTTTTGTTTTAAAAAATCGTTTTTTTGTTTGTTTTGTTCTTTCGAAGAAATATTTATGTGTTGTTTGTGTATTGTACATTCAGGCCGATTCGAGGAGGTGGAGGAGGGCAAAAAAAAAAACAGAGAAAAAAGTGAAACTGACCATAAATCTGTGGCGTGTGTGATATATTCGGAAGAAAAAGAGTCGAAAAAAATTAGTAAACAGAAGAAAGGCGAAGGAAGAAAGGATGACAAGCAAACGCAAGAAGAGAGGAGCAAGCAAAATAAAAAACCAGTCACGGTAAAAAAGTGTAAATTAATATGCTAAAAAGAAAAACCCATAGTGAGGGTATAAAGTTGATTCTAGGCTTATTTTTTGGTTGTATAAGTTTAAACGTAATTGAAGCGTAAAGCGGTACAAGCGCTCTGCCCCAGTGTAGTAAACAAGGAATGAAGAGAAGAGATAGAGGGAGAGAAGAAAAAAGCAGTTCAGCAAATAGTGTTCAAATTTATTAAGAAGAAGAAAAAGGGGAAAATTTACAATTAAAAAAAGTGATTAAAATTTGTAATGTGCTTTGTGCGTTACGCAGCGAGAGAGGGAGAGAGAGCAAGTATTATTCGGAAGCTAAAAAACGTAACTCTATACCGGACGTGAATAATTGGAAAAACTGCTGAAAAACAATTATGGCAACATTTTGTCTGCGTGCGTGCGTGTGTGTGTGTGAATTTTTGTTACGTTTTTCTTAAGGTGCTATAACCACCAACGAACGCCCTTCTAGCACTAAGTGTGGGATGGCCGGTGACGCGATATAAAAATTATTGACGCAAAATTAAGGAAAAAAGAAAACTTCCCGTGTTCATTAGGATGATTAGGATGATCAAAATTGTAAGGTTAAAAAATAGTATTTTTCTTTATTTGAAAACACACACACACGCACAGCTGCCGCAGTTTCGGTAGATGATCAAAATTCCTGAGCTAAAGCAAAAAGCAGAACGAATGGGGAAAAAAAGTGATAGTGTTTGATAAAAGAAAAATACTCTTCATAGACGAGTAGAGCAGTGCAAAAAACAGTGAACGAAAGAACGAAAACAATTAAACAAGCAAGCAAACGCGAAAGAAGAAAAGTAAGAGAGTATACATGAAGACAATATATAAAAAAACACACACACACAAAACAGGTGGTGTAAAATGGAATGAAAAAGAACATAAGTAAACGAAGCAGCACATCGTAAAGGGATAACAATGGATAACTGGAAGCGAGAGCGAGAAAGAGAGAGAGAGTGTAGGAGCTATAAAAGCTTTGAGTTTTTTTTTCTTTTGTCTTTTTTTTTTGTTAGGAGGAATAATGTTTTTTGCAATACACAAGTGAATAACGCAAAGTGAAACGAACATTAAAAATTTATTATTATATATACACACGCATCGTACACACACAACTGCAACTAATGCAAACCGAGCAGGAATGGAAAATAAGAAATGTATGTAACCACACGAGAGAGAGAGAGAGAGAGAGAGAGAGAGAGAGAGAGAGAGAGAGCGAGGATGAGCAGGAACAGAGAACCACCATCAACACCATTTAGGAAGAGTGTCCCATAGCGTCGGGAATGCTAATGCTGCTGCTGCTGCTGCTGCTACTGCTACTGCTGTTGCTACTATTGCTGCAACATAGAAAGGCTAAACAAAAACACTCACACACTGTTAGTTTTACGCAACACTGTCCCCAACAAATGAGAATTATCTTCTCTTTCCGAACATTTTTTTTTTAAATATGTTTCTTCATAACACCCTGTTACTTCTATACCTACCATTTTAAAATAGTAGTGGCAAGAATTTCTAGCCACTAGAAGCAAGCGAAACCGTAATGGGCGTGGGCTTGAGAACGGATGGATGGATTACAGTAAACAAACGGAAAACGGGGGGAACCTCTCCCGAACCTTATCGACGCATTAGCAAACACAAACACACACGCGCGTAGCTTTTTAAAATCTATTGCCGCTTAAAAATACGAGAAAAAAAATCTACCTTTCAATAGTAACACCAAACAAACGAACAAAACCTCCTCCATATTAAGAAACAAACACACAGACACAGACACAACAATAATAAAAAAATAGAGAGCGATTGCACAATAGTAAAATAGGGAAACATAAAAGCAATACCCTTATCATCTTCAGTTTGATTACTATTTTATTGCTCACTTATCCGCTCGGTTTTTGTTTGTTTTTTTTTTCACCATTTAAGCGTTATTGTTTTCTGTTTATTTTTTTACATTTTTCAAACCAATTTTAATCGTTTCCCGTTTATTTCAACACATTTACCCAAGTATGTGTCTCACTTTCAGCATTAAGAAATACTACTCAATTCAATTTCGTATATTTTAATTAAAAAGCAAACCCAGTTTACCATTCACTTATGTTTTCTACCCAATAAGAACGAAACGCTACTAAAACTAAAATGTAAAACAAGAAGCTAAACTAAACACTTGTAATCAATAAAAGTTTTGAATCGACAAACATTAGCGTCTTTCCTAGGAAAACAAACACAGTTTAATATAAAAGAAAAACTAAATCTAACTTTTTAACACCCGACATCATCCAAACTCAAACCGTAACACATTAGAGATAAAGGGCGCATAATGATGCATACTGGTTCTTTAGCGTAAGGCGGTCTGTCTGTGTAAAGTGATACCTAGAAGTGACGGAGAACACGGAAGGCAGTAGAACCTCTTTTGCCGAACAGCACAAGCGTAATTCGGTTGTGTTTTTCCGTTTTCCCATTTGCTAAACTTAGTCGTTACGGGGGGTGTTGGTATGAGAGGATGTGCGAGGAAAGGATGTTTTGGGAAGGAGCCGGGGGGAGAGTACGGGGACGAAGTTCTAATATATGTGGTGCCCAATAATTGCGAGCTGCCTTATAAAAGCAAAGCGGGAGAAAAGACTGATTGAAATATTAAACAAACCACACACACACACACAATGCTGTATGTGGATCCTGGCTCCGTGGAAGCAAACGGCGATGTATGCTTCCAGCCCGAGAAGTAGGGTAAGGACACTGCTGCTTCTACCTTTGATCCGGTAGTATACGGGAGGTAGGAGCAGGGCAGTATAGGAGGAGAAAGCGGAAGTAGAAGAAGCTACAATTTGAGTGAGGGTGAACGTTTTAAAAAGTCGTTCGTGTTTTTTTCCTTAGGCTAAGCGTTCGTTCATATCGAGAGCTTATAATAAAATGGAAGGTTACGGTCCCAAAATCAGCTATCACATTATATTCATCATATACTAAAATACTACCAGAAAAAAATGACTCAGAAACACATACACACACTACTAAAACTTCGATACGATCTTGAAACATTTTAATAACCACTTCACCCATTTATCAGAGCTTACAGTAGTGCAAGGATCTCTTTTTTACATCAAGAAACTCAACACAATTACCAACACACAAAAAAAACAAATTCAGGCTCAAACATTACACTCTTCTGGCGATCGATCTTTCACAAGGCTTAACCCTAACTCCATCATGCAAGCTGTGGAACAACGCGAGATAGATGATAGACGAGAGAAGCAAAAAAAGCTATGAGAGCAACTCGATAGGAAACGATTGATAAATTATGCAATATTTGAAGTTTTTTTTTATTATTTTATGTTATTACTATTATTGTATTGTTATCGCAACACAAAACTTCGATACACGGCGATAGGGTGGTTAGGATAGAGGATAGAGCAAGGTAGAAGAGCACACCTAGCAAGATCATCTGCTGCTATGCTATGCCTATCCAAGGGTTAATTGGAACGCAATCCATTCACTCCCGCAAACAGATGCCGTTCAATGGCTGTCTTGGCAATTCAAATTTGGATTTTGCTTAAAAAAAAGGTTCAAAAACAAATAAGTCCTCCTTCATATACTACAATATGTATGAAAACCCCTTATTTTTTCTTCGAGTTTTTTGTTAGTATCAAAATAGTTTAATATTTGCCGAATGTTTGTTGCTCTATTGCCCCATTGTTTTAATGACCTTTTGTGTGTAACAGGAAGGGAAAGCTTTCTTAAAGGCTTTATTTTAATTTTTCCTCCTCCTCACGTGCTCTCGCAGGCCACCGTGTCAATTCATTACAATTCGTTATTTGTTTCCTTTACACATCTTCATTACTGTATGAATTTGTTAGCGTTTTTTTCTTTTTTGTTTGCTTTTTTGTTACAAAACACTTCCATGTTGATTATTCTTATTCTTCAACTTTTTTCCTTTTTTGTTTTTTTTTTTTTGTTTCATTTTCCTTCTATGAAATGTTTGGTTTCTTGCAGCTTTGGTTAGGAAAATTTCCCTTCCAACAATCTTTTTTCCTTTTTTCTGTTTAAACAAAACAAATAAATATTAAAGTGCTAAACCGGCGTAAACATTACGTACATTCAAGAGTAAGCAAAACAGCTGCTTTATAATCACATAGAATTTAAATAATTGAGTGTTACACATTTGCTATAACTATTATCATTAAACGGTCAAGCAGTAGGCAAATTTAAAACTCAATTTTGGACTCAAACCCTTCCCGCTACGTTTGCCAGTTACAGATTTCGATTATATTAATTATGGGGAGAAAAAAAATCCCCCCAGGGCAAAAGTATAACGAATACTCCACATGTTTATTCAATTTGCTACATACATATTAACATAGTTCTTTCTTTTTTTGAGTGTGTGTATTTTATATCATACTTTCCAACCTTGCGATACTGCGTGAGTGCGTATCGTGATTATTCATTCGTTTTTTTTTTTTAATTTGTCTTAGATAAAACTTACAACCCTATATAATATATACAAATATATGATCGTTGATTTTGTTTTTTTCTCACTTTTATATAAGAATATACTAGCTCGTTGCAGCAGCTTGTTTGGTGTGTGGCAGGAAGCGTTAGTAGGCTAAACCAAACAAACAAAGTAAAGCAAAGCAAAAACCAATCTACATGAAACAGCAGCAGTATGCAAAATGGAAAAATAGCAGCAGCAAGAAGCTTATTAGTAAGGAATTTGTTTTTAAAGTTTTTCTTCATTCTTTGTCCAAAACAAAACTAACGAAACACACACACACAAACAAATGCCCGCACATTTAGCTAGCTAGCTGGAGGAGTTTCCCTCCCGTATAAACTTCATATATTTAATCGAAAATAGGGAGCCCACCCGGTCGCGCATACACATTGTTTCAAACTTCAAACCTTACCTTCGTCTTGTAATAAGCATTTATCTTAAGTTTTGTTAGTCTCCCTTCGCCGTGGTAAAAGTTTTGCAGTCGGTCAACAAAGTCGGTAAACGATTCAACATTGGTAGAATAAAACAAAAACAAACTCCCCCACGAGGTTCCCCCCATCATAGGATTAACAAACATACACAAAGAAAAAAACCCCAACACAGACACACACATACACACGTTTTACACATAGAAAAGGACGCAATTACGCGATATGGTTCGTTTGTTTCCGTTTGTTCTCAAAAATCCACACCCACAGCCCACTAAGATCGGCGTGTTTGATTCGCTTAAAAGTCTTGCCTTTTTTTTCGTCTTTCACCGCAAAGATCATCATCAGTTAAGAAACACATTAATGTAAGAAACGAAGCGAGAGAGCGATGCAAATGCAGAGCATAAACAGCCCCAGTTCCCCTTGATTAAACCGTGAAAAAAATACGAAAACCGAGGACCACCAGAAGCAGTCGAAAGGGGTACGGAAATGATATATCCATTTCAAAAGCGACCAAGCAGAGAGTCGCTCCCCAACATTTGCCATCTTTGAAGCCATGGCGTATGGCTTTACTGCCTGTTAAGCTAAGCGTGTAACAGAAATTGCACTCGTATCAGAATCAGGTTCGACTGGAGAAAAAAAAAACAAACCCGTTACTTCAAACATACAAATTTCAAATTCAAATTGGCAGTTGCAAATCGTCAACACCACCAGCGATGAATCAGTGCAGAAAACGTTTTCGGGCATTATGTTTTTGTGTTTTAACTCTTCATAAAGAAAACACCACAAGGGATAGGAAGTAACGTTGGTACGCTGTACGATGCATTACAGTATGAGTTGATTCTTGTTAAACAACAGTCGACAAGCAAGAACGGATGCCTGTGAGCACTGACAAACAACAAATGGATAGTAAAGAGGAGAAAGTCAAAAAGAGCTGAAAAAAACAGTCAAAAGAAAGCAAATGGCGAAAATGGAAAAAAATGCTCCCCGATTGAAAAAAAAAAAGCAGGGAGGAAACTATAAGGTTCATTACTTTACCGAGAGTTCGAAACACTTCCGCAAGTGACTGAATGAGGCAAACCACCACAATCACACAAACAGCCACACCGTTACACATGCATACATACATACAAACACTCAACAGCACAGGACAGGACAGGGGCGAATGGAGTCGCTCCTACCCGGAAGGGCAGGCAGCAGAGTTTGTAAGGGAGCCAGAAGCGGATGCGTTTTAGCGTAAGGGCAGTTAAGAGGGAACGGGAAGTGGGGTAGGCCAAGGCGCAGGATTAGCAAGGCAGGCAAGGCAGGGCAGACAGGGCAGGCGGGCAGGCGCACGGACCTGCAGGAGATTAGTTAGGGAAGGACAGAAATAAAAGGAAAAGATCAACCACCTTTGTAACTGCTCTATATACGAAAGAAAAACTAAAAATAAAAAATAAATGTTATAATAATCGAACCCGTGTTCTTTCTTTCTTTCTTAAAAGTTGACGAAGGCAATTTGGTTGTCGATTATTTAAAATGATTTCTCTTTCGATGACACTGCACTGTGTGAAGAAGAGTAGCCATTCTTCACACAGCTTCAACGACGCCGGTCTTCAAACGGCAGGACTGAGAGAGATAAGAGAAAATCGAGAGACAAATGAGAGCAAATCGAGTGTGAGTCGAGTAAGAATCCATCTGTTGCTCTCTCGATTCTCTCTCATTTCTCTCTCATTTCTCTCTCATTTTTTTTCTCATTTCTCTCTCATTTCTCTCTCTATTTTCACTCATTTCTCTCTCGCTTCTATCATATTTCTCTGCCATTTATCTCTCGTTTCTCTCTCATTTCTCTCTCGATTCTATCTCATTGCTCTCTCATTTCTCTCTGGATTCATTCTCATGTCTCTTTCGATTTTCTCTCATTTCTCACTAGATTCTTTCTCAACTCTCTCATTTCTCTCTCAACTCTCACTCAATTTCTTCTTCTTTCTCTTTCGATTCTCTTTTATTTCTTTCTCGATTTTTTTAATTTCTCCCTCATTTTTTCTCGATTCTCGCTCATTTGTCTCTTGATTTTCTCTCATTTTTCTCTCGATTCTCACTCATTTCTCTCCCATTTCTACCAATATTCTCATTCATTTAACTCTCATATCACTTTCATTTCTCACGCAATCAATTCTCTCTCGATTCTCTTTCTATTCTCTCTCGATTCTCTTTCAATTAATTTTCAATTCTCTCTCATTTTTCACTCATTTCTGTCGATTCTTCACGATTCTCTTTCATTTTTCTTTAGATTCTCTCTCAATTATCTCTCATTTCTCTCTCGATTCTCTCTCATTTCTCTTTAGATTGTTTCTCATTTCACTCTAGATTGTTTCTCAATTCATTCTCGAATCTCTCTCGATTTTCTCTCATTTCTCTCTTAGATTCATGATTTTTCATGATTCTTGCTCGATTATCTCTCTTTTCTCTCTGGATTCTCGCTCAATTCTCTCACGATTCTTTCTCATCTCTCCCTCAATTCTTTCTCAACGGTTTTTTCACTCTCAATTCTCTCTCATTCTTCTCTCATTTCTCTCTCATTTCTCTCTCGTTTCTTTCTCATTTCTTTCTCAGTTTTTTCTTATGTCTATCTCAATTCTCACTCTACACTTAAAAATTCGAGTTCAACTCACTCTCATTTCTTGCTCGATTCACGCTGAAAATTGAGCGTAATCACTGCTGAAGCTGAAAGCTCGAGCTGAAATCACTGCTCATTTCTTTCTCATTTCTCTTTCGATTCACTCTAATTTCTTTCTCGATTCTCTCTCATTTCTCTCTCGATTCTTTCTCAACTCTCTCATTACTCTCTCCATTCTCTCTCATTTCTCCTCCAATTCTCTTTCATTTCTCACTAAATTCTCTCTCATTTCTCTCGCAGTTTTCTTTAATTTCTCCCTCGGTTCTTTCTCATTTTGCTTTCGATACACTCTCATGTTTCTCTCGTTTCACTGGTATTCCTCTCTTGATTCGCTCTCATTTCGCTCTCATTTCTCTCTCAATTATTTTTCATTTCTTTCTTGATTTACTGTCATTTCTCTTTTGATTTACTCTCATTTCTCTCTCAGTTCTCTCTCATTTCTATCTCGATTCTCTTTAAATTCTCTCTCGATTCTCTCTCATTTCTCACTTGATTCTCTTTCATTTATCTCTCATTTGTCCCTCATTTCTTTCTCATTTCCTTCTCATTTCTTTCTCGATTCTCTCTTATTTCTCTTTCGATTCACTGTCATTTCTCTCTCTTTTCTCCCTCATTTCTCTCACGATTCTCTCTCATTTCTCTCTCGATTCATTCTCAATCTTCTCTCATTTCTCTCTCGATTCATTCTAAATTCTCTTTCGTTGCTCTCTCAACCTTCTCCCAATTCTATCTCAATTATCTTTCATTCCTCTCTCGATTCTCTTTTTCGAGAATTAAAAGAGGATAAGAGTAAGAGAAATGATCGTAAATCCAAAGAAGAAAATCGAGTGAGAATAGAGAGAGAATTAAAGATAGAATAGAGAGAGAGAAATGAGTGGGAGTTTTGAAAAGAACTTTGAGATAATCGAGAGATAAATAAGAGGGTGTTTCCCGCGAATTGAGTACGAATCAAGAAAGAAATTAGAGAGAAATGAAAGTGAAAGGAAAAAGAAAGGAGAGAGAAATGAGGGAGGAAAGAGTGGGAAATGAGCGTGAATCGAAAGAAAAATGAGAGGGAATCGAGAGAGCAATGAAAGATAAATCAGAGAGAGAAAAAACAATGAAATGAGAGAGAATAAAGAGATAAATGAGCTAGAATTAAGAGAGAAAAGACATGAAAGACATGAGACATGATTACATGAGAGAATTAACACAAAAATGAGAGAGAATCGAGATAGAAATGAGAGAGAATTGAGAGAGAAATTACACTGAGAATCGAGAGAGAAATGACAGAGAAATGCGGGAGAAATGAGAGAGAGAGTCGAACAGAAATCTTAAAAAATTGAAGGAGAATTTAAAGAGAAATTAGAGAAAAAATCGAGAAAATCGAGAGAGAAATAAGAGAGAAAAGAGAAGAAATCGAGAAAGAATCGAGAGAGGAATGCCAGAGAATCGAGAGAGAAATGAGAGAGAATCGAGAGAACAATGAGAGAAAATCGAGAAAGCAATGAGAGAGAATCGAGAGACAAATGAGAGAGTTGAGAAAGAATTGAAAGAGAGATGAGAACGAATCGAGAGAGAAATGAGATTTAATCGAGAGAGAAAAAAGAGTGAATTGAAAGAGAAAAGTGCGTCGAAACGAGCGTGCATCGAAAGAGAAATGAGAGAGAAATGAGATAACTATGAGAGAGAACCAAGAGAGAAATTAAAGATAATCGAGAAAAAAACGAGTGAGAAATGAGAAAGAAATGAGAGAGAATCAAGAGAGAATGGAAAGAGAATAGAGCGAGAAATAAGAGAAAATCGAAATAGAAACTGGAGAAAGTAGAGAAAGAAATAAGAGAGAATCTATAGAATAGAGAAACAAACGAGAGTGAAGCGACAGAGAAATAATAGCGAATTGGGAGAGAAATGAGTGTGAATCAAGAAAGATATGAGAGAGAATCGAGAGGAAAATGCCAGAGAAAATGCCAGATAGAAATGAGAAAAAATGACAAAGAGTTGGAAGGTAGTCGAGAGAGAAAGGAGAGACATCGAGAGAATAATAAGAGAGAGATGATAGATACTCGTGAGAGAAATGAGAGAAAATCTAGAGAGAAGTGAGAGCGAATCGCGAGAGAATTGCAAGAGAAAAGAGGAAATCGAGAGAGAAATGAGAGAGAATTCTATCTCGATTCGCTCTCATTTCTCACTCATTTCTTTCTCGATTCTCTCTCAATTCTTTCCTGATTCTCTCTTATTTCTCTCTCATTTCTCGTTCAATTCTCTGTTGTGCTTTTTCTTTGGCCTGATGGCCTCTTAAGATCATTCCTACCATTTCTGACATACTAGGCTTAATGATACCACGGAGTTTGCTAGCCTATCTTCACTACGGAGGAACGATCCGGATAGGATTTGAACCCTGGTCCTGCCGTCATTCCTCTCTCGATTCTCTCTCTGTGTAAACTCTGTATTGCAGAAGCTTGAAATCCAGTTCTATAACTTTTTTGCCCATAACTGCTGCATTATACTCTCCACTCAACCAAAAAAGCATTAGTTTGGCCTTCTAGGCTTGAAGTTTAAAAGTAAAAAAGGGTTTGTTTCCTTCCAACAAACAAGGCTTAGTGCTTTACAGACAGTCAACAAATGAAGTTTATTTTTTATTCCGTGGTTTATCCTCAACAATACATTATTATTAAGATTACGATTCGTGGAATCTGGTCTCGGTACGTGGTACGTGCCGAACACACGCCGTAGATGCACGTACACTAGAGTGGTGCAAACACTCTATACAGCACGACTACGCTACAAATAAATTACTGACTTGGCAGACGACGGACTGACTGCTGACTGCGGGTCTTCTTCAACAAACGAGTTTAACGATGGACGCATCACAAAACGAAAAGAAACACAAACGGAGCATATTCGAACACGGCATCCTCGGTACGCCCCCTTACTTTGCCTTGCCCTGGTTAGCGACGGACTCGATCGCTTTGCGGACCGTCTCCTCGTCGCCCAGGAACTTCATCGACACGACCGGCTTCAGGTTTTCGTCCAGCTCGTACACGAACGGAATACCGGTGGGAAGGTTCAGGCCCATGATCGCCTCGTCCGTCATCTGGTCCAGATGCTTCACGATACCGCGCAGACTGTTACCGTGCGCCGCGATGATGATGTTCTTGCCCTCCTTCAGCTGCGGAATGATAACGTCGTTCCAGTACGGCAGCGTACGGGCGATGGTCAGCTTCAGCGATTCCGCCATCGGGAATTCGTTCGGCTTCGGGTCGTCCTTGTACCGTTCGTCCTTCACGATCGCATTGTAGTACGCGTGGTCCGGTTCCATGTTCGGCGGCGGCACATCGAAGCTACGGCGCCAAATCAGCACCTGATCCTCACCGTACTTGGCGGCCGTTTCGGATTTGTTCAATCCGGTCAGCCCACCGTAGTGGCGCTCGTTCAGCCGCCAGGTCTTCTGGATCGGAATGGCCGTCTGACCCGACTCCTTCAGGATCGAATCGAGCGTAACCTGGGCACGGGTTAGCAGGGACGTGTGGGCAATGTCGAACTTGAGGCCTGCCTCCTTCACAGCCTTTCCGGCGGCCAGGGCTTCTTCCTTGCCTAAAACGAGCGGAGCAGCAGGAGCAATATTACAGCACAGTTACATCACAACAAACAGGCAGGCCCGTACGTACCCTTGTCGCTGAGGTTAGCATCGAACCAGCCGCAGAACAGATTTTTCTGGTTCCATTCCGATTCACCATGGCGAACCATCACGATACGGTACTTTCCAGCCATCTTTCTTAGAAGCGAGATTTTTCACTTGTTTCGTGAAGCTTGGTCTCCGTCAGGATACGAATAGCACCACAAATGCTGTAGGAGTGCAGGAGCAAACTTGGTTCCGAAACGACGACCTTTTGCCTTTTGCTGAAGGTCACCAAATTTAGCAGCGCCCAACTGTCAGCCGACATTTGACATTTGGTTTGTTTACAAAGAAGCTCAGTGCAAAAGACGGTCGCGTGGAAGACGAACGCTCTGTTTATGCATTTCGCGGAATAATTCACTAAAAAGCTAAACCACAAACAAAAAAGAGTATTTTTACGTACGTATTAAAAGTAAAACCACGTCGAATGCATATAACTTTCGATTTACCCACAAAGTGGCCCACAGCGCGTTTGTTGTGGTTTTCCATGAACGTTCATGTCGCGTCATGTCGATGACAGTTTTCAAATTTTTTGGCGCCTTCTTCATTGTTTCTCTGCAGACCGCATACAGCAGCAGCCGCCGCCGAAAGCAACAGCATTGTGGTGCGCTAACATCGAGAAAAAGCAAAGTTTTTGTGCTATTCATTAGATTGCGGAGCAATATTATTCGGTTTTCCAGTTGCATGTGAAGCAAACGAAGCGGCTGTGTTTGTATTTTCAAGGCGTGTACTGTGACATCACCAGGCACAGGATGAGTTCTCACGAATTGACTGTCGGATTCCTTACGGTAGGGCTTCGTTTGTGTATAAAAAATCTGCCGCCACCAATCACCCATTCACGGACCGTTATTTTTCTCCCGCAGGAAGTAATGCAGGGCAATGAGCTACAAAACCCGGTGGTACAGATCCTTGGCTCGAAGCGCATCGCTGGCAGCGGCGAACAGTCCGAGCGCTTCCGTTTGCTCATATCGGACGGGAAGTCACTGTACAGCTTCGCTATGCTTGCCACGCAGCTGAATGATCTGCAGAAGCAGGACAAACTGCCCCAGTACACCATCATCCGGATCGATCGCTACACCACCTCGGTCGTGAACCGGGACGAGAAGGGTGAAAAGCGGGTACTGATCATCGTGGAACTGACCGTACTGAAGGAGGGCAGTTTGGTGGGTGAAAAGATCGGTAATCCACAGCCCATTACGGACACCCCGTCACAAGCGGCGGCAAACAGCGGCCCTTCCATGGGAGCATCGCGTCCGCTGAGCACCAACGGTGGTACGATTAGCAACGGTTCGTCCTACAGCAGTGCGAACCGCTCCATGTCCGGCACGTCGTCGAGTTCCGGCCCGGCCGGTTCGATAAGCGACTCCCTTACGCATCCCATATCTTCGCTCAGCCCGTACCAAAACAAGTGGGTCATAAAGGCACGCGTCATGTCCAAGTCGGGCATCCGCACCTGGAGCAATGCGAAGGGCGAAGGGAAGCTGTTCAGCATGGACGTGATGGACGAGTCGGGTGAGATACGGGTGACCGCGTTCAAGGAGCAGTGCGACCGGTACTACGACATGATCGAGGTCGACAAGGTGTACTTCATCTCGAAGTGCCAGCTGAAGCCGGCCAACAAGCAGTACTCGAGCCTGAAGAACGACTACGAGATGACGATGACGAACGATACGATCGTGCAGGAGTGCAAGGACGCGGACGGCTCGATGCCCGAGATTCAGTACAACTTTGTGCCGATATCGCAGATCGCCAACACGGAACCGAACGCGATGGTGGACGTGATCGGTATGTGCAAGGAAGCGGGCGAGGTGATGCAGTTCACCGCGCGCACATCCGGCCGGGAGCTGCGGAAGCGCGAGATTACGCTGGTCGATTCGAGTGCCGCGTCCGTGCAGCTGACGCTGTGGGGTGACGATGCCCAGAACTTCCCCACCAAGGCGAACCCGGTCGTGCTGCTGAAGGGTGCCCGGGTGAGCGAGTTTGGCGGTGGCAAAACGCTCAGCCTGATCGGTGGCACCGTGATGAAGCTCAATCCGGACATTGAGATGGCGCACAAGGTGCGCGGATGGTTCGAGAACGGTGGAAGCGAGGCGTCGATCAGCAGCGTGTCGGCCCGTACCGGCGCTGGTGCAGCCGGTCTCACCACCGAGTGGCTCTCGTTCCAGGAGGCAAAGGACCGGAACCTTGGTTCGGGCGACAAGCCCGACTACTTCCAGGTGAAGGCAATGGTGCACACGATCAAATCGGCCAACGCCGTGTACAAGGCGTGCCCGCAGGCGGACTGCAACAAGAAGGTGATCGATCAGGAGAATGGGCAGTACCGGTGCGAGAAATGTAACGCCGAGTTTCCCAACTTCAAATACCGGCTGCTGGTGAACGTAAGTCGAGGGCCGCTCGGACGTTCGATTGAATCTAACTTTTAACTATGCTGTCCCCTTTCTCCCTCCGCCAGATGCTCATTGGCGACTGGACCTCGAATCGCTGGGTGACGGTGTTTACCGAGCTGGCCGAGGAGATGCTGGGCAAAACGTCACAGGAGATCGGTAGCAGCCTCGAGTACCAGAAGGAGGAGGCGGAAAAGTTGTTCACCTCGATCAGCTTCAAGTCGTTCGTGTTTAAGCTGCGCACCAAGGTGGAGTACTACGGCGAGCAGCCACGGAACAAAACGTCGGCCGTCAGTGCGGCCCCCGTCAACCACAAGGAGTACAATGCGCTGCTGATCAAAAGCATCCAGGAGCTGACCGGCGTGGGAAAGAACTAACGCAACGATCGCGCACGCGCATGGTTTTGATGTATGAATTCCATTTAAAATGATATGTTTTCTCTCTTTCCTCTGCAAAGCATTAAGCACACACATGTAATAAAAGGCAAGCGCCATCGCTCGCGCTACTCATCATAAGTCATTGTTGAGTATGAACCGGTTTCCCTCCGACTGTGCGCCAACGTACCGGTAACGGCACCGTCCGTACGCTCCGCGATGATCGCCGACCTCGCGCAACGTTTCCGGCAGCGGGCTGTAGACCGGTGCCGTTTTCCGGCGCAGCCCCAGCCCACTGCTGACGGTCGTGTAGAGATGCTTCAGGGTGTTGCTTTTGCGGGCGGTTTGACGCTGCTGCTGCTTGGCCGTGCCGGACACGGCGTTCGGATCGTTGTCCAGCGTTTCGCCGTAGTTCTCCAGCTGGCAGCGCACAAAGTCGCGCTCCATCTTCTTCACCCGCTGGCCGTCTAGGATGCGCAGCTTGGGCAGGTGTCGGATGATGTACAGTCTGTGGCGATCGAGCGAAAAAAACGGGTCCGTCAGCTCCGTGGATTCGGCATCGTGGATGATGATTCCGTACAGCCTTACCTATACTTCTGGTAGTCGTACTCGGTGTACTTCAGGTTGAGCAGATGGCACGGGCAGGCCGGATTGCCGAGCAGGCTCAGATATTCAAGCTCCGGAAAGCACAGCGAAAGCTTCGTCAGCAGTAGATCCAAATTTTTGAACTACAACCAAACAGGACAGAATTGGCGAGAATGGCACACTGCAGTAGGTACGACCAAGCGTTGCAATTGCAATTGCCGGACCGGGATGTCCCTATCGGAACTGCGCGTACGGTGCGATAGCCTTTGCCTTACGCGGCCACCGTGTCGCTTATCACAACCGAACACCTCTTACCTTGTTGTTGTTCAGCGAAAGCAGCTTCACATTGTTGAGCTGTGCGGGGAAGATAATCTCGTCCGTGAGGTAGTTATTGTCCAGCACAAGCTCCACCAGAAACGGGAACCGTTCCAGCGCATCGAAGGCCGACAGCTTGTTGTGGCTCAGATCGAGATGCAGCACCCGATCGGCGTACATCGTCACTATCGCTTCCGGCAGGCGGTACGTTTTCTGATCGAAGTATATGAGCTACGGGAGGAAGGGATTTTTTTTTTCTTACAAATTCTCGCACGAGCACGAATCGTTCCGTGCCTTACCTTTTCCTCCTGCGCGATGTACATGATCTTGTTCCAGTTGATGGCTTCCATCTTTCTCTTGAGCGCACCGTAATCCCCACTGTACTTCCGCTTGAGCGTTGGATTTCCGACTGCAATCTCGAGCTGCGTTAGTAACATTGGCACGACAGTAGGGGACGGGGGCCGGTGAACCACAGATTTCCACCGAGTTGACAGTGCAGGCTGCTGCCCAACGCACCACGGGAATGGCCCGGGAAGCTAATCGGAAGTACGGCACGGCAAACAAAAGCACCACCACCACCGAGCAACAGGGTGTCCTTCGTCCGGTTGTGAAATGATCGGGCGCACTATTCTTGTCCGGCTGGTATCGGTAGCGATGGCAGCACTGCACACAGCGAACACGGGACTAGTATTTGCACTACCGTTGCATCGCTCGGAACCTGGCTGTTGAAGCGGCAGAGATGATCACCATTGGGCTGATCGGGCGAGATACGGCTGAGAATGGGCGGTCGATTACACTTGTCCCCGTCGGGTGCCACACGCACAGTCTTCGGCTCCGCTAGCTAGCCTTATTTGCCTACACGCTTAACGATGCTGTGTGTGTGTGTGTGTGTCCTTCTTATCAGCAAACTCAGCACGGTCTGACGGGCTTCTTGAGATTCGTTGCGGCTTCGCTTAAGCTCCGGTAGGGGATCGTCGCTAGCAGCCAGAAGGGGTTGCCCCATTCCCGTCCCGACGGCCCACAACAATGTGTCTTTTGGCTGGGTTGTGCCGGTCGCTTATTCATCTAACCTTCTCGAGCCATCACAATCAAGATCTCTCCCCTATTGGGCACTTGGGATTTCGTCGCCACCGGTGTGTTGTTGTTTGTTGGCGCGGGATGTTCGCTTGCAGTGTTGCGGCCGGCCTCCTTATCAGTGGCCAACGCTTTTTTTTTTATTGCTTTAAACAGCACTTTTTTCGCTTGTGGCGTACGCGCACGGTTGCTTGATCGCCGGCTTCGTCAGACCTGCGTTAATCGTACCTTGTCGCGAGTGAGTAAACTACAGCACGACAGGAAACCCCTGGAACGTTCCGAGCATGGGGCACGCAGCGAGCGTTTCGCTTCATTCGTCACTTGAAGTGATTCCTTCGTGTGTTTTTGCAGCTCCTTTTTCCTTGTTCCTCCATGTTAGAAAGGTCGCCCCGACCGAATGTTTGTTGTGTGTGGCGGCACCGCTACCGTGTTCTGTACGGCGGACCAGTGGTCGGCAATCTTTGACCGTGCGGAACAACTTCTTGCAAGTGCCAATGGCCTGGGCAAGCTTGCTTAGAACTAGATTTTAGAACGAGTTCTCGGTGGTTTTGCAGACTTTTCCTTCTCCAAACCGTGCAAGGGCACCTTATCCCGGTGGAGCTATGAATGAGCGCGTGCCAGCGTTCTTCCATCTCTCTGCCTTGCCTGCTATCGTTGACCACTGCCACGATGTTGTTTGTGGTCCTGGATCATCCGAGATATTCCGCCTATGCCATACCAAACCCCTCTATCATCGCACTCATTCATTCATCCAGTCATTCATCATCATGACTTACAACCAATAGACCTCAGGTAGGCATCATCGTCGCTAACCCAAGCAGATCTCGAATAGAACCGTTAGGCGATCTACTGATGTTCCGAATTGCGTCCCCCGATGAGGCGGATCGAGCAGCTCTTACCCTAGACAGCACCATGTCGTGGAATCGGAGGCCGCTGCCACATGCTTTGGAGTCGACCAGTCCCATACGCTGCAGATGCGCGCCCAATACGAAATGGTTAGACCTAGGCCTAGACATCATACGAATGAACGCACGATCTCCCGAGCTGCCATGGGACCAGGGCTTGGGGAGTGATCGAACATAAAAACCTTCCAAGCTCATCAGACTGTGGATCACGCATGTGCTCGAGAGGTAAAGACCCTTCCAAAGTGCCCTTTTGGGGCAATTGGTCTGCCCTTTCATTGCCTAAAACATGTTTTGCACATTAATCGACACGAAACTACCTATAAAACACGTCGCTGAGTGATGAGGCCTTCAAACCGTTTCCAGGACACGTGGTTCGGAGTTGAATCCGACAGGCTCTTCCCGTTGGATGGATCTGGCATCCTCATCACGTGTCCTAAACATCGTGACTGGCCTTCCAGTCTTCGCAGGAGTTTATGGAGCCCACAGTAGCCTATAGGCTCTGAATATCACTGCTTCGGATATTATATAAAGTAAGGATCGTACTAAAGACGCAGCGTAGCTCATAAATACAGTTTCTTCATATTTTTGTTCAAAAGAACCAT
This sequence comes from Anopheles stephensi, assembly GCF_013141755.1. Classification (NCBI taxonomy): domain Eukaryota; kingdom Metazoa; phylum Arthropoda; class Insecta; order Diptera; family Culicidae; genus Anopheles; species Anopheles stephensi. The sequence goes on along the minus strand of NC_050202.1, from coordinate 59,516,462 downwards.
CTGAAAGTTGCTGGCAAATTCCACACAGCTATTCAAATACTTACGTTTGCTAACCACTGCCGTAGACTACAGCTAGTCCGGGGTCCCCCCGGGTTGTGGTTTTGTGTAATATGATACCTCAGGGCGCATTCGGTCCCTGCACCGACCGGCAACCGGGAAACTGGCTCGGAGAAAACGGTACAGAATTGCAAACCTTTCGGTCAACAACTGCACCACAGAAGCACGTCACAGATTGATAATGTCGTCCGGTTCAATCTTGGGCGTTGCTAGCCCCAGTCAGCAGACGATGATCGGTTGATAAGGTCGTAGTAGGCGCTGCCTAGCAATAGCCGGGTGATGATTTGGCAAAAGCGAAAGTGGCAACAACAACAGCATCCGTAACGTCCGTGACGCGGAATTTCTGCGGACGGGAAAATTGTCCCCCTTCACGTAAGAACCCTGTTTTTTTTCAATCCATTATCCTATGTGTTTCAAACTTCTTTCTTTATTCTTCCTCTCTTTAGAAATGATTTTAAAAATCTACTTTAAATGTGAGTACTTTTTAATGGTGGAACAGTCGCAGATTTGTGTGGACCATCACGATACCGTGCTCGTTGCATGCGTCGATCACACCCGCATCGTTGGTCGAACCGGCCGGGCTCGCAATGTACGACACGCCGCTCAGCTTCGCCCGATCCACATTGTCCCGGAAGGGGAAGAACGCATCCGAGCCGAGCGAAACGCCCGTCAGCTGTCGGGTCCACTGCTCCTTATCGGTCGCCGTCAGCGGTGCCGGTACCGTCTCCAGCATCGCTTCGAACTGCGCCACCGGCATATCCTTACCGACCGTCCCATTGACGTAGTTGTCGATGGCGTTCGAAATTTCCGCCCGCTTTACACCCTTCCGGAACTGCATGCCGGTAACGCGCGGATGCTGCCGCAGCCACCAATTGTCGGCCTTATCACCCGCCAGTCGGGTACAGTGGATGCGCGACTGCTGACCGGCCCCAATGCCCACCACCTGTCCGTCCTTGGCGTAGCACACGGAATTGCTCTGCGTGTACTTGAGCGCGATCGTGGCCACGATCAGATCGCGCACTGCACCCTCCGGCAGTGCTTTGTTCTTCGTGACGACGTTCGTAAACAGTGCCTTGTTAATGTCCGCATCGTTACGGCGCTGTTCGAGCTGCAGTCCGAACAGGGTTTTGCGCTCGACCGGACCCGGTTCGTACGTGGGATCGATCTGCAGCACACAGTACGAGCCGTTCTTCTTTTTGCGCAGCACCTCGAGCGCTTCCTCCGTGTAGCCCGGTGCGATGATACCGTCCGACACTTCGCGCGAGATAATTTTGGCCGTGGCCAGATCGCACGTATCGGACAGCGCGACAAAGTCACCGAACGACGACATACGGTCGGCACCGCGGGCCCGCGCATAGGCCGTGGCGAGCGGCGTTAGACTGTCGTAAATATCGTCCACCATGCAGAGTTTGGCCTGGTCGAGGGTGAGCGGCACACCGACCGCGGCACCGGCCGGTGACACGTGCTTGAAGCTGGTAGCGGCCGGTAGCCCGAGCGCTCGCTTCAGCTCCCGCACCAGCTGCCAACCGTTCAGTGCGTCGCACAGATTGATAAAGCCCGGTGCCGCATTAACCACCTTCAGCGGCAACCGTTCCAGCATGGTGAAGATCTGGGCCGGTTTCTGGTGCGGGTTCATGCCGTAGCGCAGGTTCAGCTGCGACACACCGGCCGAGTACTGCTTGCGGAAGTAGTCCGAAATGATCGCATCGTATTCGGCGGTGTGTGTGAACGCTTTCAGCGCCAACACCTGCCGCGTGGCCGGTGTCGTATCTCCGTGCTGCCGGATCTCATCCAACACCTTCCCGTAATCCTTCGGATCGCACAGCACCGTAACACGCTGATGATTTTTGGCCGCAGCGCGCAGCAACGTCACTCCACCGATGTCGATGTTTTCCACCGCATCCGCAATCGTCACATCCGGCTTGGAGATGGTTAACCCGAACGGGTACAGATTGCACACGACGATCTGCGCTAGCTCGTAGCTTTGCTGACGCATGTCCCGCTGGTCGGATTCGGTCATACGCGCCAAAATACCGGCATGCACGGCGGGGTGCAGGGTTTTCACCCGGCCGCCCAGCATCTCGGGCGCTCCGGTAATGTCGGAAACATCACGCACCGGCAGACCTTGGTCACGGATCGCTTTCGCGGTGCCACCGCTAGCCACCAGCTTCAGGCCGAGCTCGTTCAACCCCTTGGCAAACTCCACCAGCCCGGACTTGTCCGACACACTTACGAGCGCTGGGTGAATTGAGTTAAATTAGTGTCAGTCGATCGAGCCGAATGGGAGACAGCAACAAACAATCACACTTACCAATCTTTCCACTAGCCATGGTGGTTGTGGTGGTGCTGTTCCGTCGTTTCAAACCTTTCACTACCGAAGTCACGCGTAGACTGTTCTCCAAGGGCCACAAACGGAGCGCTAGAAAATGAATCGAAAGCACCGTACAGAACGCGATCGATAGCATATGATCCGGGGGCTGTACAATAACAACAAACATTCCTCGGGGCGCTGATAAGGCGCCCTCGTTGTTGTGGGGTGTTAAGGGCAGGGGGGAAGGTGTAAAGGGAGACTTCGTTACCAACGGAGTCTTTCCGTCCTTGCCGGAGGAAAGAGCGAGAGCAGGTGGTGCCAATCCATCACTCCTGCGGAGAGGCTAGTTCCGCAGGCGATAGTGCCGATACGGTGATAGAATGCTAGCGGAACCGCCTCACGGAAGGTCAATTTTGGAGGTTAGGGATTGTTTGTTGTAAAAACACACACACACACAGCGGATCACGCTTTTCTCAACAAACAAGGACGTACTACTTACACAGATCACCCGATCTCTACCGGCTTTGGGGCTTATCGTTTTACTCACTCGTTTCAGATGGCTTTTTTAATGGAAGATCACACACGATAAATGCAAAGGATAGGCTCACCAGAATGGTCGGCAAATTAGGAAAAAAAACCACACACACGACTTGCTACTCACACCATCCGGCAAAGAATGCAACGGAAGAACGTCTCCAGCACATGGATCCAGGCGGGCGCCAGAATTGATTGGAGCTTGGAGAGGTTAATTTACGTTTGTTAAGAGGCTGCACGATGATCGATGGTGACGAATTAGAGAAGGTACAGGATGGCATTCGCTATCGCCATCTCTTTCTATTCCGCACGGGATCACTCATTTTACGCGCGAGCGCTCGCGTTGGGTTGTTTAGTGTGGTAGTGAGATGAATTTGAAACCGGCCGGACGATAAAGAATCTCGACAACAAAGGGCCCACATACGTACAACATAACACGCACATTGTGTTCTGAATACCGGTTTTTGGTTTTTTTGTTTTGTTGGCTCACAATTAAATTATGTTCCTTCGGCGCTTGACAGTATGCAACCACGTGGTGTTGCTTGCGGAAAGGGAATGGTTGCTAAGGTAACGCACGTGAAATGAATCGTTGCTGTTTGTTGAACAGTATTGTAAATTACACTCCGAGTTTCTATTTCACCTGAGGAAGCATCTAACAGGAACGAAGTTAGGGCTGTATGTCCTCTCCCAAGTTATTTTCTAAGCCAACCACACGAACACCAACGAACGTGATTGACCCAAGATGAGACGCAGTTATGGTGTTAATTCGTCTACCAGAAGGTCCACCGATTTTAAGGACATCTCTAGAAAGCCTTTTCGCTATAAAAAAAATCCACTTGGGAGAGCCCTGTACAATTGGCCCTTAACCTGTAAAAAAAAGTTTATCAAGAATTGTTACATTTTTGACGATAGTTTTATTTACGCTTGTCTCGCTTCTCGGTTGTTGTTTTATCAATACACTATTACTCGCTTGTAAGATTTGTTGTTCGTGGGAATCGCAAAAACAAAAGATGGGAAATATCTTTCAATAGTCTTTTGTCCATATACACACACACGCACAGATACACTTTCGAACGTAAATGCAGTGCAGATTTGAATTGCACTTTTCATCGTACGAAAGCAAACATTGAGGAAAAACTAATGGAGGGAAGCAACGGGGAACTAGTTACACTTAAACGTAATATAGTAAGGAGTGTTTACGACTTTCGCCAGTGTTCGTTTGCTTTGCCTGTTTTCGGGCACCTCTCTACCTATGGACAATAAAATTTGTCCCACTGACCATATCATCGGCTAGCTGCATCGCTGTGGTGCCCGATTTGAACGTGTTGTGTTGTTTCATATCAGTCCTTCATAGTCCTTTGCCCTGCGCTACCACTAGAATCCTTACATTACAGTTCACACGCACTCACACACATACTCATGCGCCTTTGTATCACTTACATACAATAGAATACACCCATACCCAGCCATACAATCATCTCAGTCATGCAAAACGATGCGGCGCAGTTCCGGTTTCGGGTCCGGAGGCTTCTTCCGATTTACAGCTCGTCATGCTCTTCGCCGTCCGCATCGATCGCTTCCTCTTCCTCGTCTCCACCCGCGCCCGCCTCGTCCGCCGGTTCGTCCACAAACTCCTCCTGCTCGGGTTTCTCGTCCAGCGAAACACCCAGCGTTTGGCGCATCATACGCTCGATACTGTCGGCAAAGTCGGCCGTTTCCGGCAGCTGGAAGCCCGATCGCAGCGTGGCCGTGTTGAACATCAGCACCGCCATATCCTTCGCCACCAGATCGTCCGTATCGACCTCGACGCGGCGCAGCAGCTCACGCATCAGCGGATGGCGCGGATTGATTTCGAGCGTTTTCTTCTGGTTCAGATAGTAGTGGCGCTGCGGATCGTCCGTTTTCTGGTGCGCATTGGCCAGTGCCAACCGTTCCATGTTGCCGGTCCAGCCAAACATCGAGGCGACCAGTGCACAGGGGGAATTGGCCAATCGTTCCGACAGCTGAGCCTTGGCAATTTTGTCCTTGAGCGCCACATCGTTCAACCACTTGAGCAGGGGTTCGTACTCGGTCTTCAGCTCTTCGAACCGTGCCTTCGATTCTTCCGATTCGTTCAGCGTGAAGCCTTCCTTGGCGACGTTCTGGAACCGCTTGCCGTCAAACTCGGGCAGTGCCGAGATGCTGTACTCATCGACGGCTTCCACCAGGAACAGGACTTCGTAGCCGCGCGACAGAAGCCGCTCCACGAACGGAGACTTTTCAATCTCGGCACGGTTCGGACCGGCGATGAAGTAGATGTTGTCCTGCTTGGGCTTCATGCGTGCGACATAGTCGGACAGGCTGGTGTACTCCTTGTTCTTGGTCGAGGACGACTGGAAGCGGAGCAGCTTGGCCAGCCGGGACCGGTTGCTGGGGTCCTCCATGATGCCGAGCTTGATGTTGGTGGAGTACTCCTTCCAGAACTTCTCGTACTGCTCCTTGTCGATCTTCTTGATCATGTCGAGCGCCTTGCGGACCAGCTTCTTCTTGATCACCTTGATCAGTTTGTGCTGCTGGAGCGTTTCACGCGACACGTTCAGCGGGAGATCGTCGGAATCGACCACACCGCGGATAAAGTTCAGATAGTTGGGCATCATGTCGTTGAACTCGTCCGTAATGAACACGCGGCGCACGTACAGCTTGATGTTGTCCGCCTTCGTGCCGTACTTGTTGAAGCTTTCGGACGGTTGTACCTTCGGCACGTACAGCAGCGACTTGAACGTCACCTCTCCTTCCGCGATGAAGTGCGTTTGCGTGAGCGGTTCCGAGGTGTCCTTCGTGAGGCTCTTGTAGAACTCGGTGTACTCTTCCTCCGTCACTTCGCTCACCTTGCGCGTCCAGATCGGTTTGCTGTCGTTCATGATCTCCCAGTTCCAGACCGTCTTCTTCACCTTCTTCGTCTTCGGCTTGTCGCTGTCGGTCGGCTCCTCCTCCTCGACCTTCACGTCCTCCTCCTCGTCCGTGCTGTCCTCCTTCGCATCGACCGGCTTCTCGGTGGTTTCCTCCTCGACGGCCACCTCCTCCTCCACCTCCTTGCTCGTCCACATGTAGATCGGGAAGTTGATGAACTGCGAGTACTTCTTGATCAGCTGCTTGACCGTGTCGTCCTCCAGGAAGTCGAGCGCTTCCTCCTTCAGGTGCAGCGAGATCTGGGAACCACGCTCCAGCGTGTTGCCGCGCGGATCCTCCACAATGCTAAAGCTGGCCGCATCCGACTCCCAAATGTACTGGTGGTCGTCGTTGTGCTTCGTCGTCACCACGACACGGTCCGCGACGAGGAACGCCGAATAGAAACCGACACCGAACTGGCCAATCATGTCGTTCACGTCCTGCCCGTCCGCCTTGTCCTTCTCCTGCATCTTGGACAGGAAGTCGGCCGTGCCGGATTTGGCGATCGTGCCCAAATTGTTCACCAGATCCTGCTTCGTCATACCGATACCGGTGTCGATGATGTGCAGCACCTTGCCCTCCTTGTCGGCCTTAATCTTCACCTCCAGATTGCGGTTGCTGTCCAGCACGGACGGATCGGTGAGCGACAGCAGGCGAATCTTGTCCAGCGCGTCCGACGCGTTCGAGATCAACTCACGCAGGAAGATTTCCTTGTTGCGGTACAGCGAGTTAATGATGAGCTTCATCATGCGGTTCACCTCCGCCTGGAACGTGAACTTTTCCGACTTTTCCCGCAGCTCCTTCATCTGGGCCACGTTCAGACCGTCCAGCTTGATCGCTTCCTCCTCCCGCTTGACCGCCTCCGCATCGGTTCGCGAACCTTCCTTCGAGGCACCGAGATTGTTGTCCACCATTGGCAGTGTGTCGTCGTCATCGTTATCGGCTTCCGCACGCACATGATGAATTCCTGCAAATTGGATTGGGAATTCCCCATGTAGATGAACCACGTCAACACGAACGAAGAGGAGGATATGGATGGCGCCGGGGCTTGGGAGATTGTGACATCTCGAAGGTTCCATTTGGCCACGTACACCACCCCCCTGATGGCGATGAAACGGTGTAGCATCGCGTACACTTACCCGAAACTAGGAACACACCCAGTACTAGAAGTAGCAAGTACTTCATAGTGGCACCGTTTTACAGACACAACTTTATAGAACACAATCACACCCACCGCGTATCGACAGAGAATGGAAAATCGCTGTCGGCAAAGGAAGTACGAGAGTCACGGATCGGGCCGCTTACCTATCGACGGTTAACAAACGAATACACCGTGCGGTACGGAAAGCCGCTGTCAAATAAACCAGCAACCAAGCCGTCGGTCAAAGTCGAACCTACGGCAAAGGGTGCGTACCGTGCATCATGCCGCTCCGTTCATTCACACGCGTTGCTATGCATGACGTCACAGTGGCCGGTGCTTTTGCAGTGTTTCGTATGGAGCGACCTTCTTACGTGGTGCTTTCAAGAATATTTGGCGATCGCTGATTGGTCCAAATCAGGCTTCTAGCGATAGGGGTGCCTCTACAACGAGCAAGATGGAAGCGAGTCGGCGTTTTGCATATTTATCTCGTGAGGCGTGAATTTAATCCCTAATTGGAATACGCTCTAAGTTTATTTGTAATTGTAATTCGCTGCTGAGCAATACTTGAGCACACTTTTGACAATATTTAACACAACACATCTATTTAAAAAAACCCAAAAACAATGGAAATGCAATATGCACAAAATCAAACTTTATGCTCGTTTGGAAGTGACTTTTCGTTTCAACCTTAAATATGAAAGCGTCACTTAACTGCCGATTCGACCAAATGTCAACTGAAAAGCTCACTCGAAACGCTTAAGAAACGCTTAATTTCTGTTCCATTTTTTCAAATCCGTTTCACTCGAAAAAAGGGTGTGTAATTTGCATCATTTTCTCCAAATCAGGATACATTTTACGCTTTTAAAACTGTTATTCACTTCAAGGGTTTATATTTTTCTCAAACTTTTAAAAATAATTGCCAACGTAGAACCCCCCACAACCTGCTAGTTGTTAACGGCTCGGGCCCATTAACAGTCCGGGAACTTAATATCGGTTCCGTCCAAATTTCGCTCGGTCCACTCGTTAATCCGCCGCCTTATGTCCTCCGTCATCTCTTCCGCATTGCCCCGCACCTGCCCATTGCGTACGAATCCCTGTTCGCCCCCGTTCAGAATGCCGACCGTCTTTAGCTCCTCGCACGTGACCGATTTGTTGTGCCGGAAGTTCCGAATGTCCAGATGGGTGCACATGGTTTCGATCTGCTCGTCGGTGAACGCTTTACCCAGGAAGGAGGCCGTCTTCCGGATGGTATCGGGCAGATTCCGTTTCATGTCTTCGTAGTACATAAAGAGTACATTTTCACGGTCCTTCTCGGCCCAACCTTCCTTGATGTGGGCCCAGTACGGTGACCAGGGAGCTAAAAACGGATTAATTCATTCACACCAAAAAACATACGCGCGCGCACGGACAAACTTACTCAAATCCCGCTCGAAATAGTTGTAGAATGTTTCGAAATCACCAACGTATCCCTGGGTCCGGTACAGACGGTTCAGATGGTAGTAGGACACAACCACATCGGACGGGTTCCGGGCAACGTAGATGATCTGCGCAAGAGGGAGACACAAATTGCATCATTTGCATACCTTTTGCCACCTTTGTTGCGCCCACTTTCCCTACCTTCGCTTTCTTCTCAAACACACTCGGCGGCAGTAGCGAAATGGGCAGATGCGTCTTGATGTAGCGAGGAGTCTGCATTTCCGACAGCTTCACACCGACGGGTTGGGAGAGCTGCTCGATAAACTTCACGCTTTCCTCGTCGTGTTCGTTTTCCTTCAAAAATTCTGCCTTCACCTCATCGTGCACAAACAGGTGGAATCTGTGGTGATAAATAATGGTTAATTACTTTTTTTTGATAAACATGCTGCACTCATCTGCAAAACCATCTGCACGTACTCGAAAAAGGGAAATCGCTGCGTCAACGGTATGCTTTTGGCGGTGTCAAAGTCAAGCTCGTTGCATATCAACCAAACCATCTCCTGGGACCACGTTGTGCCCGATCGTGGATAGGTGACGATCTGCGGATAAGGATGCACTTTTTAACGGCTCTGCCTCTTTGTTTCGAACGCACTTCGACTACATCACATCAACACTTTCATTACCCACGTATCGTCTTCTCGGGCTTCGAACGAGTACAGATATTCCGCATACTGCTTAAAACGGGACGGGAAAAACCATCGCTTCTCACCCACTTGCACGAATCCGGTGCGTTCACCTAAAAAAAAAAGAGGGAAAATGTTTTAAACATCTCAACTCCGCGCGGAAAGCGTTAAGTACCATGGAAATCTTTCAGCAACTGTTCGTTCTGCTCAGGCTCCACAAAGTCTATACTGTACGGGAAAGACATCTCCTCCGCGGAAGCTGATTTAAACATCCACCGACAAGGAAAGCGAAAACGAAACTGAACTGAACGGGGCGCCGCTAACAACAATCATCACCGTCATTCGGCCAAAATATGCTGACCAGACAGAGGTGCACACCGGGGGGGGGGGCTCGCGATCACACTTTGGTACCGGGGAGAAAGTTTCTTGTTGACACAGTTCCGACCGAGCGAAGTTTTGGGTGCCGTTGGAAGTGTCCAACTTCAGGGAAAGAGAGAGCATTCCTACCACAAAATTATAATGCTCGTGTCTGTGGTATGGTTTTTATGCTATACCCCGCGAAAGATGAAATCGAATTGAATATTGGATGTACAGGGCGCACGATCGGATGCAGCTTCCGCCTATCATTCGACCGAAAAGCAATTTTTCTTGCGACCACACTGACTTCCGTTTCTTTTCTTTGTAGATTTGTTAAACGGAAAAAGGGCTTTTTTATGAAGGGGAAAGTGAATTGTAGAGGGAATGGATCTCTTTGCAACCTGAAGTACAATGCCGATTGAATTTTAGTTCAATCGAAAAATTGTACAAAAATACATTAAAACATAAAAAACTCCATATTGATCATCTGGATTCAAAAAGCACGTTTCCTTACAGCGGTTGTCGATGCGATACACCTTGCTACACCAACACAAACAACTCCATGCTTACAGCGGTACGTCACAACAGCTGACTGTCAAAATTACTCTGAGAAAAAAAAACACGCTCCAACCCGTAGTTATGCAAACTATTCCACGGTAGTGATTCGGTTCCGTTTTGCTGTGTTTCGGGCGGCCATGCAATCGAGGATGGTGCTGTGGTGCACGGTCCGCAAACTTTGCGTGCCGGGTGGTATCGTATCGGCTGGACTGTTCCCATTTATCGAAAACAATCATGATCAGATTAAAATCGACACCAAAACCGTACAGAGCATGTACGAGGAGGCGCCCGGTGATAAACAAACCGGCATGGAGCGGATACAAATGATGTTTTCGATTGAGTAAGTAAGCTCCCGCACCAAATACCTACCCGTGCTGGTAATCCCTTTCCTCGGACGCGTTTGCTTCCAGTGAATTCGGACGTGTTTCGAGCGAACTAAACTCCATCTATCAGGCCGGCTTTCTTGGCTTTCTGTTCGGCGCTTGCTACGGTGGGTTCGTTAATTCACGCGTCGCGTACATGAACTTTCTCGAGCGTAACCAGGCAACGGCGTTTCAGTCGAGCTTCGAGGCGAAGAAAAAACTGCAGGACCAGGTGACGCTTAACTTTGCCAAGGGTGCATTTCGATGGGGTTGGCGTTTGGCGCTCTTTACCACCAGCTACGTGTAAGTACCGGGGGTCCCCTTCATTGCTAGCCCGTTTGCATTTCCACTAACGTTTGCACCCTTCCCCAGTGGCATTCAGACGATGGTTTCGGTGTACCGTGGAAAGTCCTCGCTGTACGAGTACATGGCTGCCGGGAGCATCACCGGTGCAATGTACAAATTTAGCATGGGCCTTCGCGGGATGGCTTCCGGTGGGCTGGTAGGGCTGGTGCTCGGTGGGCTAGCCGGTGGCCTATCGCTGGGCATAATGCGTGCGACCGGTACCACGATGGAGGAGGTACGATTCTGGCAGTACAAATGGCACACGAACCGTGAACAGGTCATACGCGAATCGATTAAAACGCAAGCCGATGTGGAGGAGGAACCGCTGCTGAAGCATCACCACAGCAAGTTTGGCACCGCCAACATCGATCTCGAGGCGATCGAAGCGGAAAAGCGAAAAATTCAGCTAGCGGTCGAGCGGGAAACGCTCATGAAGAAGCTGGAACAGGAAGAACAGGCGGAAGCGAAGGCGGAAGTGAAGGCGGAAGTGAAGGCGAAATAGAAGGGGGGAAAATAGTAAAAAGCTACCAGCGTACGTGTTTTCTTTCTTCATGTAATGTAAAGAAAAACACCACTTGTTTTTTGGGATGAGAGGAGATAGTACAGAAGAAATATCAGAAGTAGAAGTTTATTTTCAAACGGAAAGAAGATACACGCACTCACGCAACAACAAAACAAAAAGATATTACCTTCTCGTCTCCAAATAAGGGCGCAAACGACAGTGGTGCCAGGGAAGGATGACGTGTTGTGTGATGTGTTTGTGTAAGGCGAAACAACAGAAGGTACGCCGGCCTACAAAGAAAAGCTCCCTTTTTCCCGGAGGGGGGAAAGATGTTTCCTTCCTTACAGCAGCTAACTTATTGTCTTCATGTCGGGCAAGGATTTGGATTTCATTAGCTTCTTTTTGGCTTGCTGCTGCTCGTGCTTAAGGCGTAGCTGAAGCAAAACGGCCGCACCGCACCCATCTGTGGTTGGGGGAAGGAGAAGGGTGAAGGTTTTTGGAAGGGAAAGGAAAAAGAAAATGGAAAACGGGATCATTCAAACGAGGCAAACGCTATAGCAACGGAAAGAAAGTAGTAGTATGTCATGGTTTTTTTCTTTACTGCATCCCCGGCGCATCGATCGAACGGTAACCACTGGCGGACAACGGTGTTAAGGTCACGCACACACACACACACACAACACGGGGTTGGGTTGAGACAATAAACTCAACGGTTACTTTTCGGTTTTATTAACGTACAACATAATAAAATTATTTAAAAAAAAATCTATCTACATATAGGTAAAGATGTGTGTGTGTGTGTCTGTGTGTGTTTGGATGTATGGATGTGTGGATGTGTTTTTGTAACTCTCTATTGCGGTTGAAACATTTTAAAACGCAAATCCAGATGAACGGATGTACGCACAATGAAAGGGATACAGCACAACACACACACACACACACACCTACACTACACTACTACCGAAATTAAAATGAAACGAAAATTTAACATAAAAACAAAAGCCGCGCTTTGCTTTACTTCTTTTCTTCTAACGACGACGAGCCTAACGATGATGAAAAGGTGGGTTAAGTTGGGGCGAAGGGGTGGAGGGGAACGAGAATGAAATGGGTTGAGAAGCGCATCCAAGGCGTATGAAGGGATGAATGAATGAGCCCCGTATGTAGGAGAAGCACCACGAAGATCTGTTGTGTTCAGGGGGTTCAAACTAAAATTGATATTGCTTCGTATTCTCCATTTGAGCATGTGTGTATGTAGATGATGGGTGTATGTTGAGTAGTGATGGGTGGGTCGACCCGAACCTACCAGGTCGGAGCCATCAGCAAGCGACCCGGAATCGTGCGGGCAGTTTTCCATGTTCCAATGAGTTCGGGTCGACCCGTGGGTGCAGCGAGTTCGGTCTAATCCATGGATCGTCCCGGAATCGCTACGAGTCGACCCGAATCCGTTGCACTCACGATGATCCGTGAAAAGAGTCGTATGACTCATGTATAGTGAGAAGGAAAATTGTTATAAAGCCTTCCAAAAGAAATGCATTCTGACAAAGTGAAAAGCTGTCCGATCAGCTCACGCGCTCCACCGACGACTACACGCCTTTTCCCCATTAAAAAGGAAACTTGTGTCAGAATGAATCCTGCTGGAAAAGCTGTGTCGTGTTAATGCGGTATCCGATCACACGGACCGGGACAGCTCTTATCACTCCCCGCCCGTAATTCCTTTACCATACTGGGTAAAATGTTCCAATGACTCACCCTGAGGACTCGCCGAAAAAAAATGAGTGTCTGAACGTTGGTCGATGGTTCGATTTGCTTTACCCTGCTTCCGAATTGATTCGTTACGCTTGCCGATATTAATTCTACCACGCAGCCTAATGCTGGCCGGCCGGTACTGTACACCATTCATTCAGCATTATTAAAAAATCTCTCAGTCACACCACTATATCACACGATATCTCTCTCTCTCTCTCTCTGTTTTAACGACCGGGTTTTGTTAGCTCGTCTCACGTCACCCTACCTACCCACTATCACGCAATTCGTACTTGCTTTCCATTAGAGTCCATAGGTGCCCTTACTACATATTACTGACAACCACATATACACATCATTAAACATTATCAAACAAGGCAAAAATTAAAACAAAAAAGGGGAAAGGAACAGGAGCTAGCAAAAAAAAACAAAAAAAAAACGGGGGGGAACACACACACATGGAACTAAGGACAAACAAAATTAAACGAAAAAACAAAACATTATGTACGAATAAATTTCACTTTATCACAAGTGTGCTTTTCTTGTATCACAGAAGAAGGAAACTAGGTTGTACAACGGGCGCGCGCAACTGCTGTAACCGGCCACTGGTATTCGTGGGCAAGGACAAACCATTTCCGAACCGAACCAACCAAACCACAAGAGCGATTTCGCGTTAAGGACGAGCCGGGCTGATAAGATCTGTCCGCCCGTTTCGCAGGTGTGGTGCCACATAAGAATGGGGTGCGGGGGGGGTTTTGTTTTGTCGAGGCAGATGAATGATGGATTCTAACGGGACGATGAATACTAGCAATAGAGCGTGAGCTTGCTTTCTTTTGTTTTTACGGGAAGGACTTATGCGCTAGACGATAGAATTCCGATGGGATGTGTGGTGCTGCGCTGAGAGGGATCTCTGTTCTTGTACGTGTTGTAGTATGATGATGATGATGATGAACTATCGCTTGACGGCTTGTTTGCCTGCTGCTGCTGCTAACGATCCTTACGATAATCACCCTTCCTAACCGTTATTACTATCTCATCCATGCATCCATGTACGGTGTGATCGGTGCGCGCGCCGGTGCGTGCGTGCGTGTGTGTGTGTGGCTGGTTTGTTAAGTAATCTTTTGCCTAAATTAAATCCTCCATAATTCCGCCGTAAGTAAATGTATGCCAAATACGCTAAACAATAAGTACCGCATCACACAACCTCACATCTCGCTACCCTCTTTCGGTGTAAAAATAGCAACACGTTTAACACGTTCATTAAGGGTGAAATTCAGGAATGCAAATTTCATAACGTTCCTCCGTGCTGCAGATGCTATTTTACGGGGGTTTTTTTTCTCTTCCTTTAAGATTCTGCCATTATTATAGTACTTCGTTTCGGGCTTAGCGCAATCCATCTTAAGTGTTAACTTATCGCTTATCGTTTTGAATTTCCCATTTGCCACACATCCTATCGCTTCGTTTTCACATCTACAACGATTAAAACAAGAAAACTGAGGGGTTGAAATTTTGTTGCACCGAAGGGGTAAACTTGAACCGCAACTATTTTGCCTCCTTTTTTCCAACACTCAAAGGTACATGCAAGCCAGGTTTGGTAGGTTTCGTGCGCGGATGCGCTCGCTCGGGCCATGATTAATTGGTTTGTCACTGAACGCTGCCAACTGTCTGTCGTACCAGCAGCAGCGACAGCAGCAACGGAAAAGCATTACTAATTACAACACGCTTCCCTCCCTTTCCCGGTGAAGGGTTGTACCCTGTGCTCGGAAAAATCTGCTCATCACAGCCCGGGCAACAAGCCAACCGGGTGAGGAGGTGGTGAGCGATATCAAATCGATTGCACAATCTTCTAAGTGCTGCTCCCTCATTCATCAAACACTTGTGCTGCCGCCGTGGAGAATCGGCTCAAAAGTTGGCAACGATCTTCCTGTTGGTTGGATGCAACAACGATCGGCAAAAGTGGGAAAACAAAATTCTACAAATTTAAAAATGCTTCCCAGAACGAATATGCCACTCCACTCTCCACTGGCTGGCTTCTGTCTATATGTTTCCCTGAACTGAAGTGACTCATTCCGGGCTGTTCCTTCCGGTAATAGACGCGCGGACAGTATTATCGTGAGATGCTTGTATCCAAAGGGGACCGGAGAAGCGCATTCGGCTTGCCTGTTTCGCTCCACTCATTCAGTCAGTACAGTTGCAGAGTAGTGTAGGTAAAGCACGACGACGCGATCACGCTCTGTTTTGCGTGTGTTTCGTTTTCCGAGTGTGTGTGTGTGTTTTTTTTTTTACGCTCGCGTTAGGTTTCGTTTTTTGTATATATGTCCTATTCAGTCAAGTATAGTATATCAAAGTTGTTCTTGCTGTTCAACATCATCCAATAATGCATCCGTTTCGCGCACAAGGTTCTCTCGGTACAGGACCATGATCTTCCACATTCCAGCTATTCGACGCACACGCACACACACACCCTTAGGTTATGATCACCGCGGTTTCACTCATTTTCCCGAGTTTAGTGTTTTCAAATTGATTCCATTATTCAAGAAGGCACATTATGTTTCTTTTTTTTTTTGAGTAGACTGATGAGCATTTTGGGGATTTGATCATGCTGCAATCAGCAGCAAGCATTCAATGCGCGATCGGACCGTCCTTTGGATACGAAACAGTCTCACGATACCTGACTAAGGGCTTAACGATCGTAAAGGTAAGTTTGTAAAGAGTAATCATCATCATCAACAATATTACGACAAAAAAAGGAACAAAAGCTTTGCGATTGCGAATGCCGAAGCGCCACGCCACGAAAACGACAAGAATCCGGAGAGCATGTATACCTTTGCTTTGTTGGAAGCGCTTAAATCAATTCTTGCGCCCATCGGTAACGAACCTAATAAATAGTAATCACACACACGCGCGCATACGCACACGCACGCACGGGGAGTGTGCATGGATGTTCCGCTAAGTACTTCCACTATCACCCTTCGTTCGTTCCCTAGCGCGTTTCCTGCCTGTCGGTCGATGCTGACATTGGTGTTGCTGATGACGAGGTTGATGATGGTGATAATGATGAAGAAATTGTTGTCGATGCTGCTGTTGTTGTTGTTGTTGATGTTGTTGGCGGTACCACCGACAACGAAGACGTTTGGGAAGCAGCCAGTTGCGACGGTTTGCCACTCTCATTAGCGATCTCCGTCAGCGAATCCATCGAACGAATCGAGATCGAGTCCTGCGAGGTGAGGCTTGGGTTCTTGAACATGCTGAGCGAATCGCGCGCTAGCTGCCCCAGATGGCTCAGCACAACGACCGTGTCCGACTGTCCGCTGGTAGCGCTCGGTGAGGGTGAAACCACGATCCCAGCACTGCTGCTGCCGCTCAGCAGCATCAGATCACCGCCGCCAGCGCTGGTACCGCTGCTGCCGATGCTGATGCCGCTACTGTTGCTCGTCGTGCTGCCACCCATCAGGCTGCTCGGGGTGCCGCCCCCGAAGTAGTGCATTCCACCGCCACCGGAACCGGTCCCACCACCGACTACTGTACCACTCGGATGGTTGCCGTACTTGTTGGTGAGCGTATCGATATCGTCCTCCGACTCGTCGTAATCACCACCGAGCTGGAAGATTACCTTCGCATGGGGTGCAGAAGCACCGGTCGCTGCGCCCGGCACGTTCACCGTGGGGGACGCAACCATTGCAACCGTTGGCGCATCACTACCGCCAGCCACCGCAGGCGCATTATTCGACGACGACAGCAACAGCTTGTTGGTGATGGTGTTTTCCGGTGAAATGTTCTCCTTCATCTCTACCTTCAGCTGGGGCGGCATATGTTCTGCGCTGTGCTGCTGCTGCTGCTGCTGGTGCTGCTGGTGGTGAGCCAGTACGTGGGCCTGATTCTGTAACGGTTGCAGCTGAGGCGGCGTTAGTGTGGTTTCGGGCGACACGCTCACCTTTAGACCGGCGGCGGCACGATCGTCCTCCTTTTTGGCGGTACTGGTCGGGCTGGTGTTGGCACTGCTACCGTGATGCGCCCAGTAAAACAACCCGCCCATCGGGCTTTCCTTCCGCGACGGTGGCTGTGATCCACCGCCGCCCTGTGCCGAACCGTCCTGCGTCACTGCCGGCGGCGGGCTGGCGGATGATTTGTGGGACGAAAACAAACTGCTCGGGTGAAAGATGCTGAGTAGCTTCTCGATCGCTGGCGGATAGCCACTGCCGCCGCCACCGCTGGGCGTCGGTGTGCTCGCACCACTTGAGCTTGAATCGATATGCTTGCTGCTGCTGCTGCTGCTGCCGCTTCCACCACCGCCAAGAATCCACGAAGTTTTACGTACACGAGGTGGCTTTTCCTGCTTGCCGCTCGCCACCACCGCGTTCGGTTCGCGTTCGAGGGTTTGCACCGAGGTAAGCGTGCTTTCGTTTGAATTGTTACCGCCGACCAGCTGACCGGGTCCGGCGGCGCTTACGGATGGTGCCGGTTGTACGGTGGATTTGGCGCCGGTTGCCGCCAGATTTGCTGCTGCTGCTGCTGCCGCCGCCGAGACGGACGAAGAGTTGGAGGACCCGGAAAGGTCGTGCACATCGTACAGGGATTCTTGCGAGCTGGCCAAATTCACCTGCACCATGCTAGAGGTGGAAAAGCTGGCCGGTGGTGGTGGTGGTGGTAATGGTGGTGCATCCAACGTTACGCCGCTTGGCAGCAGCGACGATGCTTTCGGAATCAGCGTACTTTCCTCCTCCAGCACGTTATTGCTCGATTCCGACGATCCGTCGCCGATCGTGCTGCGGGAGCTAGTGGCGGTGGTGGCCGGTGGCGGAGAACTGACAATCATGTCGAAGCTTTCCTCCGTCGAGCTAAGCGACGCATTCAGGTTAAAGTGGACCGCATCGATCGAGTCGATGCTGTTGCTGCTGATCGACGAACAGCAGCTATCGTCCAACATGGTCCCACCGGACATGAAGCGTTTCACCTCCAGATCGGGGCTTTCGATGCTGGTGGAGGAAAGCACGGAGTCGTGCAGGGTGCTGCCGCTGCTGTTATTGTTGCTGCTGTTGTTGTTGTTGTTGTTGTTGCTGCTACTGTTGCTGCTGCTGTGCTGATGGGCAGAGTCGGATGAGTTGGACGATTGGCGCACCTTGCCCGTGCACGATGATGATGATGACGGTGGTGTTTGTGGTGGAATCTGTTGTTGTTGTTGTTGTTGGTGTTGCTGGTGGAGGAACGTTTGTGGTACGATCTGCGATTGTAAGGATGAAAGGGTAACCATGGTAGATTGAAGCGGAACCGTGGTGTTGCTGCCGGGACCGAACGTTGTGACAAAGTGATAGTTTTGCAGCGGTTGCGCCTGTTGATGCATCATTGGAACGATTTGTGGTGGTGGTAGTGGCTGATATTGGAGCTGTTGTTGTTGCTGTTGTTGCTGTTGCTGTTGTTGCTGCTGTAGTAGTGTACACTGTGGGGCCACTCCCAAAGGCATCGGGTTGCTCGGCATGGGAAGTATCGTGGGCATGGTAGTAGGCGAGGAGGATGATCCCGCCATCGCTCCCGGCGCCGGTGTAATCAGTGGCGAAGGTAGTATGGCCGTATGGAACGTACTGTTACCCGCGCTACCGTACGATGGTGGCAACAGCGGGGATGGTGTTTGGCTAGCTACCCGCCCCACCACCGGCACTCCACCGGCCGCAGTAGCCAACGGGGACAGTGGCGATGAGGGGAAGGATGAGAGTGTCGGAGCGGAACTGCACACCGGGCGGCGATTGATTGTGGTCGCGGGTGCCGTTCCGCCAGCAGCACCACCCGCACCGCCCACAGTAAAGGATGAGGTGGACGATTTGCCGCTCATGGGCAGGTTGATCGTGCTGCTGCTACGGTACGGATTGTTAGCACTTTTAGCACCGGCATCCGGCTCGGCCACCGTCACCACCCGGAACCGCGAGTTCGACGGAAAGAACAGGGTCGGCGAGCTGCCGGTCGACGAGGGTGACGGGGACGAGGCGGACCCGCCACCTCCACCGGTCGAATCGGTCACGCGCGAAACATGGAATCGGTTGCGGGACGGACTCGGTACCGGCGAGGCAATCGGTGAAGGAATGGGACTCGGCAACGGGGACCGCAAACGGCCACCGGTCGACTTTTTGCACCCACCGTTCGGATCGAGCAGATGCTGCTTGTCGGCCAGCGCACTCGGTGACGTCTTGATCGAGGGACAGGTGAGCGAGATTTTGCGCGAACTCAGATAGTTGGCCCGGGCACGGCGTACCGTCGTGCTGATCGGTTCGCTCGGTTCCGGCGGGTTTTTGTTCCGCTCGCACTGTGCCCGGATGTTGTTCACCAGCCGGCTGTACTCCGACCCGACCCCATCCAGCGACGTATCCTGCGAACGGAAGGAGGTAAGGAGAGGAAGGTGAGCAAACTTTACGTCCGGAAATCGCGCCCTCCCATCTGCGCGCCCTTACCTTAATCCTTCTCGGCGTATCGTCCAGATCGATGCGCGTGATGGATTTGTTCGATTTCATCGCATCGTTCAACGCTTCCAGGCCCGCCTTCTGGATGTTGTTGTGCCGCAGATCGATGCGCTGCAGCGATGCATTGCCCCCGAACTCGATGATTTCGGCCATCGTCTTGACGCCCTTGTCCGACAGATGTGCGCTCTGCAGTCCGAGATTGGTGAGCGTTGTGTTCGCCTTCAAGCTTCCGCTGATGCCGGCAACGAAGCTGTTGCACAGCTGATTGCTACCGACGTTCAGCGTGTCGAGCGTGCTCGTCCGCTCCAACAAACGCTGAAAGTGGCGTGCCGAGTTGCGCGTAATCTCATTGTTCCATAGCACCAGCACCTGCAACCCGCACGGGCTGCTTGGCGGTTGGTCCGTGCCGACCGTGTCACGGTTCACGCTCGACTGCTGCCGCTCCAGCGTACCGTTTTTGGCGGCAAACTTGGACTCGTGTATTTTAAGGCTCGATTTCGAGTCGTTGGAATCGATCGACGTTTCGCTGTTTAGGCTTTCCGAGCTGAACGAGCGCTCGTTCGGAAAGGTGCTCGGCGCGGTCGTCCGGAACGGGCTGCTACTCTCAAAGTCGGACTCATCACCGCCGACCGAATCCAGCGAGCGGGACAGTGGCACATTGTCTCTGATCTGTATCGTCTTCTCCACCACGCTGATGCTGTCGGTGCTGCTGCTGCTGATGCTGCTGCTGCTCGATTGCGCGCGATCCTTCTTCTTCCCGGCTGGCGACGACGATACGTCCGATCGCTCATCGCTGCTAATGGCACTTTTTCTTTCTCTCTTTTCGCTCATCGAAACACCGTTTGGCTGTAGCTGCACAGCCGCCGATTCTACCTGCTGCTTTCCCTTTTGTTGGGATTTTTCAAACAACAGCTGCAGCTCGTCCTTTTTCGCTGGTGGCGCAAGCGGCGAAAACACGTCCCCGGACGACTCCACGGAAGCACTCCTCGTTTCCGGTTCTCGCTCTTCCTCGCTCAGTGCCGGGATGCCAAGATCGACGAAGAGATTTTCCTGCGAAATTCGTAAATTGCTACCATCGTCATCGTAATCAGTGCACAGCTCCGGCACGTCTTCCTCCACCATCATCATCTGCGCACGGGCCACTTCCTTGGTAACGGTGCTCAGCTGCTGGACTGGTGTGCGCTTTTCCCCGTCCTCCTCTCTTTGGTCCCCAATTTCCATGGCCGTCGATAGCGATGCCTCAAACTCGGTCAACACACTGTCCTGCTTCGCCAGCCGGGGCTTTTTGGGCGCCTGCGGTACCGGGCTGTCCGAATGCGGTTCCTCCCCTTCCGCCACCGTCCCCACCGCCTGCCCAACCGTCGGCGACTCTTTCTGGTCGGTTTGTACTGTTTCCGCTGAGGTGCTCATCATCGTCTTGTTCTCGCTCTCACCACCGTCACCCGGAACTGCCATCGCTGCCACCGCTGCTGCCACCGCTGCTGCCACTGTTGCTCCACCGCTAGAGGAATTCATCAGTGCTTCTTCCTCGGCCGTCATCATGACGGGGCGCGCTACCATGTCGGGCTTCTCTCTATCACTAGTTGTTTGTAGACTTACGCTATGTTTTGTACTCATTTCCACTAGATTCACGTTCGAGGGAGCAACAGCCAAGGGCGGCGTCGGCGGCGTTGGCGCTGCGGGTACGGGTGATGGAGGTAGTGGTGGGTTCGTTTCATCATTGTCGGGCTGGTGCGACTGGGCGCACGTCGCATACACTGGAGCCGCTTCTACCGAGCCGACGGCGAAGGTGGCGGTGCTGGAACCGTTCGTAGCTTCCAGCGTTTCGCTGGCCAGCTTTTCCACCCGCTGGTTCTTCTCTTCCGCCGTCGTGGCCGTTTCACACGGCGCTAGTGCAGGTGTCGACGGTGGCGTGACCGGTGGAGTGAGCGTTACCGGCGACGGTGACGTATCCAGATAGGGTCCCGTTGCCGTAGGCACTGCCGAATCCGAATCGGACGAACGCAACCGCTGGGGAAAGTAGTTCTTCGCACTGTTGATGCTGTTCAGGCTGCTCGACAGGTCGGAAAAGGTTAGTAGATCACTTTTACGCTTCTTTTCCTGTACCTCCTTAAAGTATACAGCCTGTTCGACGATCGCACTCACAATGTGCTCCACACCTTTGTCCTGTTTACGAGGGAGAGAGATGATAAATCAAGTCGAATATTACAAGCACCACCACCACCACCACTCGGGGTTACTTACCCCGATCCGGTTGTTGGAGATGTCAATCAGCTGAATGTAGAGGTTCGCCCGCAACAAGTTCGCGATCTGCAGCGCATCCTCGCAGCTCAGCTGATTGTGCGCCAACCAAAGTTCGCGCAACACTTTGTTACGCTTCAGGATGGAGCAGAGCGACGCGATCGGCTGCTGACTCAGCACGCAATGTTCCAGCTTGAGCGTGTGTATGGCGGATGTGTTAAGCGCCTTCGCGAGGTTGTTTGCCTGATAGTCGGATATCATCGGGCCACGCATTATCAGCACGTTCAGCGCCTGGCTCTTCTTGATCATGTTAATGCACGCGGTCCAGCTTTTGCTGGACATCTGCAGATTGTCCGATATGTCCAGCTCCTGGGCCGCCTCGTAGTACTCGATGATGTCGAACATGACGCTGGCCGTCACATCGTCCAGCCCGCTGTGCGACAGATCGATGCAGCGGTACTGCACGTGCTTAAAGATTTCCTCGAGCGCTTCGCACCCACTGTAGCTGAGGTGCTGATCTTTGAGCGAAAGCAACGGCACCCGGCCCTTCGTCACATCGATCGACTGCAGGTGGTCGAGCACCGTTTTGAGTGGCATCGTGTTGTGCCGCTTGCAGGACGTGTGGTACAGCTCCAGCAGCTCCGGCGTTTCGCAGACCGATACTGTAAAAGATGTTACAGTGTTGTAAGTGGAGTGACACACATGCAGCATGGGAAGATCGAAAGGTAATTCGATTCGAGACGCGCACCAGCCTAAACAATTGAGGCAATTATGATTGAACATCAAGTAACTACTGTATCTCAATCTGCTCATCTCTCAATCTACTGTACTGCACTGTATAACTCAAGAAGGATTTGTAGCTAAATTGTATATAAAATTCCTTAACCGTGCTTATGGCAATTACTTTAGATTGTTCAATCAAATCTGCCAATATTGTTTAAATAAAATGTACAACGTAACTACAGTTTTACTTGGCCAACGCAGAAGGCTCACTAAGCCTGTGCAGACCAACCGTAAACCACTGCTCAGTGTGTGATGGAGCAAATACTCACTGCAGGCCCAAGGGTTAACCGGATCCAGATAGCCAGTGATAAGCTGCGCATCCTGGGGAAAGGACACTCGTCGCCTGTTTTCTCCCTTCGCGGCCACGGCAGCGGCCGCACCGGTGGTGACACCCATTTTGCTCGCTTTCTTCAAACTACTGTGCAGCACTGGGGACGTACTCCGGCTGCTACCACTGACCACCGCTGCTGCTGTATCGGCAGCACTCTTTGGTAGGACATCTACGACTGCGGACGGTGGTGCGCTTACTGCTAACGCTGCCGTACCCGACGATGGCGAAGATGCAGCCGCAGCAGCCTGCGACAGTTCTTCGGCTAGCGTTAACGGGCGCGTGGTGCTGGGGGACGATTGCGGAACTGCAACACCTGCCGCCTCGCCCGACCCAAGGACTGAACACGGCGGTGGCGCTGGTTGCGTATGCTGCTGTGGCACCGCATCGGAGGACAATCCTTCACCCTCAAGGGAGTGTCCTTTCGGTGCACTATCACCACCGAATGGTCGATTGTCTACGACGGGTTGAGTGTCAGCCCCTTTGCCAGAAGGTTCTTGTTGGGATTCGGCCAAAACTTCGGGCGATGATTCGGACGAGGACAGCGAGCACGCGGAGGACGTCGGCGGCGATAGCGGAACGGTGGAGGAGGAGGAGCAGGAGGAGGACGACAACGAGGAAGATGGCGGCGAACCGTCGGCGGTGCGAGCCGTCACACCTTCGACGGCTTCGTGCTGTACATCCGCCGTCACGGTCACACCGGCAGCTGCACTCATGCCGTCCTGCTGTGTCGTCGGGTCGGTCGTTTCGATCGTTTGTACTAACTCTATCGGTGCTACGGCCGGCAGCTCGCAGTTATTGTCGTCATTCGTTCTCACCGCCGCCTCGGTACGGTCCGCTGTCCCTAGCAACGGTTCGTGCTCATCATCGCCGCGGACATGCTTCATGATGGTGGTTGTGGTGGTCGTGGCACACCTCTGCCGTTCGCCTTGCCCTAGCGCTATTTCGGTTGCGGGTGTCACCGTCGCACCAGACGTACGGACGCCTTCCTCCATCACAGCAGCAGCGCTCGCCGACAATAAGGACGTTGCTGCCGCCGCCGCCGTCGCCATCTCATTGCCATCGTCATTCCTGCCGGTAACCTTCGTGTGCGTGCTGTCACCGAGCACGGTTTGAAAGTCACTATCACTGCGTTTGCTGTTATTGTTGTAGCGGTCATTGATGCACCCGCCAGCTGCACCACCGTCGGCGGACGTGAGATCAACCGCTAGCACTAGCGCGGGATTGTTGTTGGAAGCGGTGGCTACCGGCTGCCCGTAACAACATTCGCCTGCCGGTGGATCTTCCGCGTACGAATCCTCTTCCGGCACGACCGGCAGGCGCCGCTCCTCGCCGATGGACGGTGTCGAGGAGGTGGACGAGCTTGAGCTTGAACTCGATGACAGCGGTGATGATGGTTGTGGTGTTTTTGGTGGTGATAAGGCTTCCGCGGTCAGCTCTCGTACCGGCTGCTGCTCCACTACTATCGACGACAGTGTATCGTCCTGCTTTGAGCTGTTGCTGTCCCGGTTCGCTTCACTTGCTGGCGCAGGTCCGCCCGGGGCTTCTAGCTCGAGTGTCCTTAGTTCGGTGGTCACGTTTTCTGGTATGCATTGGCCCAGCAATGTAGTAGTAGTGCTCGTAGTAGTGGCGGTGGTGGTGGTGGTGGTGTTTGTAACGTCTACTGTCATCGTAACATTCGGCTCGCCGGGCATCGTCGGGCCGGTTGAGCACGGACAGTCACCACCGAGCGGTTGTTCCGCTGCCGCCGTTCTACGCTGCTCACTGTTAGTGCGGTGGACATCTTCATCTGCTCGTTGCTCGTATACAAACTGCTGCTGCTGCTCTTCTGCCGCCACCGGTTTGCTACGCTTTGCCGCGAGTTGTGGTGGTTCTGCTTCCGCCGTAGTTTCATCGACCTCGTCGGTGCTGCTGTTTTTCGAAATCGATGAAGCGGTGGGCGAAACGGTCGACGTTGACGAGGACGATGAGGGGGAAATTAGTAATGCCAGTACCGCGGTGGTAGTAGCCGTAATTGTGGTTGTTGTCGCCGCCGCCGCCGCTCCTGCTGCCGTCGTCGTCGTTTGCTGATTCTGCTCTTCCTGTTCTTGTGCCTTGTTCGATGGATCTATATTCATTTTCCCAACACTGCTTTGCCCACACTGCCGGCTTCAGGTTTCAGGTCTCAGGTCGTTGGTGGTGATGGCGCTTTGCTAGTCGTTTCACGCGGTAACTCAATTTATTTTGCAATACTTGCCACCAAAGCGCCTGGATCGGTGTACGATGTACGATTACTGTTCGGTAGTGTAGTTACTTGCTTTGAGTTTCCTTTACGCGGTCCGGGAACACCGAATCGTGCGTTCGGATCCGCACATCAACTTAGCTTAAATTCTTTCACTTTGCTTCCTTGTACCACACACGCACACTTACCGATTGTCCAAAGCCCGTTCCGTACTATTCGCGAGATTCCGGTTGGTTCGTACGTTCTGTTGCTTGATATTGGCGAAAACAAACCAGACTTGAGCGGTGTGGTGTGTTTGTTTTCGGTTCGGTTGCACCGCCCGTTTTGCTTGGCCTTCCGTTTCTTACACTCGGAGCACCCAGCAGCAGCTCCCGCCACGCTCTTGGAGGTTAATTTTAGCAACCAGAAATGGCTAAATATAGCCCGACAATCATCTGTTCTGTGTTCCACTTTTTTTTTCTCCTCGGCTCAATTCTGGCCCCCGGGTTGTAGGCAATATTCACACACGCCGCCGTTCGCTAAACGTCCTCACCGTACCGAGCAACACCTGTAACACAAGTACACAAGTTCGCTAGCCTCTTTTTCTGGGTTCGCAAGCACGGTAAGTGCTAGCAAACGCTCTTTTCGTTTATTTTATTGCTTCTATCCTAATGCACGCCAAAACTCGCGCGTTCGGTTCTGAATGGTAATTGCAGGCCGCTTGCTAGAGAATCCCCACCGGTCAGCGGTCGAAATGGGTTTGCTATAAGTACAACAGCGTGTAATAAGTTGTGGCCGCGCTGAGTTGAGCGCTTCTCCTGCGCTTCCCCGTCGTGCTGCGTTTTTAAAACCGCCACTATTAGGTTACGTCGGGTCGGGTCGGGCCGGGTTTTGCTTCTGCCTTCACTGGTTCACTTAACAGACACACCGACGCCAACACTGCCGCCCAGTGTGCAATGTGTTCGTTTGCCGATTTGTTCGCGTATTTGCGCTGCTGCTGCTTGTTGTTGTGCGACGGCGAAGGGCGGTAGTGTGCGGTAGTGCAGTAATTGCCGGCTCGTCACCACACGGGACACGGCCAACCGGTCCCGGATCGGATCGCGAAGGGGTGCACGCTGCTGCTGCTGCTGCTGCTGCTGTCGTGCCGCGCGCCAGCACCACAATCGATCCACAATGTGTCCGGACTGTATGTGTGTTTGTGTGTGTGTGTGTGTGTGTGTGTGTCTGTAATCACGTTCGCTTGACCAGCTATCAGCATTACCGGCAGCACCGTACCGTACCCGTGGTGTTCACCGACGTCGCCCGGCTCTAGACGATCGTGAGTGTGCCGCCGTGAGTGTGAGCTTTACATTGGACACTCTTTGTTCCGTTTTGAGTGTGACAAGCGAGATCTCGGTTCTATTCCTTCGCCATCGTCGAGATACACGCCACCACTGGCATAAGTAGGGGTGCCTTCCTTCAGCCCTTTGTATGACACACTTCCCTCTTCGGGGTTGTCTCTCT
Source organism: Anopheles stephensi (assembly GCF_013141755.1). Classification (NCBI taxonomy): domain Eukaryota; kingdom Metazoa; phylum Arthropoda; class Insecta; order Diptera; family Culicidae; genus Anopheles; species Anopheles stephensi. The sequence goes on along the minus strand of NC_050202.1, from coordinate 59,490,021 downwards.
CTCTCTCTCCCTCGGTAGGGATTTTTGTTTTGTTCTTAATGTGGTTTTGCCGAGTGCGTGTCTGCCTATTAGTTCCTGCTGTTGTCGTGTTGTGCTGTATTGTTCTTTTGCATTGCACGCATTCGTGTATCGATTCACACCACTAGCCTTTTTCCTGTGTGAATAAGAAGGAAGAATGATTAAAAAATGACCACAAAGCGACGTCGACATTTCAGCGGTCGCATATGTAATACAAAAGGGAAGAATATTTGTTCAAGCGCACAGAGTTCGCTACCACATCGTCCGGCTCAATCCAGTTCCGGTTTGTTTCGTAGGTGTGAGGTGCTGGTTCACGAACGTCTCACGTACGATTAGATTGGATCGCGGCTCGCGTGCACAAGAGTTGTTAGGTAAAGAGTCTCCAATCCAATCTAACAATCTCATCAGTATAACCCCCACCCCAAACGGGGGAGTAATTAAGCTTCTTCCCACTGCCATGCAGCTTCCCTGTGACACTCGCGTGCTAGCCACTCACAGGCGTAAGCGTAAAAACCAGATGTGCATTCGTCCCAAGACAGCAACTGACCAGCGAGTAATGGCTCAGCGTTTTTTGTTTTGTTTTTTTTTTTTGCTGCTGCCAAACAACAGAGCACTTATTGTTCTCCGTGTGGAGCACTATGGAGACGGCGCCTGTAAGCGTCTTCGATCATAGCGGCTAAAGCAGCGCGGAGGAGAACAAGCTAAATGGAAGGCACAAAAACTGTACCAACAAGAAACAGGTTGCCGCGTCCCGCAGAGGAAACATATGATCGCTGCCCCGGTTTGTGCGGCAAGGCGCGTAAGCTGAAAAGACAGATGCGAGGCCGTTTTTAAAGTCTGTGTGCAGGAAGCCGCGAAAACCTGTTTGCCCACTGCACATCCGCAGCATCACGTTGGCCATTGTATGTGGGTCGTCGTCACGTTCGTACGTAGGTCAAGAAGATGGCGTAAAGATCACACACGCAGCAAAAACAGTACCAACCAGCCAACCGGTGTGTCACGCGGGAAATTACCGTTTTACCATGGGGGCCGCCAAGAAGTAACACAGAATAGAATCTGCGCGTTCGGAGCACGCTCTCTCGGTGCTCTCGTGCGTTCTTGTTGCATTGCCTTTCTACCCTTCATGAGCTCATCCACAGCTGTGCGAGATGCAATTGCGTCAGGGTTGCGAGCCAGCAAGGGGTTAGTCGGTTGGTTAGCGGTTCATCCGTTCGTTGTTCTACTCGGTTCCAACCAAACAGGCACACATACTCGAGTGCCATACTGAAACACACGCGCCCGATGGTACACTTATCGGTCTCTGGGCAATGTCAAGAGCGGTCGGGCTTTACGGTAGGGCAGATTACGTCATTCTAAGAATAATTTTGCATCGCAAGCAAGCCACACTACTGCTGGCGGTTGGTGGTGATTGGCAAGATTAAGGCGAAATGTTTGAAAGGAAACTGAAGGAATTGCAGCCACAAATTTTTCTTTTCTTTCCGATGATGTCAACGTGATTCATGCGATCACTGTTGCGCTGAATGGGGAAGAGGGCGATCGCAACTGGCTCGTACCAGGAACAAGAGATGATGTAAGATGGGTAGGCAGGAAGTAGGCGCGTTTTCTGCTCTAACGGACAGAAGGGTCATGAAATAAGTGGGCTTATAATCAGTAATGATCGTGTGCATATAGCCAGTTGTAGACTGATTTTTAGATCTGATTCGTGCAATGATCGTTGGTCCTAAGAATCCAACCAGCCATCCGATCGCCTTTTGTAGCGTGTCTGTTAATATACAGCAAAAATATGACGGAGTTATCAGTTGCTTAGGAGGAGCTATGACCAACTGCAGTCGAGCAACTGCATTTGAAGATTTGTTCCTGCTATGAGCTCTTCTCCTTAGCTTATAAGTTGGACATCGACTTTGACAGGGAAGGAGGAAAACCTGCGAACTGCAGACAGATACCAGCTCTATTAAATACATTGAGTTATCTTTCGTGAACTCCTCGTGTGTCCGTGAGGAAGCAACAGGCAGCTGTACGAGTAGCTCGAAAAACAAAACCTCACTTTTACTGTGTAGCGCAGCGCTCATCAACAACTGCTGCGCAATCTGTTTGGTGATACATATTTCAGTGCACAAACAAATAACACAAAGTGCGAACACTTGCTTCAACAACGCGCCAAGTAGGGAGTGAATAATTAAAACCGATGAATAAATCTTCCAATTATTCGCTAAATTCCTTTCCTGCCAGCACAGCGCGACAACGGTGCGCAAAGATAACCCTACATGAAAGGAGGTGATGGATTTTATGTTTTCGGAGACACCGAGTCTTCCGACCGACGTTCATCGTCTTCCGATAACTGATGTGGCCACCACCAGCATTACGTCATAAAATATTTTGCCACACAGTAAATTATCCTCCGCTGCCCCCCCCGGTTGGCTCGCATGCCCCAACGACTGCATATGATGAAGCGTCACACACCGTATCTCGTGTTGCAAATTGCAGTCGCACACACACACACACACACACACACACACAGATATTACTGCAAAATAGCAGTCACAGTAATCGTGCAATGATAAAGTGTCGCTCGCCCCGGGCAGCGTTGTGTGGTGTGTCACGTTTATGGGGAAGTTTGGTTTGGCTGTGACCAAAGGCTAAAAAACCGCTTACTAACTGGTGTCTCGCACGGTTCCACCTCCACCTTCAGCCCCCACACACACACACACAACACAACACAATCGTTATCGATCCAATAATGAGCAGTTTATGATGGCCCGCGAGCCGACAAGTACGTAAACTGACCGCCGGGTGTTTCGCTTCGGGAAAGGGACATATTCTTGAGTGCGGTACGGGCAAATGGGGCACAAAATTAGAACACGCTGCATGTGCACTAGTACCCGAATGTGCAACAAGCAAGACACACACACACATTCTTTGCATGCCTTTAAATCTAAAAAAACGAACGAACCTGCCGTTCATATCGAGATATGTGACCCGCCGCTATCAAATCTTCTGAGCAAAAATCTAACCGACCACCAGCACCCACCATCATCTCCCTTTGTTCCGTGTGTACCCGTGTTGCATGCCAGTAATTGCAGCGTCCTATTGGTTGCACACAGCTTTTATGGTTCTTTCTTGTTCGGTTTCATAACCGGAAGCGGGTTCCTGCACAGCAACAGCCCAGTACAGACAGGTCATCGATCACAGCAACAACACAAAGCACCAACCTTCGGGAGCAGTCCTTCACAGGAGAGCCTATTATTTTACCATGCAAAGTTTGGGCCTGAGCTTGTAAAGTGCTGTGTTGCGACATTACCGCTGGAAGGCTTGTTCCCTTGACACCCAAGGTTGAGGTGAATTTCGTGGCACCTTTTTATATTGTAAAAAAGTAATTCAAACATTGGAACACACAAAGAGAAAAACAAAGGACAGCCAAACGATTTCTATCTGGCATTGGTTTCAAGGTTTGACCTATTGGGGTTGTGGTAAGTTGCTGTTTCCCGTTTTTTCGTTATGGAATCACACCCGTCTTGTTAAAGGCTTAAATTACAAGTTTCTATGACATGAAGAGTGGCTAAAGGATCATGTTTTCTATTAAAATTTGATGCTTTCTTCTTGGGTTCTTTTTTATTGACATTGAGACCCGTATCGAACGAAATTATACACCAGCTCCACATCAATGAACGAGCCAATCATTCAATGTCAACATATGTCCTATTTTTTGGTGGGTTACAGCTTGCCATTCGTTGCAAAAATCTGTTCGATTTGGAGCAAAATTCATGGGTTAGCTAATTTCCTCTCTTCTGGAGGTGTTTGGCAAGTAATTTGAATAGTCTTAACCACAAACAGTAAATAAAGTATTCAACATTGTTCAAGGACCAGTTGCAGACCAGTGCAGTCCAAGGAAATATTGTTCATTACTGAAACTTCTACTGAAACTGATCTTCCAAGAAGTTTGAATTCAAAACATGATGTTTTATCATATACTGTTGTTGGCAAACAATTTGTTAAGTTAGTGAAATTATGTTCTAAAAAATCCTGTGATTTCAGCCATCTAAATTAAATACATTCCTTTCCAACCACGGTGGAATTTAATTGATTAAAAAGAATCGTTTACATTCTCTTCTCAATGCTTGCATTTGAACCCCACTCCACACTCACCCACTGCAGTACAGCGTTTGCACGACACACGTGCTTCCCATATCAAATGACGTAAAAACGCCAAAACCTCCACAATGCAGTATTTTTACCTTCCAGAATGTGGTTCGATTCGTCCACACAACAAAAACAACCATCGGCGTCCGTGTGTGGGCACGCCACGGCATCGTGCGACCAGAGAGGGCAAACACCTTGCGTGCGCAAACAAAACACGCGCACGCACACTCGCGTTACAACCTGCCTGTGTATTGGAAGAGGATGAGAACAGAGGGTGCGTAGCAAAATAAACGCGTAGCGTACTACTACTACAGCCCGTAAATTCGAACTGAGCAGGCGTTTGTGTGAATGAAGCAAGGATACAACACACACACACACACAGCGAAGAGGGAAAGGATACGGCGGATTGGTGAAAGGGAGCGAGAGAGGAGGGTTGGGATTTTTGTTTTTGTTTTGTATTGTGCTCTTTCGCTCTTCGACCGGAAAAATGCGCTCCCATGCACGATGATGCGTATGGTCTTGTGCTCACGCATCTTGCACCACCCTACACACGCACAGAAACATTCTCCCTTTGGCCTGCAGAAAAACGGTACTTCGGGGCGTGCTGCATTGTGCATTGCTTCTACGCGCGGACGAGGGCCACATTCTAAGTTTGAATGGATTTTCACTTTCCATAATCAAATCCAATTAAAAATGCATATCCATTCGGGAGAATGTTATTGATTGCTGCTGTCCCGTTGCGTTGTTGCTCTCCTTTCGCGAACAGCTCGATCGATGCTTCCGTAGCAATTTAGCCGATTGCGTAAAATGGATGATCGCAGTGAAAAAAGCTCACATTTTCTCAATCTAATTGCTACAATTGAGAATGGATTTTGCAATTAGCTTTTCTAGTTTTTAAGGAGCAACTTATTCAACAAGCGTTAGAAAGTTGTCAGCTAGAATCCTGCAGCTAGAGTTTTTGTACGACTTCTAATGATTGAATGACTGATCCTGCCGGCCTGTTCAATTATTTATCTTCCACTACTATGGCTTCATTCAATCGACGGTTAATCAATAATTCTCTCGAGGGACTACCAAGGATTTTTTTGCTCTTGAGACATCCTTCTTTCGTCTATCCTCCGATCCCTAATGAAGGATAGGCTGGACAGTAGAATGATCCTTGCACTTTGCTATATCAGCTATTGCTTTGGAAAGGATTCTTCATCAGACTTGCTGTGTCCAATATCACCAGTTCATGGTCAAAAGAACGTCTTTGAAACCAAAGTACAAAGAGATCCCTCCTCCTCACGCATCTCTCATGATGATTTAATAGTACAATGATCCTTAGATCGCTGCAAAAGATTCGTTTGAAGATTCTTGCTTCCTACTCCTTTGTTATCGGCGTAGGCTACTAATGCAGAGCACTGGCTGCAGATACTTTGTGTTATCTTAATCATTTTATGATGCTCCCTCGATATTTTATCGTGTTTGCTGGATATAAAACAACGCAAAACTGCAAATTCTTCAAGTGAGCATTATCAGTCAAATGGAAGGGTTAAAATCTCAACTGGACGGTGTCCCTGGTACGAAGGCTAAGTTCGACAAATGTTGTACAGTAAAATACGATCACGTTCCTACTTCTGCTTGCATTCTTTGGCACCACATTCTTAAGCGCTGTAGAAGGCACCGGGGACAGGGAAAAGGGAGGTTGGAATAGGAATTCTCATGACCTCGATCATATTCAATGGTGGATAATTATCTGCTTTTGCATATTTATATGCTGTTTTGCTTTGTTTGCTACAAATTAGTTTATGCGAGGTTTGCAGAATCTGAACTAGCTGCTCGCGAGAGCACGATCACGAAACACTACCGACTAATTGTCGCGCTTTGACGTGTAAAATGACGTGTTGCGCACTGCAGCAGCAGCCTAGAGTGCATCTTTCATCGACAATTTTGTCGACCAATTAAACCGATGTACACACACACACACACGGCCGCGTGAAATGTACGGCGAATCAATCACCGCCATTCTATCTGTGCCGAGCTGGTCATTATCGGGGGCCACAGTCTAGCTGCAGCAGGCCACCCTACGGTTGACACGTGCGATCACTACCGGGGCGAACTGGTAGCCACCAAGGGATGGGGTTTGGGACAAGGGGGGAGAAGTAAGTGAAGGGCTTGTGTGTGTGTCTGTGTGTGAGATACTGCTGCTGGTAATTTTCCTCTCCTAACTATATACAGCCCACGACGATTAATTCACCACGACGACGACGATGGCTTTTTTTTTCGACACACTTGCCCATTCATAAAAGGATCCGGGGCATCGAGTGGACCCCGTGGCTTGACACACCTTCACCAGTGACGAAAAAAGAAAGGTATGCGGTATCGCTTCACACGGAGAAGCGATTTAGAGGTTAAATTTGGCTAAATCCACTTGCACCGGCCGAACACAACTGATCTGTTTACTTTTTACACCTCGACACTATCAATCCCGTCTAATCGCAGCAGCCCTGTTGCACACACAGAGAGACAAACACACACACACACACCCATACACAACAACAAGGCCTGCTATTATGGTCGTCACACCAACGCGATTCTTTGCGCCGTCGTTTCCTTCTTCCTCCCACCGGTGCGTGAAACCGCACAGTAGCCACCACACCACGTACGTTGTGTTCTGAGCGCGCAACTGTGTGCGTGTGTGTGTGTCGGTGTGAGTGTAAATGCAGTTGCATCCGTGCATCGTTGCAGCGAAAAAAAGGGAACGCACACACTACTGTAGCACCACCGTAGCGGGTTCGCGAACAAACGAACAAACGCGACACGCGAACTGCAATTGCAAATGATTATATCACACTTTGTTTCACATTCGATGAAGCAAGGCACCGCTCTCGTTCGACGACGTATGGGGCCGTGTCTCGTTTGCATGCAGCCGTGTAAGCCAGCTCCCAGGACCCTAGCCCTTTGGGAGTGTTGGGAGCGAAGGACAGATCGAGTCGATGGCATAAAAATCTCACCACACACTCACGCACGCACACCACAACAAAACACCCCCGATCGCAGTAGGTCTTGCTGATTAAACGACCCCATTTTCTTTCCGTTCTGGTTGTGGGTGCCGTCATGCCTCCCACCCAGCATACCACACCACACATAATGGCACGCGATCTTCGATTTTAGAACACTCGTCATTAGCGGCGAGGACAATAGAGCGCGCGACACACCGTGGTGTTTGAGCGTTGCAACGTACGGTGAAAGATGGTGAATGGTGAAAGGTTATGTGAGAGCCGTCTGGACTTTGGAACTGATGGTCGGACTCGGCGCTACTTCAGACAAAGGTGAAAGAGTTGGAACAGCTTTTCGGATTCGCTTTACCGGAAGATCCGGCCACGAAGACAAGAAGCACACGCACACCTTACCCGTGCACACGCACGCACGCACGCACGAACGTTGTTTTGTGTCAGACGGAACAGAACTGAGGGAACGAGAACACACAGGAAGCGGAGAAGAGAAAATTGCGCAAATCATAAAACCGATCCGCCTTGTCGTGGGCTGGGTGCACTGCTGTGCTGCAACAACTGCGCGAGATGCACTGAAACCTGCCGTTGCACAGCTGTGTGCCGACCGTACGGCGACCGATCGACAACGCCTCTCACTTCACGACCGACACCACTGTGAGTGGCAGGCGTTGGCGATTTTGGTGAGAGCGAGAGCGAAGTAGCGCGAGCGCATGTATGCGTGTTTTCCGCGAAAGTGCATCAGTGCACATGCATGCCTCTTGTCGTCGTTCTGCACACGACAATGCACCAGTGTTAAAGGGTGTGTGTGTTTTTTTATGTTTATCGCACAGCGAACGACCGAGAGAGAGAGAGAAAGAGATGGAGAGAATGCGCTTTGTTGAGATGATGGTGAGAAGCGCAAGTGTTTTTGTTTTTAGCGCGAATTTTACGGAGATACACGGGTTCATAATTTTTCGTCAAGCGCACGAGAGAGAGAGAGAGAGAGAGAAAAATTGCGAACCACAACAATAAATTGAGTAAAGGGCAGATACGCGTTTTAATCAATGTAAAAATGCACAAATCGTGGATGTTTTTTACATGGGTAAGACTTTTTTTTTGCTTCTTGCGAGTGGCACACACGTTCTAATCACGCATAATTTTTTATATAATTTCTAGCGCATTAGAAAGAATAATTATCTGCTAATCACAGCACTGCCAACTCTATTTAGCCAATAGATAAATCACGCACACACACACACATTGACTGCCTTGCGCTTAGAAGCGTGTTGTTGCACAGTAGGCTGGTCTAACTTTATCGTCATCAACACACACTTCGATGCCAATCTTTCCCAGGCTACTATTGCCGCGACTCTGCATAAGCGGCGAAAAAGCGTCGCTTTAGCGGTTTATCCCGCCACACACTGTTGTGCTGGTGAATATTTAGAAAGTTTAGCCGCCAGGGCATTCGGGAAATTCCAGCGCTCAGTGCCAATCAGCTGCTGCTGCAAAACAGGTTTATGTGTCCGCGGCAAAAAAGGGCACACCCGCACAACCCATTCTCTGCTTGCGAGCGAATATCGCCTTTGCATGTGTTGCGACGATGATGAGATAGGTTTTCTAGGTACTTATACTTTGTTCGCAGCCCAGTTGTACTTGTAAGTTTGTAATATTTATGTATACGATTCTATAGATATTTTTCTAATAAAAAAGTTTTAAATTTTCCTAAACGAAACAGCTTCTGCCGTGCTCCGTACTTGCCACGGCTTTTCATCGATCAAAGAAAAAGGGCAACAATTTCGCCAAGTTCCGTTGTGTGCGCGAGTACACGCTCGTCTTGTGTCTTGTCCACCACCCAGCCATTCTCTTCCATCGGGGCGAGCCAATCACGCCATCCCGTCGGTGTTACGATGCGTGCGTAGAAGTGCGTGTACATGCGAACATTCGGCTCAATGGTTGTGTAGTACATGCGCTGGCACACGGTGCGTGTGTGCAAAATGTGCCATCAAAGCAACCAGGGGCGCAACAAAGCCCGTTCGCTTCTCTCTTCTTCGTGGTACGGGGCACTGTTGCTGTTGTAGCTTTTTCGGTGGTTTACCTAATTACAACTTGAGACACTCGGTTCCTTTCCAACTGTACTTCCGTCCATCAGCTACCATTCTGCTGGATGATATCATCCTAGTTAGCTTTTGCTTCTCCTTCACGCTCGCGATGTCTTTCTATCTTTCTTCTCACAGGATTCACTAGTACACTGCTGCTCGGGTCATGTGCACACTATCGAACGCACTAGTAGCAACAACAGGCAACAGAAAAAAAAAACAGGGCACCAGGAGGCCGCTAATGGTTATATGACTGGGAAAATTTTCCACCCCGACGACCTAACCGATTCCCTTTAACATAAGGTTGGCGCTGACTGGCCAAGGGTTTTACAGCACACCACCAACACATACACGCACAAACACACACACACACACACACACACACGTAGGCAGACTGCCAGGTAACTTGGACTGTACGCTGACTCCCCGGCGGAAACCTTTCCTCCTTGGCACAGCCACACACCACACCAGCCACAGCGCAGTTATCCGAACTGACACACAATGTTGCCACCGTTCAGAGCCACTTGCCCACTTTTCCTGCAGGGGCAACCACGATGGTACCGACATTCAGATTGGAAAAGGTGGAAAACCCATTCTATTCACACGGTGTGGACACACTCGGGCCAGGCGGTGTGGAGCCCCCGCTTCCAACCCAGCCCACACTCGAACACACGGGGGGAGCAAGAAAAGCTACACGCGTTTTACCCACATTTGTCCATCGACCGGACAAAGTAACATTCGTTTCAATGGCAGTTTAGCACGCGTTACACCTTTATCGCAAACATTTACCTCTTTTCTCATTCAAAACGCACTAAATCTATAACTATTACTCTTGCTTCTGTTCGTTTTTATGTTTAACATCCATTTTTTCACTCTCTTCGTTTTGCTTTTTCTTCGCTTTGGAAATTTTTAACGAAAACGTCAAACGCGTGCACACACACACTGAACGAAAACGTCAAGCTGAATATTGCGAACCCGCGGAGGGTAAACCACATTTGATGAATTTACTAACAAAACCGGTGTGATGATAGTGGAGAAAATTGTGTTTCTTCAAATATTTGGGGGAAGTACAGGAATCTTGCACAGAGTAGAATTTCGCTCTATTTTTGTTCGGTTCGGCAAGGCAAATTTGACCGAGATGATGCGTTTATGCCGCATCCGGTTTGAGTTGAGCTCGAGTTCAAATGCTGCAGCCATTTAACCGGTCGTCACATTAACAAAATTGGTACCTTAATTGTTGCTTTTATTTCAATTAATGTTTCTCATTGCACATATGCGACATTTTCAAGCGTTCCGTGTGATTAGATTGTAAAAGTAAGGGCAAGCGAAAAGACTATGTTGCTACATTCTTTCGGTAGTCGACGAGATTATCACAAGGTTTCGCTATCCACTTGATTCTATCAGTCAGCATCAGCAGCACAACGAAAGCCTAGATTACCGGCGGAACTGTCCTCTGTATTCTGCGATCGTGCGGCACATCGGTAGCGATAGCAGTACGATTCGTGGCACAGGTAAGAACCACCCTTCTTCACCCGGTTTGGAGGATCACTGCCGGGCTTGGTACGCTGGTTGGACACTTCTTCTGGATCCCACAGATCCGCCGTCCATTCCCACACATTGCCAACAATATTGTATAGATTGAATGGATTCTGCCGGAAGGATGACACCGGACAGGTGGAATCGCAACCATCCTCCGCCAGGTTGCTGTCCGGAAACTTGCCCTGCCAAATGTTCATCATGTGCTGGTCCTTAGGCATCAGCTTGTTACCCCAGGGGAAAAGTTTCTGCTTCCGTCCACCACGGCAAGCCGCTTCCCATTCCGCTTCCGTTGGGAGACGCTTCCCTTTCCAACTGCAGTACGCCACGGCATCGTTCCACGATACATGCACCACTGGATGATCGAGCCGATTGCTTATATCCTGCGACTGATCGCCCTCCGGATGTTTCCAGGATGCGCCCCGTACTTTATACCACCAAGGAGCGGCGGCAACACGAAAATCTTCGTACTCTTTCCGCACCGCTTCCGTGAGCAGTTGCTGGAATACGAAGCTGTCGCCAAATTTCTCTGCCTCCGTAGTGTAGCCGGTTTGGTCGGTAAACTCTTTAAACTGTGCGTTGGACACTTCGTACTGGTCTAGGTAAAAGTCGCGGATTGCAACCGTGCGGGCGGGAGATTCTCGATCGTTGACGAAAATGGGCTCATTTGTGCCGATAACGTACTCTCCTCCTGGAATGCGGCTCATCGCTTCAAACAGCTTGGAATGTTCAACCAAATGCAGCAAACTTTCTGCTTCACCATCTTCATCTGGCTGGGATGCGGGTGCGTCTGATGGGAATATAATGCGCTCCTTCGGTAGCTCTTGTCCTTCTGCATTTCGTTTTAGCTTGTTGCATCCACAATCACAGGCCGCATGTTTGAACAGTAAAAAACAGTTTAACAATAGTAAAACCAAGTAATACGAGTTGTTTTTGCCCATGCTTGTGGCGAGAATTCTGTTTGTAAACAAAGAGGCTTCACAAAGCGATCAGCTGATTCCTGTTTTGTTGATCAAATCGTTGTCAGCAACAATCTGAGTGTCTCTTTTTTCTTTTTTTGTTTAGCAAAGAAATTTGGTAAAGAATTCCTCAAACAAGTGTATTTTTTACATGCAATTACTAATTTTGAAATATTGAAAAAAGACGAAAAAACAATATAATAAAATTTTCCAAATCGCTCAACCAACGGAAGAAACGCAGTACTCAACAGATGCGTATACACGTGGAAATTTTCCAACCCTTCATGTTGTTTGTTTATATTTACGATTTAGCTGTCAAACCCGTCCATTGGTGCTGATGGAAAACGCATAATTTCTTTTCGGGGCGGCCACTGGAACATGGTAAAAACTCGAATGATTACCAAACATTGTCCAGAGTGTGAGGTGCAGGTGGCGATTGCGTCGAAAAAATGTTCCTGCGGGCACGTTTTCAGCATGCGGCAGTCCAGTGCGGCCGTATACGAACCGCCAGCGCGTACGAAAGCGGGCAAACGCAAAGCAGCGCAGGCTGCATCCGCCAGCTCTAGCGACGGTCGTAAAGGATCCGGCCAGGTTCAGCGCCGGCGGACGAGTCGGGTTCGTCGCGAAAAGCCCAACTACTACGATTCGCTACAGTACGAGAAGAAGAAAAAGAAAACGAAGGTAGGGTCTGGCGTCCGCTGATCCAAGCCTGTAGGAATTTCATTCATTACACATGTTGTCTTTCCGTTTTCCCTTACAGAAATCATCGAAAACGTCACTTTTTAAGGGAAAGGATGCCAAGCAAACGCAGCTGATAACGGCAAAGGACACGCAAGCGGCCCGAGCTAATCGGCACGCCAACCGACGAGCAAAGAAGGAAGAGATCGATGGTGGGGGGGATTTAGCCGCCAAGTAAATATTACATTCCCTGATCTGCCACAGAAAGGACGTAAATGCTTACCCTTTTCTCTTTCCTGTCTTTTCCAGACTGCCATTCGATAAGCAAGAAGTGGCCGCAATCATTTTGTCTGAAATTAATCGAAAAATTGGTTCGGTGGTTTGGACCCAGCCCTGAGAAGAAACATATTTGCACCAAGACAATTATTTTATAAATCATTCCTAGATTAAGTCGATCTGAATACAACAGGATTTACAATGCAAAATTTCACTACGGCGTAGTTTCCATTTTCCTTCTGGCCGGTGTCACAATGCATCGTAGGATAGGCTGCGTCCGTTGAAGCAACGTGTCCTTGCGGTTGCGTTCGCTGTTCGACAACTTCAACGGACGTCAGCGGTTTCCATGGCGATGATTGGTCTACAACACCGAGAATAACATTTTCCACAGCCCAAACACGTTCGCTCCTTTATTTAACGCTTTGTTGTTAGTATAGTTGTGTGTACCTTTGCGAGCTGGTAGGTTGTCCCAAGTTCCTAGTTGTCGCCGAAAGTGGGTCAGTCGTTTGCTAACGATTCGTCGAACAACTTTGCCAACTAGAGAGCGGGTTGTAGAATTAATCCAGTGTTTGAGAAATGTGTCCCAATACTCCAGCTAGTGTAGTGATAACGTGCGTCCAACGATAGTAAAGTATTCTATACGCAAAAATGGGGTCCGAAGTGGATGCGACCGTGTTAAAACGAACGCAAAGCTCACTCGGAAAATTTGTGAAACGTCCGGCACTGACCGATAAGCTGCTGCGTAAGCCACCGTTCCGTTTTCTTCATGACATCGTCCATGCGGTACGTGATGATGATGGCGGCCTTTCGCCTTTCCGATCGATATTACCGGTTCGTGGTCAGCTAAAGTAATGCGACGGAATTTGAGTGCGTTTTTTTTTTTGTCCCTCCCTCCATCCCGATTGCAGATAATCCGCGAGCATGGCCTGCTGGAAGGGCTGTACACGGCGGACGAGCTAAACTCGGACAACATTAAGGACCGGGACTCGAAAATGGCGTTTCTACAGAAGCTCATTGACGTCGTTAGTAAGTAGTTAACGGTTCGCAGCAGGTTGTTTATTTGGCAACTCAATCCTTCGGGTATCCGGTTGACATAGAGACAACGCCGTTGGTAGGGGGCAACACCGTGCAACAGACACACACACAATCGTTAGAAAGTTTAGTGTTGTTTTCCCTGGCCTCGATTGAATTCTGATATATACCATATCAGCGCCAACCCTTCAGGTGGTGGGCCTTTCCATTTCGATGACCTTGTCAGACCTCAGCCCGGATGACCTGTCCGGTGGTGGTCAACCGTGGGTGATTATTGATTTCTTACAGCTCTTACTGCTCACTGCGTCCTTTTGCTGAATCATCATGAACTTTTGAATGTTGGTGTGACTATGCATTATAGTTTTTGCACATTTTAATATTTTTTTAGATCAAATTGAAAACCAAAAAATATAATACCCATAATCGTTTAAGAAGTCTCGACCAAACAGCTTATATTTCTTTAGCTCAAAGCAATTTCTTGACCCTCTGGTTCCTCTCCGGGTCTAATAGTACGAATTAGATTGTTCGCTTTTCTTCTCATGACGTGATCTACTCAACTGCGCATTGTCATTCTATTGGATCCTTATCCGAGACTCTAAGGGACATGCGGTAAATAATCGGTCTTCCTGTAAAAACCCACGAAGCCTACAAAAAATGTCTCGTAACGTCTACTTACCCCCCCAAATGCTTCCATTCCACAGAGCTGATAACTGACCGTGAGCTAAAAGTTCGCCCTTCGAAAATCGTGGCCGGTCTGGAACCGGAACGTACAAACGAACTCCTGCAAGCACTGGCAACCGCCCTGGAAAGCAAGCTAAACACTAGCGACATAGTGCGCCAATACTTAGGTGACAATCGCAAGGCAAATGGAACAGCTGCAAACGATGTGGCCGAAACTAATGGCAGCACAACCACCACCACCACGAAATTGGAGCCACGCGACGATACCAAGAAGGTGGGAAAGCAGGAAAAGTCGAAAGAAAAGCCCAAAGAGAAAGAAACAGTGGCCGTGGAAAAGCGAAAGGATAAAACCACCAAGGGAAAGGAAAAGGATGTTGTTAGGAATGGTCCATCCGTCCAACAACAGCAGCCGGAAAGTAGGACGGAAAGGGGAAAAACTAAACAAAACGGCACCAAAGCTTCAAACGACGCCGGTCGAAAGAAAAGCGATAAACCGGCCAAAGGAAAAGAGAAGGAGAAAACGGTTAAGCGCATTTCCTCCATACCGGAGGAGCAACATCCAGTAGGCGCTGGGCCGGATGGGACGCCCCCGGTACGCACGGAATCGATAGCGAACGGGTCGGAAATGGTGGAAAATGGAACGTCCCATGATAACCGCCGCAAGCGGAAAGATTCGCTCAAGGAGTCAGGAGAGCCGGTAGGTTTGCCCGAAGCGCACGGGGAAGATAGTGCGGTGCCATCCGCCGACGAGGAGCACGAAAAGCGCAAGCAACCCGGCAGTAACAGTAGCAGCCGACGATCGTCGTTGAAAAAGCAGAATAGCTTAACGCCCAGCGAAAACAATGCCCTTTCGGAGATGAACCAATTTAACGGGTTGCACAGTTCCCTGAGTCGGCAGGACAGTGGTGGTACGGTGGTCGGGCCGGACACGCTGGCTAGCGAAGAACCTGCCGATGGGCCCAATCGGACGGCCGAGATCACGGTAACGGTTGCACCGGCCGAATCAACAAAATCATCCGCCAAACCTCCGATGCATCGTCAGCAGTCCGTGGAGACGGTTATGAGACCAAGGACCAGCCTGAGACCGCCCAGCGTTCGACCGCCGTCGGCAAGACCGGGCGCACCGCGTCGCAAGGAGAAAAACGTCGAGGTAATACTGCAACCGAACGAAACGCAAAAGTTGGGCGAAATCAACGTCAAGATGGAAGTGTTCAACAGTGAGCTGCTGGACGACGATGGGGAGAATTTGATCGTGATCGAGGACCCGACGACCGGTACGGATGAAATCGTGTACGGAAGGGTGACGACAGACACGGGCGGGACCGGCGAAGAGACGGGACGACTGCAGCCTGCCGAGTTGCAGGAAGAGCAACAGGGCCATCTGGTGCAGCAGATACTGGAAACGCAGAAAGAATTTTCCTCACACACCGGCACCAGCGACAGCGAGATGCTACGGAAGGCGGACATGGTAGATTTTGAATGTTTAAGGTGGGAATTCATCTTGTAAAAACCTATGCTCTTACCCCCTTTTCAGGAATGGACCGCCGGCCAGAGGCAATCGTCGGCGAAGCAGATGGAATCGCTGCGCGAATCGATACAGAAGCTAACCCGCTCCGTGAATCCGCTCGGCAAGCTGATGAACTTCATCCAGGAGGACATCGATTCGATGGAGCGAGAGTTGGCAAGCTGGCAGCAGCTCTACACCCAATCGATGGTGGAGCTTAACAAAGAACGAAGGTACATATGGCCCGCCAGTTCCAATACGTGGTGCTAACTAATTCGCAACGTGTTAATTGCAGTGCCACGGAGAACGCCATCGAACCGTTGAAGCAGCAGCTGCACCAAATTGATGTCAACATCAAAGAGTACCGCGACATGATCGACACAACACGGGCCAACATTCTGCAGAATGAGGCAAAGATCGAACGGCTGTACATGACGGAGATTTAGCGGTTCGTCACCGGGCGAGGAGGAGGAAACCACTGGCGGCGTGGACATGGATAAATATCACGAAGCTGTAGTTTTTCCGCAACTGGTTTTCTTTCTTCTTCGATCCACCACAAGTGTCCTCTTTGCAACCGAACGAACGCAACCTTACATTTATATTAGGCGAACGATGAAGGATGAGTAAAATGGAGGCAACTCTTGCTCCCGAACCCGAAGGTTCTAGAGGATGATCGTCTTGTCCCGTTCGTCGAAAAGATCCGCCACAGGCAATCCAGCATCTTGAACGACTAGGGCATTATCGAAATGTTGCTGGATGTATATGCAGCGATCACGGGACCTTGTCTATAAATTCTGAACGACGAGGCCCGTCTATGGTGAGTTCCTTTAGATGAGAAGGTCTGCTGGAGATGAGGCAGGATAATCAAGCGATTATCCGGGCCCGTTGGTAGAGGCGATAACGGGGACGGTCTTTTATACGGCAGGCTCAGGGTTCAATCCCCACTACGCGGTAAAACATTAAGTCTAGTCAGAAATGGCTTGCAGAACCGAAGTAAGCGAAGGGGCGCGTCAAGGGGCGAAGAAGAAGTCCCTTGAACGACAAGCTAGACACCCACCCGGTAAGCACCATCAAGGATCTCTTTTAGCCTTCCTTTTAGCCTACCGTAAGGGAACTAAGTAAGCTCCGCATACATGTGGTTGGTTAAACATGATATAGATATATTTTATTTCGTTTAGTTTTGTGTTTTTTTTTCTCCACCGTTTTCTCTCATCTTTGTCCATCTTTCGTCAACATAACATTCTCATTTTGTGTATGATTTTTACATTCCCTTTCCTATCCACTCACCCCTCCCCATTCGATGGGGGGGGGGGGGACTGGGTGGTCTCGTTACATTGTAATTTTGCCTTCTGCCAATTATTACTTTACAGCCAGTGAGTTGTTCGTTTATGGTCAGAGTATATACACACAAACCACACGCTAGCACACGGTTCCTTTCATTGTTCGCACGGGAAATCCTTTCACTCCATCTCCTACCCTTCGTTTATCGACATCGCATATTCGACCTTCAAGATTATTACACTATTATCAGTATCTTTACAAACATTTACACGACTAAGGCTTGTTTTCGCGCGCGCGCACACACGCTAACTTACAATTTGAGGGAAGGATTTTGTCGCCGGAGAAGAGCGTGTAGCTGAGCTGGGCGTACGGTTACACGGCTAAAAGGTTCACCTGTTTTTAGCTTAAAATGATCGTGAACGAATGGGCACAAGAATGATTTAAATAGCAGCTAGTGCAACTTTCAGCCGTGTAACTACATCCACCAGCAATAGGATCACCAGCCACGATTGCTCGTAAAAGGTGTAATTCTCACTTGATAAATGGTCTTGTCCATTGGATTGGTTACCTCTGTGGCTCCTTATCCTTATGAGCAAGGAAATAATGCTGCTTGGGTTCAACCAATTGGGCAACGTTCTACTGTGCTGATCGTGATGGATTTATGTAGTTTGTTTTATGGATTTACATACACATTTCTTATAGCTTGTCCTATAGGTCTCGTTTTGGTTGTGTGTTTCCTTTTCAATTTGGTTTAAAATTAGGAGGCACCTGATTACGGGGATGTTAGGTGCCTTTACTTTGATTATTGAGGCAAGAAAGGGATTGATGGTCGCGTTGGAGGAAATGAGATTGCTTACACACAGAGCAGTTGTCTCTAAAGTATAGATAAACGATATCACAATTTTGATTGTAGCTTAACTAAATAACGTGTTGTGTTTAATTTCATTCTTTCTTTCTTCCTCTAAACGGTTCGAAAGCATACTTATGAGTTTGTATGGTATAAAATAATAAGGATTTGTACAGACGAAATTGTAACCTGCCCCTAACGTTATTCGGTCGCTTGTAGGAATTTTTAGCGCTTCACTTTAAGCGAGTTTTGTAACAATTTTAAACGTTACCGCCTAGCAGCAATTTCTCACCCTAATCGAACATTAAATTTGCGGTTTAAGATAACACAAACCAAAGTGGGAAAAAAAGAAACAAATTTGAATTAATCGCAACAGGGGAACACCTCTGTAACTTGTTTTAATAGAAGCACAAGCATAGTTCATTAAATCAACGCGCGCCAGTCAAGCGGCGGCAAACGTTTTTGCATAAAACAGGTGTAAAACGCTACTTTGGTTCCGCACCTGGACTTGTGTGTGTGTTTGTGTTGCAAATTTATACAACAACATAAATAATAATTATCTCAGCAAATTCCCTCTACATCCTAACGAAGAAAATGGAACGAAGAAAGCGCGACTGATGTATGATATTTTGTGTTTGCTTTGTTCGCTATGCAGTCCGTCCTCGTGTCTTGTGTCTTCAATTCCATGCTCATCTCACCAATCTTTTATCCTGCCCTAATCAATTAGGAGCTTTGATTTATCTACGTTTGATAAAACATTTCACGACGATATGTAATTATGGATAAATGATGGTGGTAAAGGCTTTTTTCTTCACTATCAGCGCTGGATGAGTGTCCTTTGAGTGGTGCGTGTGAGGGATAGAATATTTTAAACCCTACAAACCGCCGAATGCTCCCGAGCAATCGTACCGCGGTGGATTGTGGATGCAATTAACATCCAATTTGCGATCGACCCACTCGACACAAAAGGATGAAAATAGAAACGTGCTTTTGATAGCCGCGCAAATTCTGCGGTTTGTCGCTAACTGACGTCACGAACGCGGTCGTCGGTTTGTCACCGTATTGCGTGCGTGCTTTTTGTCTGCTCTGGGCACTGCGTCACAATCAGATCTTAGTGAAGGGACGGGGAAAGCGGGGGGCAAGAAAGCAAATACAGCGAATGAATGGTGCCGGGCGTTGGATGTGAACTTATCACACTTTCCTCACCAGAGAGACACCCATTGACAAAGACGACCCTTATTTAACGACCGTTTGTGGGATGTGTGGAAGAGGACGCCCTCGCTGTACTCTCTGTGAGCTGTGGTGGCTTGGCTTATCTTTCTCCTGGCCCATGCGCACGAAGGGTGTACGATTAAAGTGAGTTGCTGGTGGATGCAATGTATATGCGCGCGCTCTACTAATATCTAGATATAATATAGCACCACTTACGGTCAGATTGTTTCTGCACTTGTCTTATACATTGCTTAAAACTTATATCGTATAAGCACTCATCTGCACCTCTCTCATCAACCCTGTTGGTTTGAATTAAATTGGGGTTTCAATACTGAATGCACCACGATTTCATCCGCAGGTGTGTGTGATGCTCGCACACATCAAACACATACCTATTTGATACCGCACTTATCAGCGCTGCATTTGTCCAACCACTTTGTATGAGCTCCGACCACCGCGAAAAATAATACATCGAGCACGAGTCTTTGATAAATTTGAGTGAAAAAGTAAAGCTCTCTAGCAGGATAAACATATGCTTACCCCATTGCAAACGGTTCGTGATTCGTGTTGGGGAACATTCGTGTTGGGGCGTGAAATTAGCACTATTTTCGGGCTTTCCGCCGAAACACGACAGAAAAAAACCTTCACACGAGTCGGTTTCGTTAACGCTTAAAGGCTTGTACCCCCTTCGACTATCGGGACGGGAGATGTCAACATAATGTTACCGTGGGTGCGTCGCGTCCGATTGATTAGTACGCTAACAATACTGCCCAACTTGCCCTTCAAGCTAGCGCCAAACGTTTGTAGCTGTACGTGGAACGTATGTCGATGGCGTACATACCGAGCGATATAGTGATGATGATGATGATGATAATGGTGGTAAAGATGGTAGCGCGATGCTCCACCGCCGTGCCGTCCCGCCGCAGGAACTACCATTAGAGCTTGCGTTTCCAACGCATTCGAATGCTCCTCCTCCTCCTCCTCCTCCTCATAGCATTCATCCTTGTCGTCCATCGTTGCACAGCTCACGGTTGCGTTCCCTTGTCCTTCGGTTGCGTGCCACGGTTGGTGCTACAACTCGAACAGTTCATCCTGCTGGCGTTCCAGCTTCTGGAGCGAGCTTTGCACCCGCTTCCCCTGCGTCATCACGATCAGCTGGTTCGTGTCCGACGCCGCACTGCCGGAGGAACTCTGGCGCTTGTGATGGTTCGCGCCGCTACCACCGGCGGACGCGTGTTGTGCACCACCACTCGGCACATGGTAGTGGTACTGCTGGTAAGACGAGATCGAGGACGAAGACGACGCATTCGAATAGGCACGCGGTTTCGAATAGTATCCACTGCTACCGCTCCCGCTAACGCCCCCGCCCGACGAGGACGAGAAGAACAGGTTGTCGTCGCTCTGGCTGCTCGTCACGAAGTCACTGTTCCGCTGCACCTCCGCAATGCATTTGCGCGTCGAGGCGATCGAGCTGTCGATTTTGCCGAGAAATTCTTCCAGATTTTTGCGACTCTCCTCCTCGGGCGATACGAGCGGTGATTCTTCGCTCAGCGAGTACCCATTACCGTCGGAACTGATACTGTTGTTGTTGTTGTTGCTAATAATGCTACTGCTGCCGCTAGCACCACTGCCACTGCTGCCGGACGCCATCATCCGACTGGACAGCGCGTTTGGACGTATGATTGCTTCGGGATCCTTCGGGTAGTGGGGCGAGTCTTTCGCTACCGGTACCATAAGAAACGGCCGCAGGAAGATGGTATCCGTGGGCAGTAGCCTATTTACACGCCTAATTTGTTCCATCTGGAAGCAAAGTGCGCGTAGGTAAGATTCCGTTCTATTTATGAACATCAACTGGGGTCAAACGATACTTACGCTACATCCGTATTTCAAAGCAAGACCCTGCAGCGTGTCGGTCCGCTCGACGTCGTGCCGTATCAGTGCGTCGGTGGGCTGCAGTGCGGCCGGACTTCGGCTTCCGCCGGATATGCTGCCATACTTCTTGAGCGAGCGGGCCGAGTCTCGTATCGATTGCTTTTCGCCAAACATGGTTTCATCTTCCATTCCGGCGTCTGAAACTAGCTTTACAAACTGCCCGCACACGCACGCACAGTACACGCACAGCGAGATAAGGAAGGGAGTAGCAAATTAGAGGCCAGTCATCTCACCACCGAAACACATCACCACAATCAAAACCCCGACTATTCACGCGATCTATTTCGGGAGTCGCAAGTTTTTCGATCGCTTCCGTGCTTGCACTGTCGCACTACCCAGCGAGCCCAGTCAGCCAACCAGCCAGCCAGTTAGTTACAACCAACCAACTACCAACACACTTCGAGGAACCACGATTTGCCACGACAAACACACAGCGTACTAGATTATTTTCTAATCGTACGACGACCACCACACAACAGACTGGAGGAGTGTACCTAGGGCGCACGTACCACACACTGGCTGAGGTATGAGGGTACGAAAAACTGAATTCTTCTACGTGTGCGGTACTCCTTATCCCATTACCACCACAAAGCACAAGAAACAGGAAACGGTTTTCCGTGAATTTTCGATTCACAATATGCGAAAGGAAAATATCAATAGCAGAGCGCACCTGCTTGCTTTCACCCGAGTTTCGAGGCTGCGTTTTTTTTTTGTCTTAAGAATTTGACAGCTTCAAGATGAGAAAGCGCTACGGGCTTAGGTGCAACCAATCTCGCTTCAAGTGGTGAAACCATGCTACTAAACACAGCGCAAGAATTCGATTAAAACACAGCGGAAAACGAAAACACAGGCACGTTTCGGCGAGGCGGTTGATAGGATGATAAGTGTCTTGTAAAAGCGATTATTTGGACGTTGGTGCAGCAATTCGTGTTAATTGCTTTGTGATAAGCTTATTTAAATAGAATTAGAAAGACTAATGGTTGACTGCCTGTTATCTGTAGCGCCACCGCTGTTGAAACGGGCGAACGTAATTTGTACAATAATTAAACAAATCAAACAAAAAATATGATAATTCAACCATCGTTTGAAAGTGATAATAATGTGCACACACACAACCATTCACGCTGCATAAGCGATTGTTTGTGCGAATCGTAGTAAACCGCTGATTGATGATGGACAGCAACACAGCAGCACCGTTAATTAATGCGTAGCCGCAACAGTTCCAAGCGCGATAACACTATCGCACACACGCACGTACGCATCTTTTCCACCTGATGGCGATGCGCCGAGCGACGTCGAAACTTTCGTTGCTGTAGTATAGTGGCAATTACCATCTCACCATGACCTTGGGATCGAATCTCATGCATTCGATTAAAATCCTACCCCTAAAAGCCTTCGCAACAACGATGGCGTGAAAATCGCGTGGAAAATTTCGTTCACCGTTCGAACATCGCGCTATACTAGGCTTCGAACACACACAAAACCACCAGCGCATGATAGGAGCGCTTCGAAGCGAAATAGAATTAACCCAATTGCCTAATTTTGAAGCGTTTATTTAGGAGAAAATAAGAATCGTGCAAGATCACGCAACAACAACAAAAAATGCGCAACGCCTGTGATTCATCTGGCGAAAACGTCACCAACCCTCCCTACTAGGCAGGGAAAGAGACTTTTTGGATGAGGAAAAAATACCTCGGGTAAATCCGTGTCGTAAATGCCAGCAGCGTTCGATCGTCAAGTCGATCGCCGGCACGTTTGTGTTGCGTCCGGGGTGTAACACGCTTACCGAATGGACTAAAAAAAAACTCCCCCATTTCATAACATCACGATGCCGTGGTTCGTTGGCTAACTGGCTGGTTGGCTGGCTGACGGCTGACGATGGTGATGCCCCGCGGAGTTGCGGATCGTTGACCGCCCTCCCGGGTGCATACGCTCGGTGCATATGTAGCAATCGTGCTGGCTGATTGCCGCAGCGCTTTTTTTTTGACTGCTCGTTTTCCTCGCTTACCTTTACGTACGATCTCCAGTTTTTGTACTTTTTCCTCAGATCGCTCATCGTTTCGAGACTCATCGCCGAGCACTGTTTCTATGCGTGCGCGTGTGTATGCGCGCGTCGGAAGCTGCGACCGATATGCGGGGCTGCCTTTTGTGTGTACGAAGATGATGTTTAATTGTAGGTAATAAATCACGTTTATCCTAGCCACTCGCACACACACACAATGATTTGCCTTGACCACGAAAACACCACACTCGGCACACCGGGGAATGCAGTTCCAAGCAACCCGGGACAATTCCCGGTAATCCCACGTACGTTTGCAGTACACTCCGGCGTTGGAATTTTGCATACAAAGAAGATAACACTTGCCTTCCCTTCTCCCCCTTCCCTCTCGGTACACCCCCTTTTGCTACCCTTGACGACCTGGTGCGTGCACTTTGTTTCACTTTTTCGTCGTTATCACCAATCACCAGCAGTAGCAGTAGACACGACCGCGACGCAAACACTTTTTTCGGTTGCTTTTAGCAGTACGCATACGCCAACGGCTTCATCATTGCTTCATTTGTTCCTAGCTGCTGCTCTGTGTGTGCGCTAAGCGGAAGTAAAGATGTGATGTCACACACTACACCGGCTGAATCTCGCTCACTCAATTCTCTGTGTGGCGAGACGCTTCCCGGTAATGATGATCTTCGCACTTGGGCACTGACTGATCGCGGCACGGCAGCGATTGATGTGTGTGTGCTGTGGGCCTGTCGGCGGTTGGTGCGTTTATGTGAGGTTGTGCATCAACAATTCACCGAAATATTCAAACTCCGCAAAATGTGAAGAAATACGGGGGTTGGCTCATAGGGCGTTTGACGCATTGACAACCCACTTTGACAGTTGTGCGCAATACAAACATGAAAAAAGAGGAAAAGGAAAAGTTTGTAAAAGGCAATAGAAAAAGAGATTACGTGTATCATTGGTTGTAAAAAGTAAATTTTTAATATTTTTGAAAGATTTTTCGGTATAATTAACACAACATATAATTAAATGCTGTTTGTCTTTTTCATTGAAATCCTTTTCTCAACGCGCAAATGTCACGTGAGCTTGGTACTGCTCGTACCCGCTGCAATGTTGATTGTTTACAAAATTAATGCAGCCAAAAAAAAAACACAAACTCGAAAACGACGCCGTCGACGACCAGCACCAGCATCACCAAAAAATGAATACTTTCCGGTCAAACGTGAACAAAAAGTACTGTTCCTACTTCGAGTGTGGCAATAACTCTGTCACCAATCCGACGGTAACGTTTTTCGCTTTCCCCAAACAGCCAGATCGTTGTGAAACATGGGTAAAGGCAGCTGGCGTACCCGAACATTTGGTGGAAAACCGTATGCATCGCTTCCTGTGCGAACGGCATTTTCCCAACATTTACATTTGTCGCAGCCAGCGACGGACGTTGCTGCTGGCGAACGCTGTTCCCTATCCGTACAAAGAACCGGGTGAGGAGTCGGATCAAGAAGAAGAGCTGGAAATAATGGAAGATCTTGTGGAGGACACCACCGTGGACTCGGGGGACATGCTTGAAGGTTTGGCAAAGGCTTGATGGAAGTGAATTTCGGTTGCAAATAGCTACATTATAATCACCGAATTTTTGTTTAGCTTTTCACGACGATAAAGATTCCATGGATGACCAGCAGGAGACTGAACCTGTGATAATCAATGCAAACAAATTGCTGCCTGCAATCGGAACCATCAACGAACGGGTTACATTGAACATCCAACCCTCTACGTCTCGGATGGATTATAGTCGTAAGCGGAATGCAGTGGCTGTCAAAATTGCGGATATGAAAGTGAAACTGTCGACTTCTCAAAACGAGCCCACTATCGGTTCCCCAATCACCCTCAACAAGGACACGAATATCAAGACGGTACAATTGGATGGTAGCACCGTGCGTCTTGTACCAGCACCAAAAATGCTCCGATTAACGCCAGTCGGTTCACAGAAAGAAAGGAGCGAGGAAAAGCCAGCGAAAGAGGTGTGCATCAGAGCAGCACTTAAATCGCCCGTCTCATCGTCCACGAATGCAATCGAAATCATTGAACAGAACGATGACACTTCCGCATCGAAAAGCAGTGACGATACGGTGCTGGAAAAGGACGATAAAATCAGCGAATTCATCTTCAAGGGCGAGGAGTACGTGCAGATGCCGAAGGAGCACTATCTGAAGCAAATTAACAGACTGAAACGTAGTGCGGCGTTTTACCAGAATATTGTAAGAAATATGCGGGAGTTACTTGATCAAGCGGATCCAACAAGTGCGTTGGATTGTTAGTAAGGCAGTAAGCATTACCGGTACACATTAAGCATAGTGGCAGACATCGTTAGGGTAGGCGCCCAGGAACGTTCAGATAATCTAAGCTTGAAACTACAAAGCAAAGATCCCGATGGATCAATCATTACAATACACGGACACATATACATAATAGCACATGGACATGAGAAGAGATTAGTAGGATGTTTGTCCATTACAAAGAACTGATAGGAAAAAGCATGTGTTGAATGAACAGCATTACAAGTAACAGCAAACTCTGTTATTAAAATTTTCTTCCTATGAACTTTAATGATCTGTAACGAAACGAAATTTGTTGAAAATGTAGTTTTCTCCAGATCATAACGGCAGGGTCATTTTTGAATTGAGAATTTTCTTGAGAATTGTCATGGTTTTTCCACGGGGATTAGGAATTTGACAGTAAAATGATGTTCCTGGCGAAGTTTTCCGAAGTTTGACAAGCTTCGCTGCAAACATCAATGCCTGTGTACACCGTTGCCAATACGAACTGTAAATTTTATGCCTTTTTTATATGATTTTACTTTGTTTCGTTCATAAATATATTTTTATGTCGTGTAAAGTATGTGAAATTGATACAGTAAATTATAAAATTAATATTCATCCAATTCGAATGTTTTTCTTTACCCAAAGAGAATAGTAAATATAATTTTCACCATTTAATGAAACTAAAGTTGATGTGCTTCAGTCAACTTTTGCTACGTGTAGTAGGGCCTTCAGAAGGGTTATGATACCGACGGTGCGCTTAATAACAATGTTGTTTACAAAAGGTTCTCGAAGCGGTCGGACGTAGCGGAACGCTCCGCATTTGGGGAATTAGTAACGCGAGAGTGGCTTTTCTACCGTTTCAAAGAAAAAAGGAATATTCGGCATGCTCTTATTGGAGATGCAAAGAAAAAGTGTCACACTAGAAAGCATCGAGAAAAATCGGGCCGAAATGGGCTAGTGTTTAGTTGTGGAGGAAACGCCACAATTTCGAACGAACGAGGTGTGTCGAACGGAAACAGAGACCCGCAAAACGGTTCCCAACCACGTGCAGAGCGTTTCGGTTTTTTTTGTGATTTTGTGTAGTGTGTGAAAAGGAGTAGCTTCTTTTGAAAATTCCGTGCCGAGAATCTCGAGCTGTGTGTGTGTGGTGTATGTGCACGTGTGAGTGAAAGTGTCCTGAAACAAGGGCACCGACAAGGTGTAAATTAAGCCAAATGCACTAAGAGTGTGGGGTGTCGGTGGTGCATTTTCCGAACCCCCGTATGATAAAAAGAAAATCGCGTGACAGACAACCAGAACCAGCGTAGTGGTTCCCGTTCTCGAAGGTTTAAGGTTGCGACCAACGGGGACAGATTAGAGCACCAGTGCGCTGTTCAGTTTCGTGATGACGGTGGCCAACTTGCTGGTGTGACGGGCAAGTTCTTCTGTTTCTTCTCTCGCCTCGCCTTGGGTGTCATTTTCCCCCTGGTTTTTTTTTGCCTGACGGCACTGGTTGGCCGTCCGTCGCGGCGTAATTCCGTTCCGTGCTTGTGGCCACGTTTGGGTAAGGTGTGTGTCTGTGTGCGGCTTAGCGACGGAAAGGGGTCCCTCCACGCACACAAACACTCACACAGAACGGCCGTCAGCCGCACAGCCGGTTCAGATGCGAGCAGCGAGCTTGCGGCGCCCAGGGTGCTTGGCGTGAGAAATCCCATCTGAACGAGCGCGAGCGAGAACGAGAGATAGCAGCGAGGCAACGCCAAAGCGTACCGGAGGGGAACGGACGTGCACAACCGTTTCACAGCGGACGGACAGGCACAAGCGGAGGGGGGTGGAGAAGGAGAAGAAGGAGGAGGAGGAGTGGTCGAGGGTGCGCCGCGTGGCCTTCGGTTTCGTGCCTCGCCGTGTACCGCACACTCGCCGTGTACCGCTCTCGCGCCGAGGCCATCGGCGTCATCGGTCGTCGTTGTCGTGGTCGTGGTGGTCGGTTTTCGGGCCCTGTGGTCGTCGCGTATCGTGTCGGTCGCGTCCAACGCACCCGCTCGCTACTGGCCGCCGTCCCGCTGCATGCCCTGTGTGCCGTCCATCTGTGCCGGTCGCTAAGCCTGTGTGTGCGTCGCGACACGCTGGTGCCCGCCCGCGTTTATCTCGCTCACGGGAAAAACGGGTCGACAGCACGCGGGACGTCGCTGCTGGTGTGTGACGTCGCTCCGTCGCAACCGTTGCGTGCCTTCCGCGCGCGCTCCCGGTCCATCCGGTCATACGACTGGGTGCCATCGTGACGGAGACGACGGGCAATGGCGGACGAATTATTTATCGCCGAGCCCCATCGCCGCCAGTAGGTACCGGAGAATTGCCCGTTCCCGACCTGAAGAGAGAAGGTGGATAAAAAGCAAAACGAAAAACGACGGCCACCGAACAACACCAACAACAACTCCAGCTCCAGCAGCATCCTCCGCAGTACAGCGTTCCTCTCCAAAAACACAACGCCCCGGGTGGAGGACATCGAGAACATTCAGCTCGGCCGCAGACTTCATCGGCCGTTCGGTGCTCGGGAGTTTATAAGCGGGGTGAAGCGGAGTGAAAGTGAAATCTCCCCCATCTTGCGTGCACAAGTATTCACAAGGTGTGTGCTCCTAAACTGAAGGAATACGGTCGGAAGAAACTGACTACCACTGCCACTGCCAGCAGACGAACATTGCCACCTAGCGTGTAGAATTACGTTCACGAAAAGCGTTTGTAACATACACATCATGGCAGAATCAAAGCAAGCGCCGCTTTCAGAACCGGAAGAGTCGCCGAAATGTGATGGTGGAAGAGATTCTCCGCGAGTCACGGCTGAACCGGCAGCGGACACAACAGAGGACACCACCGACAAGGGCGCAGCCAAAACGTCTTGCACACCTCCACCACCAACTACTACCTGTGAGTCAGCGGAAGCAGCAGGTGATGAGAAAGATGAAGAAAAACCAACACTCAAGCAAGAAGTCGACGAATCCGCACCGAAAATTGAACCAGACGAGCAGGAGGACGAATCATCCCCGCAGGAAAGCGATAGGGCAACCCCTGAGGCCGCGCCGGCAGTAGAGGAGTCAGAAGAATCGGTGAAGATGGAAGAGGTCACGGTGGAGGAAAAGTTGACGCAAAAAGAGGAGGTAAAAACAAAGGCACCTACGCCACCGGTAACCATGAAGACGGAGCCACAGCAGCAGCAAGTCGACGATGATGGTGATGATCGTGATGATGATGGTGGTGTTGTGGATAGTGCTGTCGTCGATGCAAAGGGTGCCGTAAACAGTGAACCAAAGGTAGCAGGCGCAGCTGCCGAGCCGAAAGGCGAAAGCAGAAAACGCTCGCAGACTGACCATAGTAGGCGCAGTAGAAGCAGTAGCAACAGTAGTACCAGTAGCAGTAGTAACGGAAACAGTACCAGCGCAGAAGGCCGTAATAGCAGTAGTGGTGGCAGCAGCAACAGCAGCGGCAGTAGCAGTGATAGCGAGGGAGCCAGTTCGGCGAAAAAGGTGAAATTGGAACCGGCGAACCAAGAAGAAGAGGAAGAACCTGCGAAGACTGAAGTGGATGCGGGCGGGATGGACGAGAAGCAGTGGCCAGCCAGGTCACAATCTCCTCAGACGGGTGACTCGAACGTGGCAGACGTGAAGGAGACAGGAATTTCCCGGCCGGAAGAGCAGCAACCCATTTCGACCGAAACGTTAGACCGGGAAGAGCAAACGAGGACATTCTCACCGGCACAGTCAACCTCTCCGGTCAAAAATGCTTCCATCGATGTGGACCGGGCAGCTAATGGTAGCGAGGAAGTAAACCGTGCTGCTGAATCGATGTTACTTCCACCGCCTCCACCACCCCCACCGTTGCCAGATGTATCGCGGCCGGTGGTGGGGAAGGTGTCCATCGTGGCACCGGTACTGGAGCGACCGGATTCGGCTCGGTTGACGGCCGATCTGCAGAGCTGTCAGCGGCAGCTAGCCGAGGTACGGTCCAAGTACGACGTAACGCGCAAGGAACTGCACGCGACCAAGCGCAAGCTGAAACGCATGTCGGTACGGTTGGGCAACATGACAGGTGGGGGTGCGGTACCGCCCGGTGGGCACACCGTAGGCAATGCGTCCCCACATCCACTGACGATCGGTACCACGGACGAGGACCGTAACCGGAAATGGCGCGAACCGATGATACAGGCAGCGATGAAAATTAAGACAGCTATGGGCATCCAGGCGTACAAATCGCTGATCAAGGACGGTGAGCTGCTGCTACCTAGCTTGCGTACCATTACCCGGTATCTGGAGTCGCTGCGCAAGTCTGGTGGGGGATCGGCTGCATCGGGTGCCCTCGCTAATTCCGGCACGGTCACGAAAATCGCCCCCACCACTACAACGATAGAGGTGGACGACGTGCCAGAAGAGGAAGAGTATGAAGATGAGGAGGGGGTGGTGGTGGACGAGGACGGAATGGTTGTGCGGACGGACGGTGTGCTACAGCGCCGGTTGGAACAATCGGCAGGGAGGAAGAAGCTGGCGAAGTCGAATGGTGGTGGCGGTACCGGCCGAGCGGTTGATTACAATCGGAACGAGCAGAGACGACATCCGCCGTACAATTCCCAGCTGCAGGAGATTAAGACAGAGCAGGATCCCGTCAGTTTTACCGGTAAGTGGAGATGAAATAGTTTACTGTAGTTTGATACCTTTGTCCACCTTTAATTGAGGAAGATCTTTAGGTACTTTGGCGATTAGGTTTACTCAAAAGTTTTGTATCTTTGGAAGGACATTTTTAACCCAGTTCTCGGAACGCTCTTATCAAGTTGTTAACACAGCTCGCCTCGAATTGTATCTTGACATCAGGTTACGTTGTTCAAGGATTTTCTCCTTTATTTCACCTCCCTCACGTTTTGTCGGGGGCCTTACTTTACCGAATACGGCCCGGGGTGTGTTGGAAGCGAATTTTGTTTCAAGACGATGTCTTGAGATTGTTCAGGGCGATGATGATGCTCCCCGAAAGGAGAGGAAAAGTTGTACGGAAACCTCAAGTCACCCTTCGTTGCAGTTCTGTATGTGTTCTGTTCTCGGTTCACGGTTCTCGGGGCTGTTGCGAATCGTCCGCAGTAGTAGTGGTAGTGTGTGAAGGGTTGGATTGGTGCTGCCGTGGGTATGTTTCCCATGGCACAAAGCACAGCCGGCACATTTGGAGGGTACGCCGGTCACGCAGCAGCAACTGGCAGTGCACGGCGCTTGGCTCGGGTGTAAAGTATTGATTTTCTCAGAACACGATTCCCGGAACGAGGCAGCAGCAGATTCCCGTGGCAGAACTGCTGAAGAACAGCTACACACCGTAGGCGACGCTTGTAAAACTGGTCCATCATGCTGCTGCTGCTGCTGTATAGCTGGGATAGTTCTGGAGCAGGAATTTAATCGAATGGTCTACCGTTCTTGGACGAACATGAGTTTGCCGTCCCGGTCGGTTGGAGGACGACGGGGACGGTGCGTAAAAACAAGGCAATCGGGTGCTCGGCTGTTCCGAATATCCAGCGGAGCATCCTGTGTCTCTCGGGTGACGTGGGCTGTTTGAATTTCCGCCCCCTCCAGGACATTGGCGCGCGCGAACCTGTCGGAGGGAGCGATATACATTGACCTGGAAGACTTTCCGGTTGGAAATAGACCCCGAAGGGATCGCGATTCTTCCACACGCGCGCTGTCCACTGACGGATGAAGGGCGCTCACGGGGAATTTGCCGCCCTGTTTGTGCTAGAATCAGTGTTTCTCGAACATGTCAGCTATTTCGAGATGTGTCCCCTGCTTTCCCTGTGCCCGGGTTCGGGCGGACATTGCCTCTCAAAGTGTATTTCTTTGTCTGTGTGTGTGAGTGTTTGCGCGCGCGGTGGTGTATGGGGGACGCAGTGCGCGTGTCCTATGCCATGGCTACGCCTGTCCCACTGCTGCACTCCAGCGGGGACGAATTTCCGATGGTGAACATCGGAAAAGGTCCCCGTCAAGCGTGAAGCTCCGGTCATGGGGTT
Organism: Anopheles stephensi; assembly: GCF_013141755.1. Classification (NCBI taxonomy): domain Eukaryota; kingdom Metazoa; phylum Arthropoda; class Insecta; order Diptera; family Culicidae; genus Anopheles; species Anopheles stephensi. The sequence continues at coordinate 59,458,530 of NC_050202.1, read as the reverse complement.
ATCGAGCAGCCCAGAGTCACTCGATAGTGTGTACAGCTCCGGGACCGTGCTGTGAGTGTTTGTGTGGCCCAGCTTGTAACTCGGTCACCCTGGGTCCCCTGCGCCACCGTCCGGCGTTCCGGCGAATCGGTTGGGAGTGTCGGCGTTGGCAGTGTTGGGCGAGATTGTTTGAAGAGAACTTTTGCCTTCGCTTTGTCCATGGCCGGGTATGGCACTGGCGAAGGTGCTTGCCGTTGTCAAGGGGTTTACTTCCCTTTGCGGGGCGAGAGGGGCGAGTGGGAGAAGGTGAGGACAAAAGTGGGAGCAGGGAAAAAGGTTCGGGAAAACGTTGGCAGCAGCAACCTCGTTGGGACACATTCGGCACGGGAAACCATTCGCTCGGCGTGGGTTTGGCCTTCTTTTTTTTTGTGACTTTTTTGTGCGAGTGTGTGTGTGTGTGTGTCCACAAAAGTTGTGGGACCGATCGAAGGTAAAAAAATCCATAGCGCTTGGGAAAGATGGTATCCTGGCCAATGGGTGAACCTTTTTGTCCCTTCCTGTTTCATTACCGCCCACCCTTCTACCTTGGTTCGTGCTGGGCGGCAGCGGCACGCAATGGATGGGTACCGGTCTCGTTTCATTCCATTCCGGGCGGGAGCGTTTTTATTAAATTCACTCCACCCCGTTCGAGTCCTTCGCCGCACCCCGTGTAGCTGAAATCCCCCTTTTTAACCGACCGGATCCGAACCCGACACGGGATGGCGATCCCTAACCGATTGCGCCACTTTTCTCTACAGTGCCGCTTTTTCCCGTTGCATTCCGGCCAGTGGAATAAGAATTTGTTTCACCATGACGTGCTTTTGGGAAAACGAAGAGATCGGGAGAGTCTGCTGTCCTTCTTCCCTTAAAAAAATTAACTCAGAAAATGGCGAGGATCGACCTCTACGACGAGCTAGGAAAGTAGAGAGGAAAACTTTTTTTTTGCGGAAAATAATCGTTCGTAACAGAGTCAACTATTACGGACCGGAGGGCGGGCTAGAAGAAATCTCCTTATCCAACAAGAAAATGAGATCTGAGGAAGCTGCCTTTTGTGCTGTAAATTCTTTGTTTCGCACGACTTTACAGTCACCGTCTAATGTACTCTGTTTTCTAGTATCAATAATTATCCACTTTCTTAAGAATTTTTGGATTCGAGCAACCTTCCAGCAATGTGAAAGATGAAGCTGTTGCACTAAATTAGAACCGTTTAATACTTCAAATAATGACAGAGTGGGATCACCACTTAATCCTGGAGGAGCTATCGTGTCTGTAAAGCAGAGATGCCGCTTTATTGCTTATTTTGTTGCTGGAAATGAAGCGTCCAGCTGACTCTCGGCCTGTCTGCATTTGTTTCTTTCCTAATTAATTTTCTACCAAAGGAATATTTGTGTATATGTGAGGGCCCACACAGCAAAACATTACCTTCCAAAGTTCTTGTTGGTCCAGGTCTCTTCCTGCAGCCTTCGATGAAGGACCCTGCTGAGGCGTTCTCCAAACGGCTGAGAGGCATGGCAAGTGAATATGGCCACGATTTCTTGCCATCGGTATGCCTCCCCACGCTTGGCAGCCACGGGTACCCCAAACAACCCACTATCCTGGCCAAACTACCCTTGCACGCTACAGTTCTGTGAGTGTGTTTGGATTTTGTTTCCCTCTCGTTATTCTCTTCCATTAATTTCAGCTCACCCGGCGCAAGTGGTAGAAGGTTTCGTTGTGCCTGTCTTGCCATGCGAACGAGGGACACAGCACCGGAGTGACGTCGATGTTCGTGCCGTTGCCCGTGGCCATCCGCGCCCATGGTGTGCCGTCCACGTGGCCTCTCGCTCGCACATCACTTCGATGCCGTCTGTCCTGTTCCTTCCATGCCATTCCTTCCCCTTTCTTCTCCCGCTGTCCGTACGCGGACGACCGAAGGATATCCGTAGCCTGTGTGCCGTGCCATGTGCCCCGGTCGTCGACATGGTGCGGTCGTGTAACCGGTCCCTCTCAGAGCACTACGCTCCCTTTGGCCCAAAAACGGGGTGTACCGGGGCCCCTTTTTTGCCAACCGCTCTCAACGGTCGATTCTCTTCGTGGGCTGGTTTTTATGCTACCCGGTACCGTGCCCGGCCACTAGCCCGGGCGGTGACGTTGGCAGTGGAGGACAAGAAGAGAGAAAAAGGGATCTCATCATCGTCCCTGCGTTCCGCATCCCTACACCATTTCTCCGCGCGTGTATCGCTGTTTCTCTCATTCTCATCTCGGTGAGGATTATGTTACAGAGATGTGGAAGTGAAAAGGAACGCACCAAGGAGCATCGTCCCCGCGCGCACACACTCACACACACGCTCAACACCCACTCGTCCTCGCGGGCCCTTTTCTGGTGGCTGGCATGAACAAAGCTCTCTCACTTTCTCGCTCTGTTTCGTGTGGGGTATGGTGGTTCGTGCGTTCGCTTTCTTTCCTGCCACCTTTGGCTTACTTCGTGCGGCCATCTCTGAGTTTTTGGGTTGCCCATCTGTGTGCCCATCTTCTTGGCTGGCCGGCCGCGTACCGGTATCAGGTTGAAGCTGATTTTATACCAACACCGTAACCTGCACGGAGCAGCGTTTTTTTTTTGTTGCTGCTGTACGTCGTGTCCGCCTCCGCCGGTTGCTAGGCCCTTCGGTCGTTTCCGACCGTGTCTTGGGTCGTTGGTAGAATTTTGGATACGCAGTTTTTTTGGCTTGACTTTTTTTTCTCGAGAAACAAAATTTTTGCTTTTAGTTGAGGCTCAAATTTTTCGCATTGCTGCTGGTGTGAAGGTAGGTGTGTTGTTTGTGTGTGAAAGTTTGTACCGACAAGCCTAGAATCCAGAGTAGATGGGTGTGTAAGAGGCCTAAGGAATCGTTGGATAGAAGTTTTAATGATGTGTCCAATGGTTGGTTGATCAGTTGCTTCTTGGATGAAGCGATCTGTAACAGAAAGATGGGTGATACGTTTACTGGTTGATTGTAAATATAGTGATGAAAATGTTCTACCGGAAGAAGTGTTTTTTTTAAATGTATAGTTTACATTAGCACTGTGTGTAGGTGTCCCAACATTACCCTACCTTTTTATAATATGAGAAAATGGGTACTAATTTATATTAATTGAAAAAAGCATCTTTTTCTTCTTCAATAAGTTCTTGACCAATAGCGAATTTTGAAATGGACCTTCATTACTGAGAGACATCCAAGGCTCTTTCCTTGTGTTCACTCTGCAATTAGATCCTAGTACAGGCTTTCTAAACTAATAGATGGACAGATAGTCCTGGGTACGGAGTGACGCTCTTGGCGGGATTCGAGACCAGGTCCTGTCGTGTGGGAATTGCTTCTATGGTAATCTAATAAAGCTCTATAAACAAACAAAAACACAGAGCATGCCCGAGAGACGTCCAAGGAACTTCTTCTTTGGCTCTACAACCTCAAGGCTTGCCGTTTCTGGATTCTTCTACCTAGTCTACCTACAGGTCCTACATCTTCCAGGATAAAAGTAGATACATTATACTTGACTAGATACTTTCTGGACGTAATACAAAGTCGAAGAATTGTAATTTTTATAAATTTATTATACTTTACGCTAATCTGAAGAGAAGTTCTTACTCACATTGTAGAGCTCTGTTCGATTTTCCACTTCCCAAAGCCAATTTTTCCCTTTCAAACGTATACGTGCGTTTTTTGTGGTTTGGGTTCGTTGCTTGTACTGTCAATGGTACGGGAATCACTTTAGCCTTTGTTTAATTGAGTTCTACCACCATCTGTTGCGCAGAAGAATGATGTGAGTTCGTGGGTCGATTATATGGTTTCTGGTTATAAGCTCGCACACGTATGGAAAACATGTAGAATTTTTAATAAGTTCTTTGTTGATTATTGTGGTGTTATTAAAATGAAATCGGTACATTGTAAATTAACAGAATATTAATTGCTTCTGGTACTTTTTTTTTCTCAGTTATAGGGATCATTCTGAAAATGGATAGATCATCGGGCTGTGATTTCTATTTTAAAACCAGCTGCCATACATTCCAAACGCTTCCATGCACACGAATAAAATACTGTTGTTGCTATGGGAAAAAACATATTTCATCGCTTTTGTATATCATGTTTTAATTTTTCCCTCCCGTGTTATATAAACTCAACACCCCCCCCCCCCCCTCCAGTACATATGGAGCATATCAGAGTGGTTTACAATCTCGCTTTGTTCGATGTTATTTTATTTCCCTATTTTGAATGATTTGTTCGATAGGTAAATTTTGATCCGGATAAATACAACAGAAAAGAAAACCTGCACACTCACACTGTTGTGCGTTGCTGTCCACAAAATAGTTTTCCGAGCTGGTTTGGAAACATCCGTTTCGGGCCCGGCATCTCCCGGCCACGGGGTTAAATAATTACCCCCTTGTACTCGTAGTCCACGAGTAGTTGTTGGGGCCACCGATTTTTATGCGTTGGTGCACTCAACCCTCAGGACGACACACAGCCTCTCACTATGTGTTGCATTTTCCGGAGCTTTTTGCTTTGTGAGGTGGAGTTGTTTTTTTTTTAACTCTTTTCACTCGACAGTCGATCAATCGGTACGTTAATGTGTAGTGCGCGTTGCTATGTGCAAACGCCGGAATCAAAAATCTCAAATGGAGATTCAAAGGTGGATCGAAACAAAAAAGTTGCCTAGTGCATGGATGGTGCAGGATGCTTTCCTCCCTCCCCCCCCCCCCCCCACAGGCTGTACACCACCCCCAGCGGGCTTAACTCGGGAGGTTCCTTTTGTCCATTAGTGGTGTATGGTTTTCCGCGGGCCGGATAAAAAACCGTCCCAATTTGTGGCTTGCAAACACTAAAACCGTAACCGTGTGTGTGTCTGTGTGCATGTTGCATATAGAGCGCATCAATAGTAATGCTCTACTCGTTCGGTTGTTCTTTATTAGTTTAGTGCGTATGTATTTTATGTTCATTTCACAGAAACACCCACAGCAGGAACACTCACTCCGGGCAGCAATCATCCATCCGGCAGGGAGGTTTTTGTGAAAATTAATGAGAGAGTCCCCTGATTTATCTGGTGACCGTTTTTTGATGTGAATATACGATTTCAATGCATCGAGATATATCGTGTGTTCTAGGCCGAGAACCAAAAAAAACAAAAAAACGGGCAGATTTTAGGATAACATTTTATCCACTTTCCCATCGTGTACTTTCATCGCCAATATCGCTCCACTATCAATTCATTCGCTGGACCACAAAGCTCCCCCCGACTCTCCTTCGGCTTCCTCTTCACAGCCTCTAACGGTTGCTGTTCGGTTTGTCCCGGGTTATAATTATTCGGGTAGGCCCGCGCATGTGAAGTATTCGAATGGCCTCCAGTATATTCGGTCTGAAATTACAGCCATCGGCTTTGTATCCATCAAGCTGGATTCACTGAAGGGCGGGAGGGGGTGGGAGGCTGAAGGCCATTGGTAGGCGTTCGATTATCCAATGAAATTTTCATCCCAATCCCGCACGGGTCGACCGGATTTGCATTCTCGATTTTTTTTTCGCTTAAATGAAAATGTGCGTGTGTGTGAAAATCAGGCGACCGGTGCAAAAGTTTCCCTGCAGGCCTGTAATGGAAAATAAAGCGTCTGTAATGGAAAATATATAAGTAAACCAAAAAAAGAAGAAGAAGCAAAATGGGGCATGGGAAAAATCGTCGCCTATAGTAATGAAAATATCTATTCGCGCGCTTCGAACGCGTAAGCGGATAATGTTTCCTATATGGTTGTTTTGCCGCATGGGGCTTTTTGATGTATTTTAATTATTTTTCTGTCAATCTGTCAGTGTTGTGCCAGTGTACCAGTGGGGGGAGGATGCAAAAAAGAAAATGCTGTTACAGCATATAGAATTTAGTGTGCTTATTATTTTATTCCCCGCTCCATAGTACCAGATTGTGCAAAATGGTTTACTACTTTTTTGTGTGTGCTTGAAAGCTCTCTCGACTCGATGGCTTTTATTAGCAGCGAGCCGCTCACCCATCTGAAAGGGAAGTATTTTAATGTAAAAACAAAACAAATAAAAAATGGCTCCCATCAAACATCAATCCGCATGTGTGTGTGTGTGTGTCGACGAGCATGTGAATGGGTCACATTTTCACTTTATTCAATTTTCATGGAAAAATGTAGTTTTCCATTTTCTAAAGGGTCGAGAGAGAGAGAGCACAAAAAAAAACGCAAACATTTTCCCTATGCCTTCATCGACATCTGTGTGCGCCATTTTGTGTCCGACCATGTTGGCCAACGCCGGGATTTTTGGGGGGAAGCTGTGTGTTTGATGATGGTTTGCGCCCCTTCGAAGCTTTCGCCCCAGGATTATTTGGAGCCACCCGGGGTAGGTGTTGGGCTGTGTGTGTGTGTGCCTATGACTCCTCCACCGTACACCGTGCCAAGGGCAGGTAGATGAAGTTAGTCCTGATGCTGCTTGCCACGCTCTTCTCGTGCTTGCCACAGGGACGGCACACCAACACCAACAGCAACCCCTCGTGTACCGAGCAAGGCCCTGTTACGGTTTTGGTGGAGGCCACGAAAAACTGGTGCGCCACGTTGAGCTTCGTCCCGGTTTACGTCCCGAAATCCTAGCGATCGCTCGAGGTGTGTGCCGGGGGGAGGGACGCACCGTTGACAGGGCTACGGTGGAAAGCCACCGAGAAAATCGATAAAATACCATCGACAGCGGCCGCAGGAACTCGCAGGCAGGGTTGGGTGGAAAGGTGGAAACGGCTGTAGGAATATTGGGGAGATTGCGGCAGTGAAAAAGCTGGCAGCAAGCGCCGAGTCACCGAGCAGTGGGTGGAAACGAACCGTACAGCAGTCCTAGGCCGCGTGTGGGAAGGTGGAAGGGCAGGAGGCTTTTGATGCTTCAGGGACGTTAGGAGGTCTTGGGCCATCGTAATTCTTGCCACACACACACATACACACGCACAGGGATGTTCTCTCCCCCGGTGGGCCGTTGTATTTATCTCCCAGGACAACTTGGAACACTGTACGCCACCACTGTTTGGGTAGGAATTCTTGTTCTTTGCCCATTTTTGACAAGGATTCTTGTTGTAGGCTTTACATAATTATCCTTGAAATCAGGTGATAATTATCCGAGGAGAAAGAACGACTCGGTATGCGGGACAGAAAGTCGGATCATTCTAATCGTTCTGATGAGTCGTTCTTCAGATGATGTGTCGTAGAATTTCGTTGAGAAAGAGAAAAGAAAAATGAGCGGAAGATGCTCCAGAGTGCTTGAAGTATTGCACACAAAATATTTCTTTTTATTTCCTTCGTAGAGAGCTTGTTTTTGTTTGGTGCTTAGATACGTTCTATAATCTTCAGGAATCAATTCTTGCGAAACTCTTAGTTAATACTTCATGTTTTTGTTTCGTTGCTACACCAAGATGTGCTATCGGTGGCCGTTTTCTTAGCCCTGCTGCTCCACGAGGGTGGTAAAGATGGCCCGACCGTTTCCAAAAAGGGGACGGCCATTTTGTTGCCAGCCCCGGGACCATCGGCAGTATCGATTGGTTTTCGTCCGCCCCTTCGTCCACCCACCGGTGTCTGTGTGGCCAGGAAACCCAAGATCCCTTTGGCCTTTTTTTTTCCTCGGCGGGTTCTTTGTGTGCGTTTACTCTCGCCCTCGTGCGCCTTGCGAGGGAAGGCCGAGCGTGTCGTCGCGCCGGTGGACACACCGTCGACCTTCGGGCCGGAGCCCATGATGTGTACCACGGGCCCACGACGCACTTACACAGAAGAAGCAGGAGGTGGCAGTTGGGAAGGGGGAAGCAGGGAATAAGGGGTTTTCTATCCCATTTTTTGTTTCTTCCCACTCGGACTCGGGGCCAACTTCATCCCTGAGCGGAGGAACCGGTGGAACGCGTATTGCTCGCTTCCCGTCCCAATCCACCGACTCCCTCGCCTATTACGAGCCCGATGGGTTTCGTTGTCCTCGTTTTGGGTTCGTTTGTCTGTGTGTGTGTGTGTGTGGGTTTTTCGGTAGGAGAAGGTTTTTCGATGGGGAAGGTATGCCGGGTGTTGGAAAACTTTGTACAACAAGGGGACCGTTGCCACACTGGTAAGGATATGCGACGTGCGACGCGACTGTGTGCGGCAGGAGAAAGCGGAGGAAGATTACCTTTTTCTTCCATGAAGATACTGAGAGCGGGCAGTGGTGGTGGTGCGGACACGGTCGCCGGGTGTGTTGCTGCTGTGCAGCGAGAAGTGTATGGCGCAGGATCCAGGGCCCTGGCCAGCATCCGGAAAAGGTCGCAGAAGAGGGTCGCGTTGGTTTCTTTCGTATTGGTATTAGTACGGGACGGTGGAACAACGTTCACAGGGGCCCGCACCTGACAGTAGCAGGGCATACGGTTACGGGTGTGCGTTTGCTGCCATCAATTCACCAACACACAGCCAACCAGAGCGTTGAGAGATGGAGGAGCGGCGGTACGGTGGCCTGTGGCTGGTCGTGCTTTCCCATCCGGTCCCTTAAGATTTGGTGTGGTGTGGCGTGCGCATCGGAGGAGATGGAGAGTGGTTCATTCTGAGCTGTTTTACCGACTATGGCTTCTTTTTCTGTGTCGAAAAGCGGCGATGCCACGCCAGCCCAAACCTCTCGAATTCCGGTTTTAGTCCTGTCAAGATGTGGCGATTTTAGGAAGACGTTCGAGGAAGGCAGACTTACGTCAGCAGACTCTCAGATCATTAAATTTTGTCGAAGAAAGATCTTCTAATGCTTCCTTGGTTCCACCAAATATTTTATTTTGATAATTAGACGAATCGTTTTAAAAGGAAGTTCACTGCTTTGTCTTTCGGGATAGTTGAAGTTGCATTTCAGGATAGTTGGCATTGCCTCAAGGATACTCGCTCTTGCGTCACCTATCAGATGTGCTTAAATGAAACCAAAAATTACTCCACTTCTTCATCTCCAAAAAACGCTCAAACTGTGTACAACCAGTTAGAGTTGGGATATAAACGAGCGGATCGGTTACTCGCTCGCTGGCCATGGCAACTGTGAGCTGCGGCGGCCACACGGCACACCATCCCCTGTGCGATGCGAAAACCGTGCGGCAGGCACCGTGTGTCGGCCACATTTTGCGTGTCCGTGTGCTGTCGCGCTCTCGCCTTTTGTCTGTCTTTCTGCCGTTTTCCGTTACCTTACCTTTCGGCGGGGTTTGTTGGTACGCTCGAGGGACACGAGACCGTGGCCGCAATGCCATCTGTCGCTACCCTGTCGCGCGGCAGGAAGCTATCCGTCGTTGGTTGCACAGTGCGAGTGGGAGCACACACCGTGTGTTTGTGTGTGTTTGGGGGGTATATGAAGCACACAACTACACGTATAGAGCGTGTGGGAAGTTTGGAGAAGCTGTGTGCCCTGCTCGACCATCTTGTTGCCGTGGCCATGAAGCGCAGAGGGCCACCATTGCACCGTGCTGTAATCTTCGCATTGGCCATCCCTTTTCTTGATGCTTGAGACAGCTATGCGCTCGTTCCTCGGTTGTTAAAGAAGCTTGAACCGGCAGCAATAATTGGTTGCTGGAAAGAGGCATGTTTCTCAGGAGTTGCGGTGGCAAGGACTGATGGGATCTGCTTGACGATCCTCCGGTTAATCGACAGAGCAAAAGATCAGTAGATGAGCGATACTCTATAATCATTAGAACTATTAGAATCGTCCAAGATGAGATCCTCCCAGATTCTCTGCTGCGAACCCTAAGGTTTCCCCTTTGTAACGTATCAAGTTACCCGAAAAGTTGTCTCCGGCTTTGTGCTTTGTTCTTAAAGACGAACAGATGAGAGGGGATTGGGGGGGTAGAGTCTTCGAACTTCACACATATGCAGGGGAGCGTAAGGATGCGCGGCTCGTTGCACATTTGCACGTTAATGCCGTTAATGTATTTGTGCAATGCGTAGTGTGCGCTCGTGGCGGTGTAGTGTTAATGGTGTAATAAGCGGACTGTCAATTATGTTTCGTGAGCCACCTCGCCTGCCAACAGGGCATGAGGCAAGGGCTCATTAGGAGCTGCTGCTGCACAAATCGCGCCGTTGATGATGGTGACGGTATCTCGTTATTATGGTGACAATATTTGAAACAAGATGAGGATGCTGATGGTGCAGCATTGTTCACCAATACTATCGCCAAAAGAGGGGGCGGGGGGGGGGGTGGTGTGCATGGGTTGGGAAAAACGTATATAGAAATCATATTGCTCTAGGGATTGGCCAAGGTGCGGGACCGGGTTGGGAGGTTTTGGGGTTATATAAACCACCCACTCGATGTGTTTCCACCCACCGACCCACGGGAACAGGTAAATGCCCTCGCCCGCTGGCTGGGTGTGCGTGACAGTATATAGGAAAATTCCTCCTTCCCCCCCCCCCCCCTTCTTCCTTTTCATCTCCACCACCACCACCCCCCTTTCAGCTGGGTTATCCTGTAGAATCACTCCACCGGCAGCTCCATCCCCCACGGGCCACATTTGCAAATATGGTTCTCGCGAAAAGGTGGAATTTGAAATTTGATTGCTTATTTGTATTTGCTGGCCATTTTGAATGGACAACAGCAGGGGGGGGGGGGGGGGGGGGAGGCGTGAGGTAAATGTGTATGTATGTGTGCACATTTATGTGCGTGGGCGCACGCGTTTGTGCGTGTGCAATTGGAACACAAAATTGATGAGCGTCCCCTGGATATGGTCACAAAGGGGTTGGTAGTTGGTATTTCCCTATTTTTTTAATCTCTCCCCGGTTCCGGACCGGAGTTCCGGACGGGGTTCCCTAGTTTTTGCGGGACCTAGGGTACAATAGACAGAGAGAGAGAGAGAGAGTGAGACTGGAGCTGTATGACCGATATCTTGATCACGGCCGGGTACTTTGCTGCCTAAATGTGTGCAACGATTGGTTGGTGCATATGTGACGGAGCAGGTTAATTGAATGCACTCTGCTCATCAACATGCTTACCCTCACTCCGTCGCTTGCCACCATTGCCACAGTTCGGCTGAGTTGGTGACTGCTTCCGTGTGCGTGAATTTGGCTGCGGTTTCGATTAATTTGTTCTTTAGTGGAATCGGATGCTACGGCTAAATCATTGTAGCACAAACAGTTTTCGAACTGTTGGAGCAAAGTACCTGTGGGAAGTGGAGACGATAAGCGATAGGTGCGATACCTGCAATTTCCTCGTTAACTCTGGGCATGGGATGGTCATAATCAAAAACTGATAAAACTGGTTTTGTTGCACCAAGCAGCTTGTGAGCAGTTGAATAATTGAAGCTTGTCGGCAAAGACCATTGTGATGGTTTGTCGAGGCTAGAATTTTCCATTTTGAAGGATATTCTCTATTCTGGTTACTGCTCTGAGCATCTGACTTTTGAGTATTGAGCCTTACATCGTATTGCATTGTTTGGATCTATGCAATACGTTTTAGATAGCCAACTGTTAGTCCTTAAAGGGAATGAAGTAGAACTCTTCTTTTTTGGCTCTACAACTTCGAAACGTAACGACCTGCCATTTCTTGTTTTCCTTGGCTTAAGACAGTCCTTCGCCTTGGATAGCGTTTAGAGGAGGTTTAGATGGGACTTGTTTCCGGGTATTGTCGTGTGAAGTCTCGAGATTGCCTCAAGTGAATTGAATACGTCGTAGCATTAAAAAAACAGACTTGAAGAAGACAAAATGAACAAAAACATGCATAGCAATTGATTTTTTCCTTCCTCAAGCTCTTCGCTCACTTGAACTACACAGTTTCTTCTGTAGTTATTAATATCCTATGTTTATTTAATCAACATAAGGCGCGATGGAAAATGGGAAAACATCCCCGGCGGATCTTCCATCTCTGCTCAACAATAGCGGGGCCCTTCAGTATGCACTGCTGGAACACTGCTTTTTTTCGTGTGCCGTGATAATTAGAGAGCCACGGTGGAAATGAACACGTGAACGATCCGTAGCAGCGTTCATTCGTATTGTGACAGCTGGGGATTATACCTGTAACGTCACATCGATCACCATTAATGATGGCGTAGGAAAACGGCGCTGTACATTGGTAAATACGTATTATGATTTTCGTCATCAGTTGATCACACGGCACGTGCATCAGATGGGGAATGGGAAATGATCGCTGGCCTGGCTTAGCCGAGGTGACGATAATGGATGGAACGGTGACGTCGTGATCGTTGAGTAACGCTGCTAGGTTCTCCCGTGCTGGGACTTAGTCTTCTCTGATGCGTCCTATATAGCACGGCATGTCCTGTGAGATGTGTCACAAACTTCATGAATTATTCCAAGATTTCAATACTACCTTTTTCGAACGAGATTTTCATGGCGATGGCGTTTATAGGACAGCAAGGGACAGTACTCTCACGGGAAGCTTACGTAGAAGACGCGTGTAATCGGTGGCCTGCCGATCGAAAAAAAGCTCCCGCATATGGCCCCAAATGGCCCTGATCTCTCTTTTATTTTTGAAACGCGTGAGTTAGTCTGTCTACCTGCGTGTGTGTGTGTGTTTGTACCACATGCGGGGCCGTTGAAGGTGGCCACATGCGCGATATATGCATGGCGGTATGTACATGGCCACCGTCGCACACACTAGCGCACCGGCGCGACTGTGTGTCCCCGTCGACGAGACACGCACGGGGCGTTCTGTTGTGTGTCAGCTGCTTCCCGAACTCCAGACACAACCGGCACGCAGCTGGCCGGCGGTGTCGACTGCTGAAGGACCAGCATGGCCAGCAGCCGTGCTTCGTTCGCTTCTTGTCATCGCGTCATCGCGAGATCGGCGATCCCGCGTGCCTCGTGTCCGTTGATATAGGGTGGTGGGCTCTTACGGGGGATCGCACTCGAGGCCACTGGTTGTGCTGTGCGCGAGCGCTCGCGCAAGTGTGTACGAGTGTGTTGCGCTGTCTACACCCGATTCACGGAGGTGGAACTGGCCCGACTGAACGGAATATGTGTGTGTTTTTTTTTTCGTTCGTTCGCGTGCGTTCCCTTTGTCGGTGGCGGGCCAGTGTTTGGCTCAAACGGGCCTTTTTCTCGCTCTCGCGCATGTGGCCCGTTCGTTGCAGTTGCGCCGCGTCCCAACGGCCTATTGCGTCGAACATGTCGGGCCAGAGCCCCGGTTAGCGATTACTGATGGGTTTTGGTCGCTGCTGCCGCGGACATATGCGTGTGTGAGAGCAGAGGCACCTGGTGACGGTTTTTTTTTGTTCGTTGTCGACCTCCCCACATACTGCCCCAGTATGGCCAGTTTTCGGTTGAGTTGCGCTTCAGAACATCTCTACCGTAAGTTGCGCCTTTAACAAGAGCGATGTGGAAGTCGACTCACTGACCACCGAGCCCAGCCCAAAAGCGTGACTCAGTTGATGTCGCCCCGGTTGCGTTTGTGGCCGCAAACGAAGCTGCTCGCTTCTCGCTTCACTTCACTTCCGCGCTGCTCGATCATTCCGGCCCTCCACCCTTCGGACTTCCTTGTGCCGCGCTTGAACGCCTCGTCCACGGCGTGCACAAGTGGCCGATGGTCCGGGGTGCGTCTGACGCTGAATGCTGACGCAGCTGCTGCTGTGTATGATTTTTTTTTGCTGCCTTCTGCTGTGCTCGTCTTCACCACCCATTGCGCCCCCCGGCACACACCACCACGTCGATCGTTCGATCCCTTTTCTTTGCGGCCTGTTCTTCCGACGATCTCTCACGCTCGTCGTACCCCGCGTATTTGGGTTGGCTCGCTCACGCACCCGGCCGCATGTGGTCGCAGCGATATTGGTCGCGAGCCTTGTCCTCTTCTTACCAATAGACAGGCTGCAGATTCTTTGCCGTCGTTCTCCGCGTGCGTACTCGCGCGCGCATCCGGTATATGGTGGCGCGCGCTTGAACCGCCACACACAGGGACGGTAAGGAGGCCGGCGGGAAGGGGTCGGCTTTTAGTGGTCGGGTTTGGCCTTTGCCATGCTGCGGGCCCCCATGTGCCATGCGGTGTGTGTGTGTGTGGATGTGAATACCAGGGGCAACGGAAGGCTCCTTCGATCTGTCGCCTCCGAGCGGTATTGGTGGTGTTCATCATGGTCACACACAGGCACCTGACTGGTTTTTGGGCAGTATTTTGAACCTTTTTTTCAGTCTTGTGTAATAAAAAAAAAACCGCGACCGTCCATTTTTCGCTCCAAACCGCTTTTAGAGCAGTTACGCTGGATGGGTACCGGTGGGATCGAGATTAAACAGGTCATTGAGTTTAAAATGTATCTACTCGGGGGAAGTGAACACTGGGTGGCAAAAAATTGGGACTTTGGGATTGATTTTACCACTACCGCTAGAGTTCGGCCACGCCTTAGTAAACTATTGTAACTGGTTTGTAACGGCCTAGCAATCTGAGGCTCAATGAGGGATCAAGTCCCAATACGACCAGGTATCGGCAAGGACCGAGACACAGATTGGTTGGCCAAGTTTTAAGGACTTGCTTGACTTGCTACTAGAGACATAGTCGTTCACACGAGTCTAAAAAGCGCTACCATATCAAACCATGAAAGAAGAGGAAGAAGCTTAAGGCCTGTGAGAGCGTCCCGTTGTCCAACGTCACGGTCGCTGGCTTGTCCGTGGATGTGGCAAACCATTCTGCAAACCAGCGAACGGTTGACGTTAACGTTGGTGGTTAACGTGGTGCTATTTTTAGTGTGCGACCTGTCACTTTTGTGGGCCCACGGTGTGGTTGTTTCGGCCACGTTGTCCACAAACCCGTTTTTGATCGTCAGCATGCGTTGCTTTTGGCCAGCACATTATGCTTCAGCGAACAGAAAAAATATAAAGAAAGAAGTAAGGAATCAGCCACCGAATATCTTTAAGGTCTGAGTGAAGTGTCTTAGAGTTTATCAAACCGTGGCATCGTAGCATAATCCCAAGCAGGAGGTGGCTGCTAGCGAGCGGGCCCGAGGTCAATACCGTTCGCATCCGGCCTTTGGAAAAGGTCCTGACCTTGCCGCATACGGAGCGAATCATTCAGGTGGACGGTCACCGGAGAACGGCACAGTAGTATTGCACCACACTACCAGCGTTGGTGGCACCAAGATCTACCCCGCTCGGTCGCGTCTATCTTGTCGATGCGTTAGGTATGCGATGTCTCGGGTCCCTCCAAATGTCAGCCAATTTTGTGACCGTTTTTAAGCTGTTTGGTGGGAAACCCCCGGCAACCATGGCAACCTTGAGCACGGAAGCATGGAGTGTCCAAGCCTCGGCCGGGTATTGCCGGAGGAACCCATTTTTTGACCCACGGTGTTGAGGTCAGCCACGCGACGGACGGTACGCTTGATGGAACCGGAACACTGTCAAGGTTCGTAAGAGCGGGTTTCTCTTTCGCTGTGTGAGGTCGTGAAGATCTCGTTGACGTTGGTGTAAGCACCCACCCAACAGGCTCAAATTAGGGTGAGACATTGCACGGTTATCGGTGGCTAATTCGCCGTGAGCTCTCCTATCGTGAGGGAGGGAGAGGGGGAGGAAGGGGGGTGGGGAGGAGAGGGTGGCAGGAACGGGTGCTTCAGTGTCGTCGAGTTTAGCAATGTTATCATAAATTGCGGTTCAAATAAAACTCCCGTTCCAATGATGATGCTTATCTGCTTGCGGTGGTTGGTACGGGCGGTTGTCTGTTGTCCGGAGCCGCCGAACGCTCGAGAGAGGACATCTGAAGCTGGAATAATGGCTACTGGCTGGCTAATCACTTTTAGCTGCGTACAGAGAAGTTAAAAAGAATGGAGTATACTTTTTGGGATCTCGAAGGTTGGCAAAGTTTGGCTGTTGGATGTTTCAATGTACTTTCTGTATGAGGCAAGTGTGCCCGGTCTTACTTGTGATCGATTCCTCGGTCGGTTTGTTGGTCTGAGGGTAAAAAGGCACGGTTGAAAAAAAAAAACCGATCAAATGAGGTAGCATCGAAGCCGAGGGTGAGGACGGTGGTCGGTCGTGGCCATGCGAGCCGCAACAGGGACCGCCGACCACCGAGTCGCTGGTTTTCTTATCGCGCTTCGCTAACTTTGCACCGACGTCGTCCGTTCGGTCGGTCCGTCCGTGTGGATGTTTTGTACGTGATTACATCACCACCATCACCACCGGCGATGACCGCGGCCCGGCACGAAATGCCCTTCACTCGCACGGCCGACCCGGCCCACTGTTGTGTCCCCCATTGCGCGACCGCACACCAACGCGCACGGCTCAGTCCGAACCCGAACGCGACCCCGATGACGGCGGTGACTGAGCGTCGTCGATGGGACCGAAACGGGCAGCAACAAACACACACAGCGCACTGTGTCACCCATCTTGTCAGTCGCAGAACGCAGGAAGACAGCCAAGGAGCGGAAGGGATGGTGTGGTTCGGGGAGGGGACATGACGCTTCCCTATCCATAACCTCCTCCCCTGGCTGCCAATCTGCTCTGCTGGTGGGGTAAATTTTGGGGCTTCTTTGGTTCCTCGGAGTCGATGCCTCCTTGTGCCATACGATACGATTTAGCGCTGATTGGCATTCGATTTTGCCACACGGGACCAAATCACACCGAGAAGAAGAGGAATGAAGGGAGGAGGGCGGGGAGACGAAGGAGGAATGAAGTGAAGAGTGGTGTCACAAGATCGGTCGCGCGAGAGCCTGTGCCAAGCGTACGGGGCACTAAAGGCATCCGCGATCTTCTTCGCTCGGTGCGGTGTTGTGTCCCCAAAATCTGGGATGGTCGAGCACAGAAAGTGCGCCCATCTCTTTGCCGAATCAAAAAGACCAACCAAAAAAAAGAAGGTGACACATGTACAGCTTCCAGCCAATCCACAACGCGCTTCGTATGCAAATCCTCCCGGCGATCGGGTACCGGCGAGGATACCAGGCGAGAATATTTATTCCGTGTAGCAACCGGTTTCGGTGAAAAACGATCAAGAACATAGCACCTCTGATGGGCGCAAAAGCCCTGTCTTGGCGATGCGACACTCTGATCGTAGTGCTCAAGGGTTAGAACGCAGTTTTAGTATCGAGTTTAAAATTTCGTAAAAAATGTCTTAACTACAGATAGCTACAGCTACCTAAATACATTTTCCATGAAGTACGCAGTCTATCAATGTCGAATACACCGATAAAACATTAATCATGCTTTTGCTCGTACACTTATAATCTCTCCGGGTACGGGTCATTGCAAAATGAAGACAAGAAATAGATATCCATCATCGATCAGTATTGCACCGTGTTGTAGTTACATGAATATATTCGTATTGAATCTGGAATTGAATTTAATTCGCGGTCGCTACTTAAAAACTAATGATAATATTTTAATATAATTGATGATAATGTAATAGGTCATATCAACTCTATTTGTCAACCTGTTCAATGAACTTGAAGTGGGACGAGGTTAATGTTTTGCATCTGCATCTGTGGTCAACTGGATGGATGGTCATCTTATGCTAATACATAGACATCAGTTAGTGTCTGTTCTATCTATATAGCTCTTCGTCCTAAATTTTCTTCTTCTTCTTTGGCTTAACGACCTCTAATTAGGTCATATGCCTGCCATTTTACTAAGCTTACTAGAGCTTATGATATAACGTAGTTGGGAGTTCTCGCTACGGAAGAACGGTCCTGATGGGATTTTCACCCCGGTCCTGCCGTATGAAGACCAGCGCCGTTTTCGCCTCATTCTAAACGCCCCAAAGATACCTAAATACCTGATATCGACATCTGATAATATTGTCTGACGAAATCACGTGTTCTAACCTTTTTTTTCTCTTCCTCCTCTTCTGCTTTCTAGCATCGCCCGATATAAACTACTACCAGCATAATGCAGACGACGATGACGATGAGGATGAGGATGGCTACCAAGATCCGACGTCCCTGCTGGAAGAAAGCCGGTACGAGGAAGCTAGTGGAATGCATCTGAACGGAGAGGACGCCGGCTACCATTACGGTCAGCCAGGGCAGCAACCGCACCAGCAGCAAACACTGTCTCAGGCACAGATCGAGTTCCTCAAATCGATGGTAGGCTTCCGGAAGAAGTGGACCCCGTACGAGCTGCGAACATGTAACGACATTCGCCGCATCATTGGTAGCCGGGAGTATGAATCGTTGCGCCGAAAGGATGGTATGCCACTGCCCAGTGTGAAGACGCTTCGCAAGTACCGGCACGCTGCCCAGCTACCGGACGGCGTGGACGTGATGGGTCGGAAGCGTAAGCTCAACGAAATGGACGACTCGCCCACCAATCAATCGCGCACGGTGCCACGGTATGGTGGAGGCGCGGAGTCCGGTCCGGCCGGCACGGTTGACAATGGGTCCGGTGTGCTGTTTCCGTTCGGTAATGATACAGATAAGGAGCTACTCAAACCGGAACACGATCCCGACGGAGGTCATTTCGATGTGAGCATACTGACGCTGCCGCAGATAAGTTTCCTACAGACGCTGACCATGAACACGAAAGGCTTCTCGGACTACGAGTTGCAGCGATCGCTGGAGCTGAAAAACGAGCTTGGTAGCGGTAACTACGAAACGCTACGGAAGCAGGAGTTTCTTAACATTCCTACGCTCGCTATGTTGACGCGTTACGAGCAGGATAATGGGCTGGAAGATCTGTCACGGCTGAACGGTCGAAGAGCACCGGGCGGTGAGCGAAAGCGCCGTAAGGCAAACGATGCAGCGGTAGAGGTGGTGGTGGCGGCGTCGGCGGCGTCGGCGGCTCAGGAGCAGGAAGACCAGCGGAACCGCGAGCTCGAGGAACAGCAGGCGCGCGAGCAACAGCAGCAAGAGCAGGAGCAGGAGCAACAGCGTCAGCTGGAACTGTACAACCGATTGACACAGGCAGATCCGTCCCGGCATCCACTGTTCGACAGTATTGCCGGTGACATGTCCCCGGTCGAGGGTGCCGATCCGGCGATAACGGCGGCCGCCATTGCCGCGGCCATGACGGCGGCAGCCGCAGCCGGTTTGCATCCCACACAGTTGGACCATCATCTGAACGGCAGCGGTGGTGGTGTGGCTGGCGGTGGGGAAGATTCGTCGATGAGCATGTTCGAACATCATTCCATATTCGACAAGGACACACCGACGTTCGATATGACCAAACTGTCACCGGCACACGTTGAGTTCCTGAACACGCTGCCCGAGAATCCGAAGCGATGGACGCAGGAGATGATAAATTCGGCGCTCGATATCAAGAACGAAATTGGCACGCGTGATTATGAAATTCTGCGCCGACAGGGAATACCGCTGCCGGCGGCCCGAACCCTACGACGGCACAAGGACATTCGCAACAAAGCAGATCGGGCGATGAGCGAAACGGGGGAAATCTTACCCGGCAGTGGTTCCGCTACGCCGGCCGCAGTTGTCGGAGGCAGCGGATAAATGATGCGTGCTGTGTCGAAGCGTTCCTGCCTCCCATTGGGTTTCCGCGTAGTGCGGTAGAGTTGTGGACCGATGGGGTTGGTTGATATGTAAACGTACCTGTGCCAGATATCATTTAGTTTCATCAAAATAGTCAAGCGAGTAAGCATAGAATAGCGAATGGCAGTCACAAAGAAGTAGACACAAGGCACAAGTAAAAGGGGAAAAGTTTAGCATGCCATCAGCGCACATCTGGGAGCGATCATCTAAATTTTTCGTTAAACCTTCGCCAATGTATTACTTTGTTTTGATTGTCGAAATGTCTTTAGATTACCGCTAGCAACATATTAAAATAGTGTGTAGAACCAAAAGAACCCGCAAATGGATATGGAGCTTCATTTGTAATTCTGCGTGATTCGTTTTGACTTACTCTTTCCAAAAATTCCTATCCAAACGACCTCTCGTGCGATGCGTGAATGAGTGACAAAATGATTTGGCGGGAGTAGATGCGATAGTCAATGGAGGTAGAAGAAAGCTGTCCGTTTGAAGTTAGCTGAATTGAGATCTGGAAATCGAACACGGCATGCACCAAATAGAGGAAGGATCGGTTCAACGAAATGCGGCCACTCAATTAATGTAAATATCTATAGCTAACTACGTGGTAGATGTTTGTTAAGCACAAGTATGAAAAAACACACGGTACACACGGGGATGTGTGTCCTATTTTGAGAGCAATTACGAAGAAATTATTCTAGACGTCAAGAATGTAAGCGATCTATGTATATGGTAGTAGTCAATCGATGATGTTTGATAAACAAGCTAATTCAAACGATGCCAACTGTAGTGTGCCAGGAGGAAAACTGTGTCGATGGTGCACGCACATGAGTGGAAAGCTCATTTGTGAACAATTTTAACTCTAGGTGTGTTTTAATGCGAGAGTTTCGTCGTAACGCAGAACGAGAGAGTGTACATATTTATGTAAACGCATTAGCTCGATATTCGGTACATTTCTTTGAAATTACCACCAACTCTATGGAAACAATCAATGGAATGCCGTTTAACCGTGAGACCGCAAAGTAATGTTACAAAATAAATCCTGAGCTGATGTGAAGGTTCTTATGGACCTGCTGAAAAGAAAATGGGACGTATTTTTGCTATGCTAGTGTAACATATTCGAAATGGTATTCCTTTTTCTTATTCGCCCTGTAGAAAGAATACTTAAAATTAGGCAGAGAAGCAGCATTAGCTGTGGCGGCGCCTTGTACAGTTTAAACCTTCTTTTATCCTTTCTGATAGTTGTGAGACCTTTCCATTGAAACCTTTTATTATAATTTAAAGAAAGTATTATTTCTCAAAATTATACATAATTTATTTTATGAACAATTATAGAATGGAATATTCATTCACAGTTCTATTCATATTCCAATCAGGATCAAACGGAAATGTACGATGATAGCGCCATCTACACGTGAAATCTTGTTGAAATTAAGCGCCACCTAGCTGTCGCCATGCTGAAATAGTCTCCCAAATGTATGCAATACGCAGAACACGATACAAGAAGCAGTACAGAAATGAGCACACAGTTTTTAGGTTTATCGATGTAAAATAGTTAATACGAAATAAAGTAAATTTAATGGCAGATTTAAATAATATTATTCAAAACGATCCAATTTCAGCATAAACCCTCTTTGTGACGGTGAGAATTGATAGGAGTGTTTGCAAAACTTCAGGATCACTGACTAATTTGGGACGCACAAAGGGTCAACAGTGTCCCAACACATCATGTTTGTGTTTCACTAATTTATGAGAGTGAATAAATTTTACTGCTCTCACCTTTCTCTCTCCCTCTCTCTTTCTCTCTCATTCTATCGATCCCCAATTCGCTCTCTCGCGTACGCGTATCGCGATTCGAACTTGCGACCTTCACGACGGCTGGTAAGGCACAACGGTTCCCACTATCGTAGGTGGGATCTGCGTGCAATCGAAAGCGACGAACCCCGTGGCACCGCGCGAGGTGCTTTCCCTCTCCATGGTGCGTCTCCCGAAAAAAAAAAAAACAAAAAGAAAAAACCGGCCGCGAAAAGAAATGGTGGAGAAAAGTCGCAGGCGCAGAGCGCGCGATCGCTCATGCCAGATGCCAGTCCGTACGCTGGTCGCGTGTGCCACCACAAACCCGATCGAAACGTGACGCGCACCGGACGTCTTTTGAACGAGCGCGCGCGCGCCCATGTACGTGTTGTGTTCGAAGTGTGTTGATCGTCGCTGCTGATCGTCATCAGTGTGTTGATCATCGATCGGCGTGCTGTTGGTGGATTAGTTTTTTTGTTGCTGTTGTTGCTGAAAGTGAGTTTTATTTCGAGCCAGCCAGCACAACGTGCCAAACCGAATGGAGCCAAACAGACAAGTGTCGAAATCGAGCGCTAGAATCGATGTTTGATTGAGCAGTGATCCCAGAGTGCTGCAGCCAGAAGTATCCGGGGCCCATCGTACCGGGGCCAACTTTTGCACTGCAACTCCCGTGGTGTGTGTGCGTGTGTGTTTGTGGTGAGCTGTGCAAGAGATCGCACCGTTGGATCGGTGAAAACGAAAGTCATCCTACCTGTTCCACCGTTCCCACAGCTCCTTCCCGGACCGGATCCGAAACCGGAAGTGTACATATGGATATATTTAATTTGTTTGTGGTGCTACATTTCTACACCGTCCCGGGGAAGAGATTATTCGGTGTGTTGTAGGCATTGTTTGCCAAATGTACAACGCAACGGAAAATAAAGAAAAACAACGACGCTAGTTAGGAAGTAATAAGGCTCGACAGAGGGGCCCACGTAATAAAGCAACCGTCGTCACCGCCATCTTGCGCACGGTCCTTTTTTTCGCGAGTGCATCCGGTAATCGTTGCATATATACATAAAGTTTGTTTTTTTTTTTTGTTGTGTTTATCTGTGCTTTTCTGTCTCGAGTTTCGTCCGGCCGTCCACGCTGTGTAATAAATTTTCAATTGCGTAAAGTGAAGTAAAACGGTCCGCGTCAGTGTCGCCATGTGCGTGTATGGCGTGGCCAAGCAGAAGTAACCACCGAGCACGGCCTTACGTAAGAGTGCCGGGCCCCACAGTTTGGCCAACGGTTCGTTAAGTAGCAAAAGGAAACAAAAATCTGCCACGCACATCCGCGTCTGGCTGTGTGGGTACTTGCGGTTTTGTTGGGCACTGTGCACATTTCCGGCATGCGCCTTCAGTGAGTCAAAACAGGGAGATTGGTACGGAGTGGAGAAGAGTAAAAAAACGTAAAAGAATATACAAAGGAATATATATACATAAAGGTCCATCGAGGTACCGCCACAAACGTCCACATCCGCATTCAGTCACACAGGCTCCTGGCGTTGCGGACCGGCCATCATCAACATGGGATCAACCGTTCGGATCAATGCGCCACTCGTGGGTAAGTGCAGTTAAGCAGCGCGTGGGAAAGGTCTGGTTTGCAGCATTTGGGGTGTTTATTTTTCGGGTCGGGACAAAATCACCTCCCCAGTCTTGTTCTGAACCGGGCGAGACAAAGAGAGATAGAGAGAGAGGTAGCCAACGGGTCAATGGTATGAATATAGTTATCTGCGAAAAATGTGCCCTCCATTTGAGCCGCTTATATACCGGGACCATCCATTAAGGGTAATAATAAGTGAATTAAACGAATGAAAGCAACGGTAGTTTTATGGGGTCATATTTTAAAAATCACCAAAGAAACTAATGTGTGAGAGACGAGAGACAGTATGTGTGCGAGAGAATTTCAATTTATCTTTATTGAAGCCAAATTTATCGGCCTTTGTATTTAAATAATGCGAGCTTGCAAGACTTTTTTGCGATATTTTATGATAAGTTCATGCGGATTAAATCCAGTGAAGAAGCGAATGATTGGCTGTAAACGCTCCCAGCAGCCTCCTTGGTTCGCAATTGACATTTGCCTTCGTAACGCATAGTAACGCAACGCTCACTACGATTGTAACGCATACTTTAAGATTTTTTTAAACGTTTTAAATAAACTTAAGGGTTTTCTTTCAAAAATTTGTGCTTAAAGGAAACAAAGCGCACAATTTGAAATTAAAGAGAAATGAATTAACTTTATCTCCAATTTCCATTAAAATATGATCTGCAAACCCTTCACAGATGAATTAATCGCTCACATCAAGTGCGATTCTGCTGATTTCGATTGCTAACGATTAGCGGATCTCATAAAAAAAATCCGACCACACTTTCCAAAAGCATTCACGTGTTGGAGCTACCCTTCCCCGCTGTTGGCCATTCATCTGTGCAGCATTTCGTGTGCAGCAGAAACAATGCACAATTGCACCGAACATCTCACCCGCCCGTACGGGTGGAAAAAAGGTGAATGTGAGTGTTCACCCCACTCCATCCCTAACCAGCACTACAGGGCCAGGGAAAAATGCATTCCCTTGTCAAAAAGACGCCAAACGATGAGCCACTTTTACTCTTCATCTCGTCTTGGAAAGGTCTCACTTCCGGCCTACACTACACTTCCTTCCTTTCCTGGGTATCAAATCTCGTCTGCGGTGGTGCAAGCGTTGCGCACGCAATCGTGTACCGGGCATTGCAAAGTCGCGAGATTTTATAGCCGTGGCCGGATCTTGGATCGCTAGTGCGTCGGCGTCACGGAAAAGCTTTCGGGATATCCGGGAGTGTAACGTGTGGTGGTGCGCTAATTTGAATTGAGTGCAACGTTTTAAACTCTGTACAGAGCAGCAGAGGTTTTGCTAAGGCTTGATCACAGTCTAAATGTTTGCTCGTGTCTGGGGGATGTAGTTGAGTGGCTACAACAATTAAATTTAAATGAGCTGAGGCTTATGGAGTATGGAACAGAGCATAAGAAAATCCCACATGTTTATTTGATCTGTGGCAATTTTTAACAAGTAAGAACTTTAAACAAACTGTGCTTTACTGGGTCATGCGCTAGGTTCTACGACGTCTGGAAGGATGCAATATGTAAATATTCACTTAGCAAGGAACGCTTTTGACATTCGTTGGTCTGGCTTTGGAAATGGTTGCATACTTTTAGGGGAGTGTTCTTAAAGCATAACGTTCCGTAACGGTGTCGTAACGACATTTCGTTGGTATATCGCGATCTTTATGAGTCATGTTTTTTGCTATTGTAGCATTTAGTACAGTCATGTACTGCTGCAGAAAGTGTTGGCGTAAAATGATGTAGTGCATAAAGCGTTACATTTCGCCACAGGTTTTAATTACCCTATGGAACGAAATAAAATCACACCTGCGACCTTTTAGTATACAGTCAACCGGTAGCGATTGTTCGTTGTTTTAGGCTGGTCACACTTTCTCGCCTGGTTGTAAAATGTTAACCCCAGCTTTATGTCACACATCACCGCAAGGAAAGGTGAGGACGCGTCCCATTAATCACGCGACAAACGAACGACGACCGTCGCCTGTGCTGTGAGTCGTGTAATAACAGCCTTTCGATTGTGTTCCGATCCGGTGCGCGTAATGTCCACCGCGAAGGAGCAGCGGTGACTCATCCGGTTCGGCGATGTGTTGCATGTTTGATTAGCTACGGATTACCGGGTGGCATGTGTGTGCTGGCCTCTTCTTCTCTGCTGTTACTGCAGTTGGCACAGTTGCGTAACGCCGGTACGACGCAACGACGCGTTGGACGGCGTTCCCTCTTTTCTTTCTGTCGAAATCATCTCACACTGCCTCTGCCTGCCGTACGGTGGAAGTGGGTCACATCAAATACGCGGTGGCCTCCAGACCGGGCGACGATTGCAACCATCGTTGCAGCCGATCGTCTCGTTCACCTTCAGGGCTTTCCCTGATGTTCGCGTGTCCGGGTTTTCTGCTTTTCTCCCGCGGGTTTCGAGGGCCACAAAAGTACGCCGATTGCATCATGAGCCCCTGATGGCCGATGAGTTGTCGTATGTGGTTGCAGAAGACGTGGAGCACATTCTTCGGTTTATTGCTTCGGAAATCTACAACACTACATCCTTTTTAAAGTGAAGTCCGGCGGTCATTGGCAATCGGTTCGAAATGTTGCTTCAAGGTATTTAAGTTGAATATTCAGGAGCTTTCGTTTCTGATTAAGAAATGATAATTTAGCCGACTACCGAACGTCGGAAGTCGTTACAAACATATACTACCGAACGATGGCTGCTCATTATCATTAGGACGCCCGAGACTTGAGCCAATTTTCCTGTAGGACATGCGAAAGTTGAGTTTTGAAATCACGGTTTCGCAGAGGACATAAAGAATGATTAATTCGTCTGGCTGAGGGCTGTCCGGCAGGGTTTAAGTGGGAGAGCTGGAAAGAAAGGTACGAGAGCTGTTAAAGATATTAAATGGGATAAAGTGCCATTACGGATGGAGCTCAATTTGTCTTACGGCTCTCGAGTTTTGAGAATAATAAGGTGACATCGCTGTGCAACCTTTACGGTTGCGAGTTCCTATTACTTTACTGGCCAATTGCCAGTCCTGTGGCTGCATCCAGGTCACCACAACACGGCCATATCGTTTTCCAGATCGGTGCCAACCACCACAGCTGACTGACAGCTTAATCCGGCTCCGTCAGACAAGTATGTTTTCCATACCAACGCGGTGTATCTCGGTGGAGTAATAAATGAAAAATTCCCCCCCCCCCCCACTTCCCAAAAAAAGGGGGACACAATTTATGAAAAAAGAAACAATTCCCAAACATACTGAGCGTGAGAAGCTGTTGTTAACCTGATTAGTGATACCGATCCGAGGCTGGGTTTGTTTGTAAATTTTGCAAACGCTAGCTATAAATCTGTACAAACTGGGCCAAACCACCGCACCGGCTGCGGCTGTAAATCAGTTCTGGCCAGGAAAATAAACTCACGACCAAAAGGGTTGTAAATTATGGTGCGAAAGCAGTTAAATAATCAACGCCGTCGACGACATGCTCGTACGCCCAAATGTTTGCTTTCGATCGGCGGTCCGCGTCGCTAACGGTAACAGTTTGACAGCTGTCACTCGGCTAAGTGGTCGTTGATACTGCTATAAGTCACCGTGAAATGTTAAATGCTCGATGATGTGTCGGTTTGTTTGCATTGAATCAAAATCTTTCAATTATCCCTTTATCCCGGCCCGGTCATCCCGGGGCGGAATCGCTTTGTAAAACCGCCGGCCACCGTCGCCGATCCGTGATCTATCACGGTCAATCACCAACCGTTAACCGTCGCTTAATAAAGCGATAAACTTTAACCGCCGCCGGAAAATGAAAGCCCGCGCCGAAAGGCTCGCGAAGAAAGCGAACAACCGGCGGACCGGCCTGTGGGACAAGTTCGCCACCGCCGAGAGCATCGGTACGGGCTCGCCTGGCGGATTAGCGCTCATGAAATATTCATCACCTTTGCCAACAGGTTGAAGTGCCCCGATGAGACCTGGCTCAGTTCGATAGCGTTCCGAGGGAGGAAGACGTATCAACTGTACTGAGTGTGTGTGTGTGTGTGTGTGTGTATATTGCTTTTTATTATTGCCACTCGGTGGATTCATTCCATCATTGCCGCTCGGTCCCTCACGTTCGTCACGGTTGACCCCATTCTTCTCCGATCGCATAACCGGCTGCCGGACAATGCCGGACGTCCCGTACGTTTCCCCGCTGTCCACTTAGGGAAGAATGCTTCCCGATCCGGGAGATGCTGGTCCGCGAACGCGTTGCCAGATCAGCCGGACCGGGAAACACTTACCCAAACACGAGGTAACCACGTGTGAATCGGTTTTGCGCGGCATACCTAAAGGCAGGCCGATGTCACGGTTGTACGTGCTAATGTAGCATCATTAGCTGTGAACAGATGTTTTCTTTTTTCCTGGAAACGGGGTGTTTTAGTGGTGGCGACGGTTTAATGCTTACGAACAACGACTCGTCAAAGGGCGGGAAGGAATCGGTTTCTGAATGTGTTCAATTTATCCTTTGTTTGTGTAGAGCGTACCTAGCTTATCCATTGCTTTGCCAGGAGCTGCTTAGGATTTTTTTTTTGTTTTGAAGATGATTCGTTAAATGCTTTTTTGAGTTTTATTTGAAAAGGAGGAAAAATCAAGCAGTCTCTTTCTAATTCCTTAAATTTTTACTCATAATACAGGGTTTTTCAGTTGATAAGGCAATAGTATCCATTTTTATGGCAGGCTTCTTGGACGGAATGGCAAACAAAGCAAGTTGATATGAAAACGACTTCAGATGGCAAGGGGAATCAAATACCTTTAATTGAAATGTCCTCAGATGATGTTGTCATAGTAGCCGTTGGTATTGTACGTACGCTAGGAGGTCGTGTACAATATCGATAGCAGTGCTCGGATAATTTTCTGAGAAGGTTCTTTGAATCCCGATTGGCTCTATATCAATAAAAACTGGAACCGTAGCGTTGGCGGTCGTAGGAATGAATGTTGCTTTTTTGGAAGTTATTTCTGAGTCTTTACGATCAGTTCCTACTAGTTTTGGCCACATAATTATAGTTAAAAAGTCTTTCTTATATAAATAAAAATATATTGATCCCTGATACTGATAAGGCCATTTTGGGATTCTCTTCGATCTCTCGCTCACCTTCAAAAAGATATTCAAAAGCTGGTCAAGTGTTACAGTGTAAAGTGGCTACCAGACAAAAAACAACTCCTTTGGCTGGCTGGAATCAGTGCAACGTTAGATTTTTCTGCTCTTACACAAGAAGTGTAAATATACTGCATTGCTTCAAGAGCTTTTAATCGATCGTAAGGAAATGCCTCATTAAATCCACTGACGTTTTGTCCAAAGTAGCTAGAAATCAATTGAAAACGATGCAATATTTTCTCTCTTCATAAAGGCGATGGCACATAGGACGACGAACAGTAGAGTGGACACTTGGGTCGTGAGGACACATGGAACTTCCAATGAATTTTCATTAAAACCAGACATGAGTCTGTTAAAAAAACCCTTTGCATACTTTCAGGCGCTGAAGCGCTACGAACTCAATACAATATCTCAAACAATACTGCAATCGTATCCACTTTATCATATTATGGTCTTTTTTTAAATGCAAATCAGCTTCTGTTTCGCTTCCCACCACCATAATCATCAGGTAGCCAGAGCACAAAAGGGGAAAATACCGAAAAACCTATCAGCTAATGAGAAACACTCCGGAGCTTTAGGTTTTCGGTCCGTTCCATTTAATTATTAAACCAATATCTGCCCCGGACCCGAACACCATCCAGACGCATCAGCTTCGTTAGCTTATTCGGGCTTTCGGTTTCGAAAATGACTCCGGTGTCGGCGGGATGGTGAAGAACCCTTGTTGGTGAAAAAAAAAAAACAACAACGCTATCCCCATATCCGGTACCTAGCGCGTCCGGTTCCAGTTTGCGCTAGCCCTCCTTAGCTGGCGCTCCGTTTCCGGCAGCTGTTGAAAACTTGTTTTCCCGGTTGGAGCCGGCGGAGAAAGATAGCAAACAAAAATATGGCCCCACACGCAAAGGTGAAGGAAGATTTCGCGCTGATTAATCGATTAGATAAATGTCTGGGGGGTCCGGTATGGCATGACCGGTGGCAAAATGGGCGTCTGTTTGTGGTTTTTTGTTGTAGTAGCTGTTGTTGCTGCAGACGTCCACTCATTCAACGAACCATTTCGAGATGGACCTACCAGCAGGAGTGCTCGGGCGGGCCAAAGCCCCCCCCCCCAAAGAGTGCCTGTGTGTGTGTTTTTTTCTATATAATTACTTTCTTTGTGTGCGTGTGTGTGTTTTTCTCCTTTTTTCCTAACCACTTCCAAATAGGGGGCACGCGCCCGCTCCTAGCAAAAAAAAAACCCGTCCGAAGTTGATCGATCGATTAAGAAGCTCGAACAGGGAGGCTGGCCGTTTTCATACCTTCCGTACTGGTGCGAGAGGTTGAATAACGATACCGAGACGGAATGGGAAATAAAAGCGGAGGGTAGAAAACAGACCGCGCTAGACGCCATCCAAACCGATCAGATCGAAACGCGCCCGGCCGTCCGATCACGGCGGCCGGCCATTTCACTTTCGTTCGCCTATCATAACGCCGGCGTTGGAGGAACATTAGCGGGCTCAAACCATTAAACAGTGGGGTATGGTGCGCTTTCATGGCCATTTTCACGGGGGGGTTTTGTGCTGCACATCCTCCCCTTCCTTCCACCGACCGTACAGGTGCATAATTGCAGGCGAAATGGTGTAATAAAAATTGACAGCCGGCTAAAAGTGACAGTAATTGACGATCGAGCGGGAGAGGGGGGGCGGGCTGGTGCGTTGGGGAAGACCGGGGCCCGGAAACGGAATTGGCGCCATCTAATCGCGGTTGGGCTTTGAGCCTGGCGCCAGTGTGTGTGTGTGTGTGAGGGACCTTTTTTTTGCTTCCTCGTTCCTTTCTTTACCTTTCATCTTGACACCTTCATCGCTGCAATCTGCTGCAAGCGACGTTTTCAATGTTTACGATCGTGTGTGTGTGTGAGCAACTTTATTGATGGGTCGATTAAAAATACATCGGCAAAAGGGTGTGTGTTTTACACCGAAAGGACGCACACAAACACACACACGGGTCGGGTGTTACATCTTCGTGAGGCAAGGTTTGGCACGATCGGTGACTGTTTTATGATAGGTTTCCTTGATCGATGATGATGGTGGATGGTTGGTTGATTGAAAATGGCGGAAGTATTGCGGAAGCGTACTTGGCACGTGATGGATAACGTGTGTGTGTGTGTGAAACGAGGGTTTTACCCACCATTAGCCGCCAGAGATCAAGAGAAAATTGCAGGTGATGGAATTAAAAAGGGCGAATCAATGATAACGAGACACGAGCGTGATCTTGAGGATTAGTTTGCGACAGCGAATCCGGGTGAATGCTGGACGGAAATGTTTGGGTTTCAAATGTCTAAAATAAAATTTAAACACTAAATAGAATCGCGACACTCAGTCCCAGTTCAATGTAGAACTTTAGGTATCGGCTTTTCATATATTACTGCTCAGATAAGCTCCCATCCGGAGCTTTTCTACGGGACAACTCTGTCTACGAGAGCCCTCAGTCTTTGCTAAGAGTAGAAACAAGGCGTATGTGTAGTACTGGGCGTATGTGTAGACTATGAATTATCAATAAATTGGCAGGCAGCACCATGGCACGAAGCTCAATATCCATGTTCTAGCTGAGGCTGACTTTCGACCGCAGAGGGGTCAAGTTTTGGACGATTTCAATCAGGACTGGTAGTGAGACCATTGATCTCCTACGCCGCTTGCTTGATCCTTAATACTCGATCTAGAACGATTGATAGAAAATGGAACCCACAGTTTCCGTCTCCGTGTCGCAAATAGCCCTCTCTAGTGCCAGAATAAATTCCTTGGTAGCAAAGGATTCTAAGAATATTCCATCCACCGTCGTCTGTCATGTGCTGTTGGTCAGTGTCATTCCTACAAAGCTGGTGCGCATGGCCGGAATTCCAAAAGAGCTCATTGCATCGTATATGTTCATCCAGGCTATTCTGGCAGTTAGAATGAAGCAGCTGCAGCTCCACCATCTTCTCCAGGATTTAGAAGGGGAAACATGTACAGGATACTGAAAAGACCGATCGTGCTTAATAGAACCGAGTCCTGTACTATGATAATCGTGATTAAAATGAGGCTGTGTGTCACTAAGATTTGAAGATAACTATGAAAATCATGAGCCGGTAAGTGCATAGAAGTGGTAGAATCCTTAGTGCGTATTCCCTTACGAGAATCATACCCTTGCACCAGTTGAGATGGCATGATCAAGTCCCGAAAGCGATCCATTGCTGGTATCTTTTTGACACTATCTTAAAAGTGACTAGTTATGACTAAGCAATCTCTGACAGAGTACACAATTAGTACAAATCATTACCGCAAGATGGCGTGCGATGCAACAAGTACACGTCCACAGTTTTGTTTAAGTTCGTTGCTAGTTTTGTTTGTTTTTTTTTTTGCCACTTTCCCTCGATCTCGTTACGTTGCCCAATTGTAACGATCCTAATAAGCTGCCATTAAACTGTACCGCAAGCTAATTGAATGATGAGCATACAAAGCGTGTTGATAACGCACAATCGAAATGTCACCGTTCAGCTACTTACAGCAAAATTACACTATAATAACATAATTGATGGCAACCGAACCGTACACAAAAACCCCGAACCTGGTACGTTGCATAGTACGCCCGTGCCAGTGTCCAAAACCTGGCGTACGATCAACCTGCACGATGTTCGGTTTGCGCGCCCCTGCCCGATTACGAATGGGCGCTGTTCCGGCACGATGCACCGGTAGAGCGTTGCGTTTGTGGTTGCTGTTGCTGTATCTACATTTCCATTTCCATCCGGTGCAATCGCGGGCGCGTCATGCTACATAATTCCGCACCGTATCATTATCAGCGTTGCCTGTCGGATCCCGCTCAACTCGGCCGGTTGTGCAATCTTTCGGTTATTGTTCGCGGAGGCATCATCATTAGCCGGGAGTCGCCGTCCTGCCGAATTGAAAAAGGGAAATGAGAAATGCTGTGTGTGGTTTCTTGTTTGTTGAAGTTGCTGAAAGTGTTTTGGACCGGGAGAAAGATACCTGGCAGATAGCACGGGGGGGGGGGTTATGCCGCCGCATTACTGATTATGGTCGCCGTGGCTCTAATGGCTCACCCGAAAAAAAAGCGGAGAGATAGAAACACCACCAACAAAGGCTCAACAACAATAAGCTCAACCTCTGTATAAGCATTTGGCGAATTGTAATGTACGAAAGCGAAGGCTGAAAGGCTTCAAGACGATACAAAGACCAGCAACAGAAACAGACACACACACACTCCATCCGTTCCGTACCGTTCGGTGGGGGTTTCCGTCCGCCTGTTTGCTGTTCACTCATTGTAATGAAGAAATGATAAACGGAGAAACACGGTGCTGCTGATGTTTATTTGTTTGTTTGTTTTCCTTTTTTCGGTCTCCCAAGCCGGGTGTACGCGTGCAAGACGGAAAAAGCGTGCGCCTTAAAAGCAGCGCAAATATGCAAAATGAGAAGGTCAAAACGGAGGTAGGAAACGGTGGCAGAAAGAATGGGCGGGAAACAATAACAATTGCAAAATTGATCCACAAAACACAGTCAAGAAAGGTGGCGAACGGACGAAGCAAAAGCTTCGAGTGAAAAGCGACCGATGGATGATCCCGCTGCAAATGTTACACAAACGAAACTGAAAGCGAAACTGGGATCGGGGTTGGGAAATTGGTCATTTTTGCTGTTTGCTGTTCGATTTTTCGTCGTCGTGCACGCTGTACCGGGTTTTGGCCCCAAAGCCAACACACAAAACGGTCTTTGTCGCGCGTGTCACGTTCATTGCGGTTATGGAGCAGAAAAACGTTGTCTCGAGCTGCCGATTTCGTAAGTCCGTTTGGGGCTTTTATGTGGGTGGGTGGTGGGTGGATGTGCGCTTTCACGGTTCATCTTTCGCAACGAACAATTCCGTTTCATCTCAAATCTGCAGTGAGCGATACTTGCTGCACAAGATCGATGATTCCGTTTGGGGAGTTCCCAGAGTTTACGGATGGGGTAAGAAGATCTGTGCAGACTCATCTTAACCTACTTGCGATACTCGTTTTACAATCAATTTGTTTTATTGGCAGAACTTAACCTTAATACAGAAGACGCAAGTCATCGCCATATTGGACGTGAATATACGTCATCCCTTGTTGACCCATTGAGTAGGACTTTGGAATTGAAAGAGAGGATTGAAATTGCATTTTGCCATTGCAGTATATTCTCCGGACACAATGAATGCCTACCTACGATCACATGATCATTAACTTTACCTTTAAAATAATGCCGTCGTGATAAGAAATGATCGTAAACATTTCAAACTAATAGGAAATTCGTTTCTTATAATGCCTAAATTCAAATTGACAGTTGCCGGCAATAGTCCAGTCGTAGTGACGAAAATTTGACGTAAGGCTGGAGTCACTGTTCAGTCGTATACTACTACTAAGGCTGGTGTCATTGCTTGATGTCATCGAGTCTTGTAGTAGTAGTAGTAGTTCGAGGACTAGTAGGTCGAATAACAGCGTGATTGCTGGACCTCATCCGTCAAATCGTTTTCAAAATTTTTACGACTGAGCAGACTCCAGCCTTATGTAAATCTAGCCTGAGCCTGTCAAAGAATTATCGTTGAAACGTAAAAGCTCCTTGTGATTTTAATTCAAATTTCTAAGAAACTCGTTTCTTATCAGAAGTAAATTCAAACTGACAGTTGCTGTCAGTAGTGTAAGTAAATAAAGCACAAACGTCATTCTTTTTGAAATTTTTAAACATGACAGCTTAAAAAAAGCTAATCAGCTCACCTGTCACCAAATCGTTGAAATAGTTCGGAAAGATTCTTCCAACCGAGCACTCTCGATTTTCTCGATTGCCCTTAAACATCTCTGCTAGACCACTGGTGGCATTTTATCACCTGCTCCGTGTGAATGCTAGATTCCTCATTAAGATGCCGTTACTTTCACTCCTAGCGTTGTCGTGCGTCACGCCACAAAGACGCTCCGTTCTGCACGTTCTGGCGAGCTGAAGAAAATCTAATGCTCTCGTGACGTGGTGTCATTTGGATCGTTGAACGTTCACCCGCATATTCCCGCAGAACCGGTTTCGTGCTGCGGATGACCTAACGGAAGATTAACCGGAGGGATGCCGCAGCAGATGGCTAGACCATTCGGAAAGAAGACACGAAGAAGGAGAACGATTTTACTTTCCACTTCGTTTGGGGAATAGGTTTTTTTTTTGAGCGGCGTGAAGAATGTGGTTGCATTCGTTTCATCGGATGAATAATGCTCGTCTAAGTTCAGGGGGACTTTGAGTTATGGGGTGTATCATCTTTAACCTTAAATTCTAAGTATGATTTCACCAATTTTCCAGCCTTAATAATAATCGATTTTGAATTACCGTTACCGTAACACGTGGAGAGAATGACGTTAGTTCAAGACTATCCGCTCACCGTCTTAAAGATTACAAATGGACGCCTTCGGCCTGCACACCGCGATCACCATCTTCAACTTCGCCTATCTAGTCGCCATAGCAACGAAGCTCCCTCGACACGTAACACGTGTAATTATAAATTACGGAATAGAAATGAGACATATTAACGTACAAACAATGCGCGAAGCGTCGAAACAAAGAAACCGAGATTGCGAGATAATCGGTTTCGGAAAGCGAAAGAACCGCCCCGTGTAGGAAATCCGACACTGCAACCGAAACGAAACCACGGAACCACCGCCGCCGCCAAGCACCGCACCATTCATGATTCATAATTCACTTTCACTGGCAACTACTACTAGATCGCGCAAAACCCTGGGCCCGCGCAGACGAGCGACGCGTCATCTGACGTTTGTGGAGCGTTGTTTCGCGCGGTGTATGCGTAATCGCTATGATTCAAGCTTTGCTCGGTCGGCTCTGACCGGTTGCCGTTGAATTGAAGCGTTCAGTTTTCTCTGGCACATTGAGACGCTATGTGGTTTTGTGGAAGTAAAACACACATAACCTACCTTGCGTACCGGTATTGCACGTGGTTAAGGTGGGGAAGTAGTATTTCTTTTCCGTTTTTCCCTGTTTTGCTGGCCCCTTTTGCGGGATCCCTTCACGTTGGGGCAAGGGCATTGTAGTAATGCTCGCCTTTTCCCAATTCGGATGTTGGAGCTTTGTTAAACAAATTCCATCTTTACACCCTTGGCTAACAATTTAAAGCACGTCCGCGCACACACGTTGGTTGGTTGGTGGCATTCCACCCAGTTCATGCGGGGTCGGGTTTCCTGCTTTCTCCGCCGGGTCGTACCGAAGGTGCACCATTTATTGTGTCTTATTTTGTGCACTCTTTTACCGGCCAACAGAACAAGACTATGGTGCAGTGTAGAGGGACTGGTGAGGAAGTGGAAGGGGGTGTATAATAATAATTCAACATTTTATCTGTTACCTTCACTGTTGGCTGTCTGGATGTGCAACTAGAGTGCGGAAGGGAGGCGAGACAAACAAGAAGTTTCCAAGACTGCACACAATGCACCACTAGCATTGCAGTTGTCCAGTAAACATATGTTGACACACACTGTCAGGGTTGGAAATGAAAGTTTAAGTGGTTGGGTTTGATTACTTTCGCGAATTTATTTGACTGCTGCTACTGCTGCCGGTCTGTTTGGGAGGGTGTGATTGTAGTGGTTGTGATGAAAAACTGAAAATTTAAATATTTTCTATGTATGAAGTCATGCTTTAATAAATGGAAATTTATAGTAGTGACTCTTGCTTAAGTTTGTCGCATCACTGGAGGGAGTTAAGTTCCTCGGAATGAGCGGCCAAGGGGACTTCCCCGGGCTCGAAAGAAAACTGATCCCGATCTGACAATGAATCTTGGTCAGTATTTTTCATGAAATGAAATTCATAACCCCCAACGTCCATGCTGCTTAGGACCTCCAAGGTGCAAAATCTGCCACTGTGTCATATACTCTACCGTACTGTATTGTACTTTCATGATTGGGGCCTTTACGGTTAGGGGACTTGAAAGGAGCTATTTTAAACAGACTTATAAAAAGATAATATAGCTTAAAAAGTTTGAGCTTACCTTATGGGAAACGTGCCATGCAGTTGCTGATTGGTTTAATCTAAAGGGACGTTTCAGGTACCTTGAGTTAACTAGAGGTATCGATAGAAATAGAGGATATCCCAAGAAGCTGGATTGATTTTTTTTATAATTTAATATAAAAATCAGGTAATCAATAAGGTCTTCCCGAAACAAAAACAAAAGACTGCAGGAAATCCTTGGTTCACCAATACAACCCCAATGTCACGTATTATCTGTCAATCGGTTACTAATGTAATCGGCTACTAGATTTGATGGCAAAAACCTTCACCGATGCTATGAATATCAATTGCACGGACACGAGGGGGTTGCTATAGTAATTGGTGTGCGGATTTGCCTTGACTGACACCTTTGCGCTTCTTACGTGACCCAACATGACACAAGGGAAGTCCCAAAACGGATCCCATTGCATAACTCCACAATTGTCACATGTATGCGTGCGTGTGTGTGAGGAAATCAACCAACCCCCGAAACGAACGTGCTACAGACCAGTTATTGACTACCATATTCCCTGTAGTTCCGGATACCCTTCGGCTGGTATTTAAAAACCGAGATAGAGAGAGAGAGAGAGAGAGAGAGAGAGAGAGAGGGACCTACAAACACGAAAAAATAAATACACAACCATCTTGTCCACAACGGCGTGGCGTCGGAAGATGGATTGGCCCGTTTTTCCTATGTGGTGTTGTGTGGTAAAGTCAAAGAAGAAAGTGGCCTAAATTTGCACAAAACCGGTTTCCGGGCTGGGCCGATTACTTAATGCTGTTTATATGTTGTGTGTATACCTTTTTTCACACGAGTTCATAACCGTTCCTTCTTTGTTGCTTCTTTCATCTTTTTTTTTGCAGTTACAACAGTGTTGCTGGTGACAGCATTGCTCCTGTCCCATACCCTGGTGAGGGGCGATTCTTCGACCGGAGGAAGCAGACGATCACCGGCACTGATCGATTCCGGCATACGAGGTAAGTTACATAGAGTTAGCAGGGGGAACGAGCGACTATGAGTAATATTGTGGATGGTTCGCATTGGTTTACTTTGTACTTGGCAGCTGGGTCACGAATGCCGGTAGTTCCTTTAGGTGGCACGAAGGTTACCAAACTGCGGCCGGTTGGCAAACAGCCACCCGTCGAGGAGGAGGAGGACGATGACGACGACGACGATGATGATGATGACGATTACTTTGACTTTGGACTGGGAGACGATGACGACGATGATGATGATGATGAGGAGGAGGAAGACGAGGAGGAGGACGACGATGAGGAGGAGGAGGAGCCCGTCAAACCAGTGGCTCCGGCACCCGCAGTAGTAGAAACGAGCACAACACGAGCGAGATTGCTGTCCGATGCAGCCTTCAACAAGCTGTCCGAGACGCTCGGTGCCTTGAACACGGTGGGACGGTACATCGTCAACATTACGAAGGGCCAGGAAGCGAGTGCCATCACGCAGGTTGACCCTGGCACGAAGGAAACCGTCCCGGAAGCGCTACTAACCCTCACGAAAACGATGCTTGGACAAAATATTACCAAATCGTTCGAACCGCTGATCAAGCGTGTGGGTAATGGTGCAGGTGGTGGTGCGGGAGACTCGGAAACCGTCAGCTCGGTCACGTCCGGTCCGTTGGTGGTCGTGCCATCTAGCAGCACCTTGGAACCGCCAGTCACATCCACTACCGTAGTCGCAGTGGCAGCCCAGCGGAAGGAAGACAACGAGCTAACACTCGCCGGGGCGACGGCGGTGGACAACAAGATCGCACCGGCCAGCGGTGCTGCGACCGAGCAAAAGAAGAAGAAGAAAAAGAAGAAGAAGAACAAGGTGAAGCGCAAGGACCCGGCACACCAGGAGCAGCGACTGACGACGACGACGACAAGCACGACGACGCGCCGACCAGAACCAGCGCCAAGCAGTAAGTAGACAAGTCCTCGTGTTTTCAATTTCTCAATTCTTAATGGGTTCTTATTGTTGTAGATAAAATCATCGAGTCAACGAAGGATATCGAGAATCGGTGCCGCACGCCTGATGGACGCCCGGGAAGATGTGAGGATCTGAGTACGTGTCCAGGGTTGCTGTTGGATTTGAGTCATCTGCGGGAATCGCTCTGCTTCAAGAGTCTTTTCGTGCCGGGAGTCTGTTGTCCGATCAGTACTACCAGCACGGTGCTCACAACACCGAGACCACCCCGACCTCAGCAATCGGGATCGGGAGGTTCATCCAGCTTAGTGCTTAGTCCAGTTGTCAAACCATCCACAACGACGAGCACCACAACAACGACCACTAAACGGCCCCTTGTCCCGGTGTACACCGTATCTCCGGATGATAGTGGAGCGTTACTATCGGCCACCCTGAAGCCGATCGACAACATCGTCGATCCGGAAGACTGTGGACAGCAGGAGTACTCGTCCGGTAGGATCGTGGGTGGTATTGAGGCACCAACCGGGCAGTGGCCCTGGATGGCAGCCATCTTCCTGCACGGTACCAAGCGTACCGAGTTCTGGTGCGGTGGATCACTGATCGGTACGAAGTACATCTTGACGGCGGCCCATTGTACGCGCGATTCTCGTCAGAGGCCGTTCGCAGCGCGCCAGTTCACCGTTCGGCTGGGCGATATCGATCTGTCCACGGATGGGGAACCTTCGGCACCGGTGACGTACAAGGTGACGGAGGTACGTGCTCATCCACGGTTTTCGCGCGTCGGCTTCTACAACGACATTGCGCTGCTCGTGCTGGACAAACCGGTTCGTAAGTCGAAGTACGTCATACCGGTGTGTCTACCGGGGGCAAATCTACCGTCCAAGGAGCGGCTGGCAGGTACGTACGCGTTTGCGACCGCATCCTCCGTGTCATCGATCGAAGTCCTTCGATTCTAACCAATATCTCTCCTTGTGGATGTTTTAGGCCGGCGAGCGACGGTCGTTGGCTGGGGTACGACGTACTACGGTGGCAAGGAATCGACGAAGCAGCAGCAAGCGACTCTGCCCGTCTGGCGGAACGAAGACTGCAATCGTGCGTACTTCCAGCCCATCACGGACAACTTCGTCTGTGCCGGTTTCTCGGAGGGTGGTGTCGATGCGTGCCAGGGTGATTCGGGTGGACCGCTGATGATGTTGGTCGAGGCCCGCTGGACCCAGGTCGGTGTGGTGTCGTTCGGCAACAAGTGTGGAGAACCGGGCTATCCCGGGGTGTACACGCGCATCAGCGAGTACATGGACTGGATCAGGGAAAACACGAAGAAGTAGACGCGCCATAACGATTCGCCCCAGTACGGGCAGTTAGTGTGATAGAAAGTAAGGTCGGAGTTCGGATTCTGACAGCTTAGTCGCGTTATTTAAAGAGCTCCCGAAGGGTGTTTTCGGTTTTTTGTATATAATTTATTTCTGTTTTTTTAATCCACTCCGCGCATTTTTTTCTCTCTCTTTCTCTCTTTCCACGTCTTGATTTTTGTTTTCGCTATCCACCCGACACATCCACCCTAATCGGTAATCAATTAGTGTTAGACCCCCTTTTTTTCGTTTTGTTTTTGTTTATCCTAATTTATAAACTAACTTATATCGAGACTATGCATCCGCTAGCGAGAGAGCGCCGTGTTTGTTTTTTGCTGCATGCGTGTCTAATTGATGGAACTTCCCGCTGATGGCAGAGACCCAGGCAGCGCGAGTAAATAATCGTTAGCGATCGATAGTGTAATTGATAACAAACTATAAAATTCTGTAGCTGCAGTAACAGGGAAAACCCAGAGAGATAGCAGCAGAATAGCAGAAACCTGAAGTCGATAAGCGAACAGGCAGGAACTAACAAGAGAGAACAACAGATGTGTATAAAAGTGAGCAACCAAGCATCGTAGCAGCCCACGTGCAAACTCCGGGTTGCTGTGGAGCGAAATAATGAAATATTTCAACGGTGAAATTCAAACTTCTGTGTTCGCCTCTTTTTCATTTCGTACCGGAAGAAAACAATCGGGGAAGAAAAGATGCTAGTCCCATCTCGGCTGCAGTCACAGTGTTTGTGCATTTCAGTAACTACTACTTATCGATAGACGGTCATCCTTGCCAACGCATTCCACGGCACGGTATGCTTTTCCTGTTTAGATTTAAGTTTTAAATTTTTATCCGTGTGTGTGTTTTTTTGGCGGCTGCCATGCACAACTTCCACGGTGCACGGGAGTTTGTTTTTGGTTTTTGTAACATGAAACGTTCAAAGATTTCGACACTAGTATTTTACACAGTACGATTACGGTAGCTACTACACACGAGTTTCTTCTTCCTTCCCTTTTGCTGATATCTTCTCACTTACCCATACACATACGGTTGGGTTTGTTTTTTGTTTGTGTGTTGTTTGCAGCGAGAAAGGTGTGTGAGTGTGTGTGTGTGTGTGGTGAGTTTTGGAGTATATGTATCTATAATGTATATCATTAGTTCGCATTTCTAGGCGTTTGTTTTTAATGGACAACATCTTTGCTTGATGGTATTTCAGTGGCTCTGTTTCGAGCGGTGCCATTTAAAGGTTTTGTTTTTCGGCATCTTTTGTTCTTCTTGTGTAAAGTGGCAGAACAACGGTGCAGAAGCATGCCAAATGTGGGTACACGCGCTTCCACGCTTCTAATATCATCTTAGCCGCCTTATCGGCCTCCCGACCAAACCACCCTCGGCTCGGCTAGGCCTAGCTAGGTCGTCGATTTGTCGGTGTGTCGAATAACATCGGGTTCGGGTTTGTTTTTAAAATCTTGTGTTGTTTTCTTAATGCACAGCACCACAGTTACAACAGGGTTTTGTTTTTTTTCATGTAATGTATCTTCCCTAACCTTAACCGCCCCACTTAACACCAACGTCACGTAGGAAAATCTACAGATTTATGTTTCAATTTTATAGACAGATTGTTTGCATTTGACACCTTTTGTTTGCCCATATTTACGTAGATAAGAGAGAGAGTTTTGTCTTTGATTGTTTATTACACACGATTAGCGATACGATCAGTATGGATGTTTTGAATGCTTGATGCCGCTCGATGCTGCTCTCACCTGCGAACAGCGTGTAGTACAAGGGTTAACAAGGTTTTTTTCTTTGCTCACAACTAACAGCCAACACACGCGCACATGTACACATCGCATATACATCGAAAACCCCATCGGTATCGGCTTTATCGGACGAGCGGCGCAAGGTTTCCGTACGGAGTAAAAATGTCGGGGGCCACAAGAAACGGGAAAGGCCACAATAAATCAGCGCAACGGCCAACGGGCCGTTTTTGCATGAAATCTTTCACCATTTGAAATGGAAATATTTCAGCGAGCGAGCGGCCGCGCGCCTAGGGGTGAAACCCTACGACGGTTGCCACGGCAACGGTGCCCGGAAAATATATTCCACCCCAGTAAAACCCGATTCGAACTCTATGTTGGTGTTGTTGGTGCAACTTTTGCAGGAGCGCCTTCAACGTATCGCAAATGCGCATCTTTTATTTTTATTTTGGTGTGTGTGTGTGTGAAATGGTTTAAACTATACTGCATTATTCAGTTCGGCGGCAAGCAGCTTCCGTAACCGCGTGTTAATTGCTGCTTCTGAACCCAAAAAGGTGGATTTTTTTGTTTTGTTTATGTTCGGTTTTGGTTTAGAATCGTTACATAAAAAAAGGAGAACGAGAATCCTTGGAGCAAAAAAACTAACTCACACACACACACGGGCGTGCGCCCAGTGAAGAAGGTTTACTTCACACGCGTTTACTTAGTTTTAGGTTGGATTTTGTGTTTTTTTTTCTCCCCGTTTTTTTTTTAATTTTCCAAGCCCACCCAGCAGCTACGGAATTCGGTTCTAGAGCTTTCAGGATCTAGAAAATACGTTTAAAATTTCATATAAAAACACGTGCAACCACATTAACGCAGCTCATCGAACGATTTTTTTTTTTCGGGAGGGGGGTGTCTTCTAGTTTGGTAATCTATCCCTTTCCCTTTCATTTTCCTTCTCTCTCTCTCTCTCTCTCTCTCTCTCTCTCACTAGCGACCCTCTTTACTGCTGCTTTTTTGTTGTTATGTACTTACTTAGAAAAAACACTACAGAGAACAGTTGTCAGGGCAACAGAGATTCGTCTCGCGTTGATGCATTGTTGCGATGCGCTCGACAGATTTTTCCATCGTCTTGCACTCTTCCTTTTCTTTATCCTTTTCGATCCACCCGCCTTTTTCACCCCTCCCTAACAGATATACACACACACACGTTCGCCACATAGCACTGTAGTAAAGTGGTGTATCTACTAACCATTTATAACATCTAAAATAATCTTCGTTCGCGGTTTTGGTTTGCCATGACATGTCTTTCGCTTACCGTACTATATAAGATTTTATGCGCTATGTTGGAGTAGTGATTTTTTCCCTTTTTCTTTGCCGAACTTTTCACAGTGTTCTTATACAATACGAATTTGTAATTCTTTTTGTTTTCTTCCTCTTACACTTTACACACATACGGCTTGCTCTCGCTCTATCTCTCTCGCGTTATAATCTGTGTGTGTTATTTTGTAGCATGTGTTTGATAGAATCTCGTTTTTTTTTTTTTTACTTTTTACCTTAATGTTGTGCATTCGTGCCAACAATAGCTATGACCCTGTAATTTTTTAAAGAGTTTTCCCCTTTGTTGTTTTTTGTTTTTTGTTTTCCATCTTAACAATCCACTACATTTAAAGTTCACTTCTTTTCTAGCCTTTTTTGTTGTTGTTCGCTTTTGCTTTTTGTTCTCCTCTCCTTTTTTCCTATATTTCTGAGTGTGTGTGGGTTTTTTTGTTCTGGTTTTGTTTTATAAGTGCCTAGTGCCTTTATACGTTAAGAAAACTGGTGAACTATTTAGTTTGTTCCTGCACGAGAATATTTGTTGCTGTTGTTTTCAATACGATTGTTTGCTTGTTGTGTTGTTATCTTGTGTGACCTGCTGCTTCCCTACTGATTATTTCTGCACTGGTATCTGGATATTTAAATTTTGTGTGTTTTTTTATCCTCCTTTCTTTTCTGTTTTTCTCTCTGTAGTTTGGATAAAGAACATCGTTTCTTTTTCTTCTGTTGCACATAGAGTTTGTTACCTTTTTTTTTGTTGGTTTTTTTCGATGCGTTTTTTTTGTACAAAAATACCAAACCAGAGTTTTGCAAACACTGGTACAGATACATGCACACACACACACACTAGCACATTGTCTCTGCCAGTGCTGGACTGCGTCCCATACGCTCTACGGGTAGATTCTGATGTTTTGTTTTGATAGCTATTTCTTTTCGGGTGTGTTGTGTGCTAACTGGCAGGAGCAAACAGGATAACAAAACAGAGAACAAAAAGGGCGAACGTTAATGGTGGATGCCTATTTTCGAACAGTTTGATAGGACAGCTTTTTTTACGCACGAAAGGAAGAAATTGGATTCGCGTGTGCCTTTCTGTATAGAAGGTGTTTGTCCCGGTTCCGCATTCACAACCGCAAATGTTTTTTTGTAACAACTATGGCACTAGCTTAATGAGAACGGGACGCACACAAAGTGGGGGGAGGGTTGAGCATTATTCTGTCCCACAATTCTGTTCCGGCAGCAGAAGAATGGAAAAATGGGAAAGCGAGGTAAACTAATGCAAGCTAAAGGCACTATTCTGTCCGAAACTACCGAAGAAACCGAGCATATGGCAGCATGGGGTTTGATAGGTGTACACGTCTGCGCGTGTGTGTGTGTGTGCTAAATTTAAAGTGTGAAGAAAACGTAATCTGCTAACGGTGTTTGTTTTTTCGTTCTACGAGTTGCCCTTTCTTTAGAAGCAAAATTAAATACTTCCGCCTAAAGGTATGCAATTCGCATAACAGATACACTCGTTTGCGGTAGGCCAGCGTTTGCTACTTCGAAATGCGGTTTCCTGTCGAGATATGACTCTGTTTTGTGTCCTGTGTGTCCCGGTGTGTACTTAAATTTGGTGAACCATTGAACTTACACGGTAGTGCAGGTGTTGCAGAACTGTGTTGTGATACTCGGACCTATTTTTCTTTCTCTCCGGTTTTGCTATTTAACTGAACTAGTGCGTGCTACACATATTAACAGGCATGTGTTGATGTGTTGAGCCGGCTCTAGGGTAACGGCCTCGTTTTCCTGCCCAGCCACACTGTGTTGTTGACTAGGTGCGTTTAACTATTGTTGAGCGATTGACATTTTGCGTGTTGAGAACCGTTTCCTTCCCCCATTAGTCCATTCAGTAGGCGTGTTTGGCTCAGGTGTGAGCCATCTGCGCATCTGCGCTTCACATTCGAGTGACTGCCGAAACCAGCTGGAACCGGACACTTGAAGGTGGAGTGAAGGGGCGTGGGGTTTGGTTACAGTGGCTACGTGGGTTCCTCTATTACTAACACCGATGGCTGGCGGTTTAGTGATTCGCTTAGTCTTCCTCCTCCTCCCGGAACAGATAGGTGCTCCAGTAGACCAGGTTGAACAGGGCAAACACCAGCGGGAACGTTATCCGGGAGATAACGTCGATGCGCTTCGAGCGCGAGCATTGTCTGGGCGGGAGGAAGTCACGGCGAAGAGAAACGAAAGGTACGATTAGTGGAGCGTTTGACGCATGCCGGGGCGCACGACGCGCTTTCGCGAGCTACATGATCACGATCAACTAAGAGTGTGGACTAGATCGATCATCACATCGTCACAAACGAAAGTAAGTAACAAAACGTATGCAAGACAAGACAAGAGGTAAGTAAGTATCTAGAGTAGTATGGAATGGATGGTTCTGAGCTAGTTGGATGAGTTTGATGATGTTGCATTCGAGGCATTCCAAAAACTGCGAGTTAAGAGAAAGGCATGGAAACAGAGCGGGAAAGAGTAGAGTAGTCTTAAAGTTAACGGGTGATGTTAATGAGCTTCTACCGATCCATCCGTTTGGTTAGATGTTTAATGCAAG
Source organism: Anopheles stephensi (assembly GCF_013141755.1). Lineage (NCBI taxonomy): Eukaryota > Metazoa > Arthropoda > Insecta > Diptera > Culicidae > Anopheles > Anopheles stephensi. The sequence goes on along the minus strand of NC_050202.1, from coordinate 59,413,729 downwards.
ATGTACCGGAACAGGATCGGCTAGCGGTTGGATGACTGAAGGGCTTAGTTTTTTTTTTCATTCGGGCAACTAACGAAATAGAAGACTAAACTGAGGAGCGTATTAAGAAATGAACGAGACTGTGTTGTTGTTGGTGCTATATCTGGCTGTTGGTGTTGGTGTAAGTGTACGGCGTGTACGTGTATGAATGAGAGGAGCCTCCACCGGTCGCCTCACATTCGGTTAGGCTGTCGAAAGGCTCCGGCTCGGAGTTTTTGCATTGTTACCGCCAAGGACGAACCGTTATGGACGACATGAAATGGGATGAATATTTACAGAACATGCTGCTGCTGCTGCTGCTAGGAGTCGGTTACTGGATCCGAGTTTTGGGGCGAAATGTATTATTATTTGCCGGCTAGCACGCAGCATAAATCGGTCGCATGATAATGTACACGGTATGAGAGCAAGGGGCGTAGGCATATCGCATCCGAAAGCGGTCTAGCATGATGAAACCAAAGCTATAATGTATTCTACTCGGGTATCGAAACTAAACCAAAAACCAAGCTGCCAACTCAAAACCCCGGGTGAGCCCCGGGGGGTTTTATTTGTAGTGCTAGGAATCGGGTGTAAGGAACTGGTAACAGATTCGAGATGAAGATTCGACTGCAGGACTGAGGAGACTGACTGATGATGATGTTTACTATTTTCTATTGACATTTTACTTGAGCAAAATGATCGTCCCTCACTGACAGTCGGGTTGACCAGAGAAAAAAACGAACTAACAAAGGCAACCTGAAACCCATTTTGTCATGCAAATTAATTTAAATTTGATTCGGTATTTGGTGCGCTGTAGATTTTGAACTGCAAACGCCTAAAGTTATGCAATTCCGAGTGAACTGCACATCGCTTGCTTCGATCTTGGTTCTAAAGGTATGCAATAGGTATCTTCCAGTTGTTGAACGAAATGTTATGAACCTGTATCACGAATTAAAAGCAATCAGATGTTTTAATAACAAAAATATGTTTTAAAAGAATTTAACACATAAAAGCTGTTTCTTGCAAGAAAACTGTCAGCAAAGGACCTTGGATGGTTTTCAGCGCATCTACTCGACAAGCAGAATGCAACGATGACAAATGACGCAAATGACACTAGTTTTTTTTTATTATTGTAAAAGAATGATAGAAAAGGGTCATAAACGCAACACAACAATAGCAGTCGATAGAGAAAAGTGAGTGGCACGCATGGCGAAACAAAAACGGAAAATTAATAGGAATAAATAACAGAGCAGTACAGCGAGTACGAGCGATGATGGCAATAGTTAGTAAGGCGATATTAGAAAAAAGGGGGGGGGGAGGATTGCGAAAATTAATTAATTAGTGGTAGTAGTAAAAGTAGTTACCCTCGTCCCAGACACGGCACCTTTTTGAAGGGGCTTTAGGTAGTCGGGTGTTCGGGATGAAGAAGTGTTCGATTCGGATAGGTTTGAGTATGAAGATTGGTTTTGTTTGTTTTCATTGATAGCCGTGATTTCCGTTACATGGAATAACAAAAAACAGATGACGATTACACACAGATTGTTCGCACAGTGTTTCGGTTTTGCAAATGCGGACCTAGCCGTATCGCCACGGGATCGGGACTTATGGAGATAAGAAAGGTTTTATTCCTCGATCTCGATCGTTACGGAAGAGCTCGTGAATACGATCGTGTGTGGTCGTGACCCGAGGGACAGTGAAGCCACACCGAGTGTGACAGAAAGAAGATAGAGAGACGCTTTAGTGTCACAAGTGCTTGTGTCAGGTGTTGTTGTGGATTTTTTTTGGGTGAAGTAAGTTAGCAGTTTTTTTTCTCTGTGGGTGTCTATGTGTGCGTGTGTGTGTGTGTTTTTTTGTGGAAAACGAAACGAAATGTTGCACAAAACCAATCGACTAAAACAACGGACAGAAGAAGAACGTAGACAACAGAACAGAACGCAACCACACACCCACACACTGTGTAAAAACGTTGTAACGGAACGGAACGATGGAAGAACGGAACGGAAAAATACGTTAAAAACTTTGCTTTCGCTGTGAGCGAGGGGGTGGTCCTGCCAGGGTCCCTTTTTTCGCTTCATTTTTGCGCTATCTGGATGATGTCAGTGACGTGTGTACGCCATTTTCTGGGAAAGCACTTCCCAGGGAAGCTTTGGCGAGCGACATACAGACAGACGGACAGGTTGAGAGATAGATAGAGAGATAGAGAGAGAGAGAGCGAGCGAGAGAGCGATAAGGGGGCACACGGTGGGCTGGTGGAGCAAGGTACCCAAGGACATAGCACGACTCGGCTTACCTGGTCGGGAACTTTGACAGCCAGCTACGGCAGCAGTTTGGCCGCTTCGGGGCCTGCATGTGCACCTCGCACTGGCGCAGCTTTTCCAGTGCCAACGGATCACCCGGATGGCGCACGAGCGGTTTCTGGAAGGAGGGTAATGCAGGCAATTAGTCTCGCAGTTTGACAGACAGACCGTTACGACCACCCGGTTAGCGATGAAGTTGTTCCTACGGTGGTTTTCGGACCGTACCCGAGAAAATGCCCGTACGCCAAGAAATTGAGTTTTGCGGTATGTGAAACAAGTTTTGAAACTAAATGATTTAATGGAAATTTGAAAGAGTTTTTCGCTGGATTGAAGAATTGGTTTAGACAAACAAAATGCTTGATTACTGTCTTCGAACAAGTATTACACTCATGACTAATGGCGGAAGAGGTTGTTAAAATCTCTTGGTAAGCTTGGACAGAGCACTGGACATCTGGCCAGTGTCCAGTTTAGGGGTTGGGTCATTAGGTGAGGTTAGTAGTGGTACACCCAGCACACCACTTTGCATATCCCCCGCAAACCACCCATTCCCTCCCGCAACCCCGACCCCCCCCCGCCCCGATACGAACCATCGCAAAGGTGGCGTTACTGTCGGTGTCCAGCAGATCCGAGGCCGCGTCCAGGCTGGCCTGCTCCATTTCGCGCCGCTTTTTCTTCATATTCTCTCGGTGCATGTCTGCTGCCCTATCCGCTTGGTGAGCATGAATGGATTGATATAGAAGCGCAAAAGAATTTATGTGTTCCAAAATGGGAGTGGAAGTAATGAGGGATGTGACATGGTCGAAACGATGGTGGGGGTGGGTTGGCGATTGAAATGGCCGTGTGTGTGTGCGAGATGAAATCATGAAAATTATGAGTTACGTGAGCGTGCCGAAGGTTGGTGTGATTAAAGGATGTCAAAATCGACAACACAGCACACCAATTGGATTATACATAAGTGTGTGTGTGTGTGAGGTGATGCAAAAATGGCAGCAAAAAACAGGTAGGTAAAAGGAGGTTATGTTAGGAGCAAATAGTAAAATAGTAACGCGTGAGCAAGTGATTCCATTTGCGTGTGCGCACGTAGTATCGCAAGGGTTTTTTGACAGATGAGTTGACAGATGGGAGCGAAAGTGTCATTCGGTGATTGATAGAAACGGGAGTTGGTTGGTGTGTGGGATTGAACACGATTGAAAGGCGATTACGACAAACGGGGGATGAAAATGAGCGACATCGACGGGGGGGGAACGTGGGGTGACGAACGCAAAAATAGGAAAACGAATGTAATAATGGCGAGTAACGAACGAAACGGGTGAACGAATAATTACGAGCGCGCGTACGAAATGACAGTAAAGGTGTGTCGATGCAGCGGACGAGTAACGCAACCGGTAACGTAACGTAACGTAACGTGTGTGACGTGAGCAGCAGGAGGAGAGGAGAAAAGAAACGAAAAAAGAGATGCGGGTGACATCATTATAATCGGTTCGAACTACGGTTGTATTATTTAAGGTACATTTGCAAGAAGAGAAACAAGAGCATATATATATGTATACATATAGAGATAGAAAGAAATACAGAACGGAACGACGAACACAGGTGGAAACGCCGGAGACAAAACACAAAACAGGGATCTGCATATCAGGATCGTGTTGCTAGTGTTGTTGCCGCACAAAGCACGGACACACGGACAGATACGGATGTGTCTGGGTAGTGGGAGATAATAATAGCTGCCGAGCCGAGGCGCATGTAATTGTGCCACGCTCTCTCCCTGGGAATGCTTGGGCCCGCCATCTAACAGCAAGCACGTGCCGGCAGTGGTACAGAACTGGCGCAGGATTTAGACATTTGACAGCTGTCTTGTGGGACAGCATTCTGGTGCGGATACTACCACTACCGTTACTCCTGCTGTCACGTGTTGTGTTAGTAAGCGGGAAGCCTGGAGCTAGCGCTGTCAAGTACCCAAGGGAACTCGGGCCGTATTTTACCATTGCAGTGCAGTTTTTTGTTGTTTTAGCTTGGAGTTTTTGAGGATGGACAGAGGTGAGTTGGAATAGGTGGAAAGAGCAAGTGAAGCTTGCAACAACAATAACAAGGATTTCAAATAAAAACAAAAACGTTAGAAACGCATCAAGGACAGCGACACAGATAAACACATACACGAACAATAAAATTAGCAAACCTGAACGGGACGCGTAGTTGACGAGGGCGAACTCGAGCAGCGCCCCGAACACGAACGTCAAGCAGACGCCGGTCCACACGTCGATGGCTTTGGTGTAAGACACGGGCGGTAGCGATGCGTTGATGCCCGACGTTTGCGTCGCCATCGTGAGCAGGGTGGTGACGCCGAGCGAGACCCGCGCCGGCACAGCGCCCTGATCGAGCCAGAACGAGACCCAGGACACGATGACCAACATGCAGCAGGGGATGTAGATCTGGATCAGATAGTACGAGAACTCGCGCTTGAACAGCAGATCCACCTTCAGGCAACTGTATTCACCTGCGGAGAATGCGAAGAGGTGAATGTGTGTGTGTGAGAGAGAGAGAGAGAGAGACTCAGCGAACCAGACATGCAGCCAGAGAACCGACGTAATGGCGGCGATGGTCCCTGCACGCTTACCGGTGTTAGTTTTGCTGTTGCAGTAATCGGTCAAGAATTTCTCCAGCGTGAACCGGGGCAGATGCAGATTCTTCACCACCTGCACGGGATCGCCCTCCTTCCACAGAAACACTAGATCGGCCGTCGTCCAACCATCTGCGGATCAGAAGCACCGCACATTAGCATCCTGGCGTGGCGTTTCTTTCTGGCGTGTGCGTTACAGCGTCGGGCAACGGACATTTCGGAGCATGTTTTTTTGAGGTGGGGAGGTTTTTGTGTGTGTGTTGATGGGGACTGTGGGAGGATTATGGAAGGAGTATGGTACTAGGAACGAAGGACGCTTCTCGTAGTGTTTGTGCGCGTGTGTGTGTGTGTACGGTTTTTTGGTAAGAAAAAACGGTACTTACAACTTGCCATACGTAGCGAGCACACCTGACGATCCAGTGGGTACAGCTTGAGATTCATCGGGCAGGCCAACGTGAGTGAAATACGTATGCTATATAGTACCGATCCGTACGGGAAGATACGGATGTAGACGTTCGGCATAATGATGTTGTGGAAGTGACCTTCCTTCTCGTTCGAGAAGAACAAGTCAGGCATCCACACACGGTTTGCTTCGGTCAGTGTAAGGTACTTTAAGCGGCCTGCATGAAGAGCGTGGAAGAAGAAGGTGAAGACGGTGAAAGAGGTTGTGTTTGTGCGTGAGTGGATGAAGGAGAGAGAGAGAGAGAGTGAGAGAACTCGGTGGGGGCGACGAGTCCATTTTAATGGCAAAATCCGAATGGCAAATGGGACTATCTTTATAAAAGGAAACTTTCAAGGCCTGCTTCTCCTGCCCTGTCAGTGAGGGCTTTTTCCAATCCATTCTGACGTTTTGTGACGTTTCACCCTAACCACTATAACGCTTAGTTGAGAGATTGAGTATTTAAAAAAAAGCAAAGCAAAAAACGAAAACCCTGCGCCTTTTCAAAACTGGTGCGTTCAACTTTTCACATTTATCTTCTGATTAATTATCTGTCACGCTAGTAGCTAGCCGATCTAAGTCGCTCGGAAGGTCGGTCCACTGCGCCTCCGGGCGAGCATTGGCAATATCTGATTAAGCAGCAAAAGCAGCACCCGAGAAACAATAAATCTTCCATTCGGCCAGTTTTATTTTCCCCACTTTTGTCGAAATGGGTCATCGGGGAGTAGTTTAAAGAGGAATTAAATGTGCTAAGATTGGTATCAGAAGGAACCCAAATAAAAAAAGGCGTAGAAAATACGCTCTCCTTCGAGAACCCGGGGGTTCTGATTCTGCGAACTCTGGCCACGGGTGTTTGCTTAGGACGCGCGGGTTCGCCGTTCTTCCAATTTCTGTAGGATGCGGACAAGTCGTTAAGATTGTCGCGGGAGTATCAATTTTGATCCATTTCTTCGCGATGAGAAAAGTGGGGTTAAAGTGGTGGAGCCCTCCATACCAGACACGCTTGTGCCGTGTAGGATGGGTCTTGAGTTTCAACTACTGCATTGAACACGCACCACAGTCTCATCTAGTAGGCAGGGTGTTTTTATGTCAAAGACCTGTTTGAATATTTCAAGCTGAAGTTTGCTTGCTTTGGGTAGGGGTCGAAGATAGTACGATGGGGAGCAAAAGAAGGGGCGAAGGGGTTTGTTGTGAGAGTTGGTCGACGATGGTTGGTGGGTTGGTGGTAGGTAAATTATGATTGATATGTAAACTTTACAGCCCCTTGTTAGACATACACTGACCGAAGACCGAACGAAGGCGTAGACTGCGATAGACCGGAGTCGATGATAGATCCGTGTTTCATGGCCCTCGTCGACCAGCCCTTAAACGTCCTTCCGTACCGCTTGTTATCATTCATTTTTTTTTTCAAGTTGGTGTGTGTGCTTGTATGTGCGCGTTCGGCGGAGAGGTGTGCGTGGTTGTGTGCTTGTGCGTGCGTTGCCACGAGCTGAACCGACGACGACGACGACGACGGCGAGAACTCTAAAATCCTGGTAATGGTTTTCACATTTCGCACGAGGATAAACCATGGCCACACGATGGCGTCGTTTTGGTGCGTGGCTGATCGGTCGTCTATGTGTGTGCACTCTCTACGTCTCTACATCTAAACGTACATATTTATTTCTTGCCTCCACCGATTCGAAACGTATGGCCGAGGCCCGGAGATCAAATTGATTTCTGTCCCCAAATTTGGGTGATCAGAAAAATCGTCCATCGCTTCCGGGCAACGAAAAACGGGGCGGGATAGGGAACATGTGTTTACTGTGCGACTGTGTGTGTGTGTATGGCACACTGGCAGCCGGGGACTCATTTTATCAACATTATTGCCGTTTCTGTGGGACATCCCCTTCGGGGTACGGGATTTACGGAAATGATGAAGTGGCAAGGAAGCGAAGGAACCGAAAAACATGAGTTTTGGTTTATTTGCGCCGCGGGACTTTGGCGGGCCTTGGCGGTGGAGGTCAGGAGCTGGGGGGTTCATATTAACCGGAGACTCGCGAACACATACATACACTCCTGCCATACATACATATATATACAGAGCGAGAGATATATGTGGCGCTGCTCTCGGGAAGGGGCGTATGTGTCAATGTTTAAAGAATTGAACCGGAAATGCCGCACCGGTGGCTGAAGTTTTAGACGGAACGGAAGAACGGATTCGCTGCGAGATTGATGATGATGGAAGGGCGAAATATCAATATTTCGCTAGAGTTCGCGCGATTTTTTTCTCTCGAACCTGCTGATTGGCACCGTTCAAATAGCCGCCACGGGTTTTTTCTTCTTCCACTTCTCTGGTGACACGATTGGGGAATCCGTAGGGTCGAAGGTGACAGCCGCTGTTACTTCACCTCCTGGCCAAAAGGCTGGCTCGCTGGTAAAAGTTGTTCCGAAACCTTTCCCTCTTTCCCGCAGGGAACGCAAAGCCCTTGATTGGCACGTTCTTGGGGACGTTCTTGTTGGGTGATGTGTGTGAGTGTGTCTTTGGCGACTACAGAGCGTCATAGCCCTTGGGTTTGGATCGGTCGATGAAGCGTAATCGAATTTCGTCAGCAATCTAGGCATCTAGGCAAAGACGATCTGGGTGGTGGCGAAACGGGGGTTTGGTTTCTTGCTTCTTCCTCCGGTGGGAAGAATTTCAAGTTTGTTCCGGTAATCGATGGTGCTTCGGAAGCATTTTCCCTTCGCCTGTGGAAGAGTACCGGAACTGCGAAACAAGCACGTGCGCGACGTTTGATCAGTGGGTGGGTGAGAAAAAAGCCGGGACGCGATCCCGGGGATTGGCTTTGGCTAGTAAACGATGGATTGGCAAAGGCAATGCGGTGTGCCTGCATGTAGGCGCTCCGTCAGCAACGACAAGAAGCGGGAAGTTGGGAGCCGAGAGAGAGAGAGAGAGGCTTGGCGGTAACATTATTATGGCCTCCCACACGCCCATCCCATCCCACATCAAACGAGTGGCAACCCGAGTGTAACATATCGAATTTACGATCGAGCAAGGGCGATGAAAATGATTTTCGGGTACAGCCAAGCCCGAAGAGTCCTTTTTCTGGTGGGCTGAAATTCTGGGGTGGCGGTGGTTTGGCGCAACCCAAAGCCTTCTCTAATTTCCCCGCTAAAGGAGATGATTGAAACGCTTACGACGTTTAGGCGAAAATTTAATCGTGTACAACGAGCCCGCCGATTGGGACGAAGGTTTTATCGAGGGCGGCAGGATCAAGACACACACGCGCAGGAGCTGATGTTTGTCTACACACCGGTGAAAAAGAGGGCCTCTGATCCCAACCGGTCCAAAAAGAAGAATTAATATTTTCAAGATGTCAAAACGAGATGGACCTTGTAATGAAATCTGCTGCGGAACAAGGGGCGCTATAAAGATCGTCGTGAGGGTTGGACAGATTGAAATTTGCCATTCCAAAAACTGGGCAAAAAGTCTTTACTGAACCGGTACGTTCAGTACGGTTCTATTAACGCTATTTAGCAACAAACGGCCTTACTTACCTCCGATGTCATCGAACTTTAATCGTTCGTCCAGCCACTGTTCTCGGAACGTGAGCTGTACACTGTACTCCTACGGGGTCGTCATGATTTTGTTTTTTTTTTTTAGCCAGAAGGTTGTGGTGTGCATAGTTTTTGTTGTGTGTGTGTATGTGTGTAGTTTGTTCAGAATTTCATTGTTGCAATGTTATTGGTTGGAGATCAACGGGTTCGATGCATCATAGTTCGATGATAGACGATACGGGCGCGCGTTCGGTGGCCGGCCATGTTGAGAAATGAAAGAAAAACGGCATTAGTAACGTGTCACCCCATCTTCCCACTGTATGGGGTAGTATGTAAACGTGTGTGCACTTAATCTAAGGACGGCGATGAATTTGTGTATGGAGTTTCTTTGTTAATTTTATTATATTTTGAGGAGGGATTTTTAGGGTAATTTTTGGTATGATTATTAGGGGTGGTTTTTTTTAAACAAACAAGAGCTAAGTTTGGTTTGGTAAGGGGGCGGGGGAGGTGGGACAAGATAAAACGAGAGAGAAAGAGCAAGAGAGAGAGAGAGGTGGGGTAGTTATGGAGCAGCTTAAGGAGTTGGTGGAATCTATTTCACTACAAGGGCAGGTTCGATGCAGGGCAGTTTTTGTCAGGTAAAGGTCGTCAGGGGTGGTTTGGGTTGACAGGGGGCGTAGGGTGAGGGACCAAAAACCAAAAAGTATATAAAATCATGTTTTCCGGTCTATTGTACTATCTTGGGTTAGAGGGATTATTGTTCGGGAGTAGCATTTTCCTTAACTAATTTTTTTTCGAATGTATTCCTCCCACTAGCTGATGCCTATACAATCGATAAACCGCAAAACATTCCAGGGGAAAAAAGGGAAGGGAAGAAACGTAAGTTTGTTTCTCTAATTGAACGAAATATTGTGTAAATGTGTGTGTGTGTGAGTGTGCGTGAGGATGGAATCGAACTTTCCCTAGAAGATTTCCCTCGCTGGATCAGTGGGACTCTCTAAATGGGAGCTCTAAAACCCTTCCGAATCTTGCCGGGGAATCGCTTAAAACACACTACAATAACACTATGAGCTATGTTCGGGGGAATAGAGGGGGAGAAGGGTTGGAAAGAAAAAAAAGGAAGGAAAAACCCTCGAAGTTGGGTTAGTAGTTTATATGGAGCTTGCAGCAAAAAATGGGAAGAATGTCGATATTTAATTTAAAATACCCTTATCTGAGATCGTACCGGAGAAGGATGAGACATAAAATGAATAAAAACAAGGGATGTGGATGGAAAAGGAGGAGAAAGGAGAAGGGGAGGAGGGGCGGGGTTTGAGAAGGGAAAATAGTTTCCATCCAGCTAGGTCACACTGTTGAACCATCATGGATGAGTCACCATGATGTGCTCTTGTCTAAATAATTAATACATTGGAATGAGTTTGGAGAGTCGTATTGAGATTTTTTTCCTCGTCTTTTGCTGGAAACTATGAGAAAAATACTGTTTTTTTCATTTTTGATATCGTACTTAAAAGAGAGAGAGAGAGAGAGAGAGAGAAAACGAGGAAAAGACAGCGGATGGAGCGTGAAAAGACAAATTACTCGAGGTAAGAAAATGAGATCAAAAGTGAAAAAGAACAAAAAATCAATTCTAATCGAAGAAAACTCGTGTAAGAGCGATATTAGAGGTAATTACTAAAATGGAAAACGGAACTTCCTATAGTAATTTGCAGAAAAGTTGGGAGAGAAAAATTGAGACTGCGAAAAATAGACGATAGAAAGAGGAGAGAAAAACGGCTGTGGTACGAAAGGACGTGGAAAGAAAAGGAGGGGGAAAAATGGGGGATCAGAATGTTAAGAATGTTGATCGAACGGTGGATCGGTTCCGGTAAAAATATCGGGGTTAGGTGGGTTTGATTTTCCAGGAAGTTTTGGAAAGTTCGGTTTCGATAAGAGCACTGGTGGAGTGTGTTGGGTTTTGTTTTTCGGTCTGTTATCTCCATCTAATGGAATGGACGTATTCCGGGGGATGTTTTGGGTAGTTAAGCGGACGCGGAAAAAGGTATGTAAATTAAAGCTCGAATAAAAAACCGTACGTTATTACCAAAGAAGAAGGGGGGTTTGGTGTGGGAAAGTGTAGGAAAATCCATGAACCATTGAAAGCTTGTTTGTTAGACAGTGTGCTTGGTTGGTTGAGGAAAAACAATAACTGGAGAATGAAAAACAACAATCCATAGCTGGTGGTAGGCGGTTGGGCGGTATTGTGGAGTAAAAAGGGGTAACGTGAAAAAGGCATTCCGCGGAAGGGGGTTGGGTGTTAAAAGAAAACCCAGGTAGATAAAATAGTTTTTATCGCAATGTTTCTCACTAAATAGTAAGAACGCTTTTGATCATTTCCTGCGCAAAGAAAGGAAAATACAAATGGGATAATGTTTGTCTAGTTTTGCGGCCCAACCCCCTTTCTTTTCCGGGTCCAATTGTGCACTTTTTCACGTGCTGAATGTTAAGGGGTTTTACGCCCCCCCTTTTTTTTGTTTTCCAACAGACAAAACAAACGTTCATGCAGGTGAAAACAGGAAACAGAGAGCAAGAAACCAAGAGAAGAGGGGTTTGGGGTGGCAAGGAGGAAGGGCAGGGGGTGAGGGTTAGTTTTATTTCCGGTCCCTGCTAGGGGGCTAGAAATCGGGACAAAAAGGGTATCGTCCTGTTGTGCGCATTCAGTACGCCCTTTTCTTGGCGTTGGTGAAGGGGGCTGGGTGTGTGTGTGTGTCACGTGAGGGTAGAGGTTTTAAAAATTTAAACCGGTTCTTTTTGTGTTTGTGGTTCACTGTACTGTTTTTTCTTATCTAAAACAATTTCCAATTTGGATGGCGGAGTGTAAGGGTGCGCCCATGCTAAAGGAAACCATTACTGATAAGGAGATTGTTCGATGGAGGAGCACGAGGAGCAAGGAGCAGGAGGGTGGCGGTGGTGAAAAATAATAAAAAGACAACATGCAATCCCTGTCATGCCACATGCACAAGGCACTTCGCTAGAACATGCGCTAGGTGACGTGCAGAAGCGCAGACATGCATGCACGAGCATCATGCACCTGGATGAATTGGTCTCGCGCGCTCGAGACACGCTGGGCAGGCATGGCAAGGCAAGAAGGACAACAACAGAACTACGGTCACGCATGCCACATGCAAGATGCGATTTATCGAACCATGCAAACAAAACCTGAGAGGGTGGAGGGGAGCAAATGCATTATTTTTTTCTTTTGGGTAAGGGTGGTTTTGTGAGCGTGCCCATTTTTATCGTGCTTGTTATTGTTTGCAGAAGCACGAGCGTTTCAAAGTAATGGGAGAGAGAGAGAGAGAAAGAAAAATGTACAGGACCAAATTCTAATTCTCTAATGCCATCATGCGAGAGAAACATTTCATGCGACAAACAGCAGTTGGTTGCTACTACGATCACATGCTCTACCACGATGCCAGATAGGGTTGGAAACGGATGGTGGGAATGGTGGCTACAGCATGCAACAATCATCATCATCAACATCATGCATTATCATCATTCGCATCATCATGCTGCTGCTGGTACTGCTTTCATCGTTATCTACTTTCGCGTGCCCATGCTTTCGTGCGCACTACATGCATTCATGCACCACATGCATACATTGAAGGCAGATCTAGAAGGCATGCATTGCACGTAGAAGAAAGAGAGAGAGATAGAGTGTGTGTGTGCAGGTACGTGTGCTTCACGAGATGCGCATGCAGCTAACCATACGTGGTGCATCCGTTACATCTACATGTATGGAGGTATCTAGAGAGAGAGAGAGAAAGAGAGAGTAAGAGGAGTCGCCGAAATGTTCGCGCGACCATGCATTCGCGGAACGTATTTGTATTGGTTTTTTCTTCTTTTCTTTTTTTTCTGTTAAAGTTTCATCTTTGCTTGCTAGGCTATTATTCCATGGCGGGGTTTTTTTCAGAGCGAAGTGCTGGATCACCCGTAGTTAGATCCCACGTACGCCAAGGCGGAGATACCCCATACGAAGACGTACGAAGAAACGGGGGTCTGAATAGGGTCCGCCTAGGGGTGGGTATGGAAGAAAGACGCCTAGAAAAAAAAAGCAAACAAACAAGTACACACTCGGTAGAAGGAAAGGAACGGAAGAAAACAAAAGACGACTACGTTGAAACCACCATCTTGTTTGCGTGTCACTCGATCGGCAGAAGGAATTGGTTGACCTGCTTCTGTTTTTGCAGACACGTTGGACGGTGGTGATAGAAGTAGTAGTAGTAGTTGTGGTAATAGTACTGGTGAAGACATTGTCGACTATTACTGTAGCTTTTTTGGGGCACTTCGGTTGCCTGGGAAACTTAGCTTCATTTCGAGAGCATTCAGATGATGGTTAAATAGTTCTGAATGTGTGTAGTAGTAGTAGTAGTAGTGGTAGCTAGAAAACAACATCCCAGTGTCTGTTCCGTCTGTTTTGTAAGTTGTTTCGTATGGATAAAATAGTAAACATTGTAAATAGTAGATAGAAAACAAAGTTTATGAAGGTTGGTGTCATTAGTTTCAGTCATTTTTTGGCACACAGTTGAAGTCATGAAGGTGGAAACGGAGTGACGGTAAGAACTTCACTCTACTCTTCAATCAGTGGTGGTAGACACACTCAACTCAACACAAGCTCAGTAAGTGGCTTGACAGCTGCTGTCACTTTGACAGCTCCGACACGACCATCGTAGACTGGTAGTCTGGTTTGAAGCAGTTGAGCTGTCCGGCTCTTAATCCTTCACTCCATCTCCACCTTCGTCATCCTTCCTTTCCTGTCTTCCGGTCAAAACTCTAGTCCTCTTGGTCTTAGTGTACACGTCACGTGGGTTTCTGTGTACCCAGTCTCCAAACTTGGCAAATCGTTTGTCCTGCTGTTGTCTTAACATACATACAAACACACGTACAAACACACATGACGCACACACACACACTTACAACACACATACATACACACTAGGGCGGGGTGAGTGCACACGCTTTCCCGTTACACGGGGTGCATTTTTTCACATTCACCATTCACAGTATGAGAAAAATGAGCAATTTGAAACTTGAAACGAAAGTACCAATAAACAAAAATGGAAAAAATACATAAAACGGAAAGAATGTCAGGAAACCATAAAAATTCTGAAGAAGAAATATTTGATTTGATTACAGCAGCGAGAGCTTTACGGTTGGTTTTGGGGATGGTTCGTTGGTTGGTTGATTCGTACGGATCCACGCTGTATCACGGCAAATCAATTCGTTGAGCTGCGCCAACGACAGCTGCTTGTGGTGTAAATTTTCTCTCTCTGTTTTTTTTTTTGTCATGTCGTGTTTTGTGTTTGTGTTCCTTTCTTTTTCAACAACTTTTTAGAGACTTATTTGATGTAGCTTTGGTTGGTGTGTCTTTTTCGTTTGGTTCGCGATTGCATTGATCTGTTTGTATTATATTTTTCCCGGAGCACACGGGAGCGCCATTCAATGTTTATGGACCAACCAGGTGCACTTCTTCCGTATCGGTTGTGCGAAGAGGAAAGCATTTTCATCGTTTGCTTGACAGACAGAGGCAACTCATTAATTTATACTACATATGGGGAAAGCTTTCCAGACAAAGTTTGATCAAACATTAATCAATTATGCAAAATGCGATCATGAGGCGTGTGTGTGTGTGTGTGTGTGCAGCAGTTGGGGAGGTTGGGCGGATGAGTTTACGGCGCGTTGCTGGCCCGGTATGGAACGAACGAATTTTCCTTCAAGAAGATTCCAGGTGCTTGATTAAGTGTGCTGCCGGGTGCGGAATAATTTACACCGGTCGTGTGCTGTGTGCTACGGTGTTGTGTATAAAGTTTGTATGTGTGTGGGTGTGAATGAGAGAAAATGACACATTGAGGGGGGGGGGGGTGAGGGGTGTATGGCACACAGTAACGATGAATGAAGCGGGTTAAGAGGCGATAAGGAGCAGCGAGCTGCAGCCGGAAGTGCATGCGTTGATGGTGTGAATAAATGAATGCGATGATGATGACACAATAAGCGTTAATTAAAAACTAGAATGTAGTGGTAGCGCCAAAGATGTCGAGAGGAACGAAGTTTGTAACGGGTCGTGAGACAATTTGAGTTTAATTTTATAGTTCCTCTATTAAGTCCTTAAACAATCCGTTCTCGAAAAAGGTTAAGCCTTTTCTTGGTAAAATTTACAACTGACCTGGGTTTCTTATCACTATAAAGTAATCACCCCATTTCCATTGTGCTCATGTGGCTGCAATTTAGTTTGAAAAATTGCATTAGCTTGTCCATTTTAAGACCCCGATCCGACCACTTTATTTCTAGCTCATGGAGCGAGCCAAACAGGCGAGCTATCTGCCCACAGTTGAGGGGGGGCAAAAGCGTTTGAATTAGTGGCGCTTCTTCTGCCCCGCACCAAGAAGCAGGAGACTAGCTCCGCCTTACACTTTGTTATAATAAAACAAAGCATCCCAAAAAGGTTCCCGGCAATGTCCGGGAGGCATGTGCGCCGGCCCTCGGACCGCTGCCGCTGATGATGACGATGATGAAGATGAAGATACGGACACTGATGCACTGCTGCTGGTACTGCTGCTGCTGCTGCTGCTGCTGGTCGTGGTGTCATAATTTATTCTCGCTGGTTTTGTTGCGGCCAACGCCGGCCCCCTTTGGTCAGCCAACGGTCGGTGGAAAGTAGGTAGGTAGGTGGTAGGTTGGTGGGATTTATTTGCATTCATTTTTTATCACAAACCACCAATGCAAGACGCGACCATCGCGCACGAGTTATTGCATTATTCAACGACTTGAACAATGCGGTTCGCATTCGTGTTAGCATGCTGCGGCTGGGAACGGTTTTCGCCTGTTACCATATTTTATTCCACGCCACACTTCTGCTCGGTGTGATAGTGATACGGTGCCGTGTGCCCCCCCCCCCCCCCAGGATTAAGTGCGTTTTGCATCGGTGTACGAAATGTTTGTACTGGCTGTGCAAATGAATGGTAATTTATGCTTCAGAAATGGTAGAAAAGAAAGCAAGCGCCAATGCAAACCACCATCTTAATGTTTACAGAAATCAAGCTTGTTATCGTTGCACCAGTCTCTCAATAACTTGGTGTGCGGCTTAAAATGCAGCCAGAGATAGTGGGCGATAGTGCCGTGTGGCAGCACATAAATATAGCTCACCCCAGCTGTGTAAGCCGCTCGCTTTCGCTGGTAAGTGGGAAGGAAGTTTTGCCATCTCTTACCACCCCCCTCCAACTGCTTTCCCTCGTACCAGATTGACAACCGATTCGATGAGCTTTATCTGTACGACCACAATTCGTTGCAATATTTAGCTCGTGCAATTTCGGGAAATTGAACCACCGGCAAGGAAATGGATTGCAATCGTAAAGTAACGTCAATAAAATAAACGAAAACCTGCCCTTCTTCATGAAGCGAGGTCGGAAAGCGGTGGGGGCAGGGGGGGGGGGGGTTGGTTGAGGGGTTAAATTTTGCAAATGCTAACCGATTCCACTCTGGAGCTCCGTACCGGGAGTTGGACAAAAAAAAAACTGAAAAACCTTGGTAGCAAACCTGGGGAAACGGTGTTCGATCGTCTGCATTTTGAATGTGGTCGAGTGGTCAAAGCACATTCAGTTCCGAGTGTCGGCTGAGCGCAAGATGCTGGGGCAGAACCGCGGTGTGTGTGTGGCAGATAAAAGCGAGCGAGCGAGCAACATTTCGGGATGGTTTTAAAGTTAATTGGAAAAGTTTTCCTGAAGCGATCATACGCTCCTGAACTCGGTCGTACCGGCAGGCTGGATGGTAGGAGGGAAAGGGGGTGGTAGCGGAACTTTCAAAATTTGTGGCCAATGCATGCATTCTCCCAGCAGCAGCAGCAGCAGCAGCAGCACCAACCGGGTAAGATTTTGCGCTCGGGACAACCGGCTGCCAACCTGGGCCGGGTAGGCTGACTTATGGCGGATCGATAACCGTAAAATGCACTTTACTAGGGAACTTTCCGAGCCAATAAATGCGAAAAACCGGACTGGTGGCGCTGTGTGTCGTTCGTGAGGATTCGTTTTTTCTTATTACGTTTCGGGGTTTTTTGTTCTTCTTTTTCTTCCTGTTGGTTCCCGCTAGAGCAAGCGAAGTAGTAGCACTCGAAAAAGCTCCCAGCGAGATCGACTGGACAAGGCGTCGGTCGGTGCAAATTTAATAGCTTATTAATTTTACGGTCCAGAGTTTAAGCTGGTTCGAACCCGGAGGTCGGTCGCTCGTTGTGTCTCGTTGAGATAATTCTACCAGCAAGTTTCTGTTTAGCTCTGAGTGCCATTTGGTGCGCATTTGAGCTGTATTTTTATTTCCATAAAAATGGTTTCAAATACAAGCAATCAAACCTCGGTAAACTGGGTACAACGGGCCAAAGTGCTTTGAATGTAGGTCGTCAGTTGTTTGAAATCTAATCCGCCTTAAGGACGAAGATATTTGTGCCTAGTGACAAGCATAATAATTTACAGGATAAAATTACCACCCGTGGCTTGATTGTACATGTTTTTGGTTTTACATTGGCTCAGCTCATAAAATCACGTGTCCGTAATGGAGACGCCCGGTACTTTACGACAATCCTTGGCGTACCATTATCGTGCATTAGCGTGTGCATTCGCGCTGGGGCATCTTGCACACCACAAGGCAATTTACAAAAAGTTTCACTTTAAATCAATCCAACAAACGACCGTACAGCACCAACAAATCGTCATTCGGCGAACCGAGCCAGGTTCGCCCAGCGATGGAGACGCCTGGTGATTTGTAAAATTTGCTACGAAAGCAATCACGCACCCATTCACGGTTTCGGTGCTGGCTTCCGGGAGGTTTTTGCAGCGGTACCCGGGTACCGCTTAATGAGATGTAAATCTTCCATCCGGTTTTCGCCGCTCGCTGAAGGGTTTTGGAACCCGCTTTACGCCAGCTTTGTTAGGCTGCCAGTCGCTTTTATTTCTCTGTTGTTTGTCGCCCTTACCGGAGCAGAAGGTCAGCTCCCTTCTTCGTTGCGCCGAAGGTCAGCTGGTGTGTCCCGAAGTGTGTCCCTGTGTGTGTGTGTGTGAGTGGATTTTTTTTTCGTCCCGTTCCAAAGGCAGGGTACGCTAATGATGTCATTCGTAGGCGGAAGCAGCAAACAGTGCTTGACAATCGTGTCAAGTGGTCGGGGTGGCCACCCCACATGCACGGTCTGTTTGGTCTTTGAAATAGTAATCCCCACCAATACCACCAACAGTCACCCGGACAAAATGTTGTTTTGCAGCCGGTTGGCAGCGGAAATGGTGATGAAGATGATGAGGATGTTTTGTGAATTATTTTGCACAGGGGTTCAAATGCGCGAAACACACACACACACACACACACACACACACACACACACACACACACACACAACCGCCTAGGCGCTTGGAACGGTACGAACGGGCGAAAATGTAAATGTGCTCATCAAATCAGAACCTTGGATTTGATTAGCATTTTTTTTTTGCTGTTGGTTTGCTGCTGCTGTTTTTGCTATTCGTTGACGGTACTGTTCGCGCATGCTGCATGCTACTTTCTGTTTTCGCAGGCCGAGCCGGCACACCTGCTTCGGTTTTGGGCTGGTGCTGCTGCTTTTCCAATTCGCCATAGGTAGACGATAATTAATTCTAGCGAAAATTTTTGCATTCGTTATGTATCTTTCGCTCGTTTCGTCTCGTTCTGGCTTGATTGGATTATTGCTGCAAGTTGGGAGAGAGAGAGAGAGAGAGAGAGAGAGAGAGAATGGGACGAGCGAGAAAAGCTTGAGCTTGTTACCTAACGAGCTGCGCCAAAATTGACAAATTATTATCACTTTTCCATGTGAAGAAGTTGTGACGCGATAAGTTTAACGCGACAATTAAACGAAACGAATCGATTTAGGTTTGTTCCTATTGAATGAAGACATGATTGTGGTAGTAATAGAAACAAATAAAAGTAGAGGGAAATAGAAAGGGCTACATGAACACTGAAATCAAACAACAATAATTGTAGAAAAACACAACCCCAAGATACAGAGGTTTAGATCAGGTTCAGGTAGAACGATAGATATGTACAGTGTTTAAAAGAGAGCGAATTATGATATGTTGGAAGTAAGTGAAAGGAGGACTCGGTTGTTAGCTATCGTTAATATCTCAAAGCTAATATATCTTGGAACGCAACAACTAGATAAGGACAAATTTACATACGGACATCGAATGTTCTAATCTTATATCTCGTCATGGCGTTGGGAATCATCAGCTAGAATGGCCAGACGCTAATGGCAATTAAATCGTAGTTATGTATTTGGCGTAGTATGGACGAGACAACAGTTAGACGACGAAATAGCAGAATGTACGATTAGAGTAAGTATAGGATTATACGTCTTTAGTACAGCTCTCAAGTGTTGTAGCCTAGAACATAGAACGAGCAACGAATGAAGACACAATGGCAAGGATAGATGGAGTTGATGAATGAATAAGTGGAATTTGTTCAAGTGAATGAATAACTACGCAGATGTATGCATGAATGGTGTGTTTTTTAAGTGAAGGATAAATAAAAAAGTTTATACCAAATTTACCATTAAATATAAAAAGCAATGATCAAATGGTGAACATTTAAAAAAAAAATTGAATTCAAACAAGAATCAACTATGAAGAAAACGGTAACCGAATAACAGTAAAACTCAAATAAAAACAAAGAAAATGATACACAAAGTGCAACTTAACGTCTTTTTTTGCATTATTTTGCTTAATAAACACACTTTGCATAGAACTGAGACAAGTTTCCGCACTGTAGTGTGGACTGTGGCACAGACAAAAAGGACATTGTTTGGTGTGTTCTCATGTGTGTGGCTGTGTTTGTGTATGTATTTTTCTCTTCTTCCTTTTTTTGTCCAGCTCACCCAAAACAAGCTGTATGTAACTGGGGGAGGGGAGGGCGATGGGGTCGAGAGAGAAAAACGTGGTGGAAATGTGGGGCTTCGAATCCGGTTGGCGCCTTTGCATGTCATAACAATGCTGTTGTTCCGTACGGCAGGATGCTGTACCGGAAGTCGAAGTAAGAACTGTACCCTGCACACACATACACATACAAACACATACAAAAACACACACACACACGCACACGTAGCGAGCAGCAGAAGAAACGCGGACCAGAAACACTTCAAACTAAAGAGAATCATACTGTGAAATGGGAACGGCCATGTACGAACCCGGCATTTGTGCAGCGTCAGTGTTTTCCATGTGTGTCTGTACGCAGGATATGTGTATATCATAATGGGCGAGAGAGAGAGAGCGAGAGCAAACAGTAGTTGGTCAGTGACAAAGTCGTGTGACCGTGTGTGCGTGTTTTGAAGAAGCTAAATTCAAAAGGGTGAAGAACAATGTGCACCGAAGCACCCGACAAAGCTCCCGATCCTAGTTTGTAAACATTCGTTTGGGCGAAAAAGGCAAAAGTATTCCCAATGGCGGATAAGAAAAGTAGGATAGAAATAGGGTGCAGTTGTTGGTGACCGTGTTACAGACATCACAACACTCACACACACACATGTTATCAGTAGACATCGATTACAATAACCACACACACGCACACGCACAAAAAACATACGAAGTTAAAGGCGCTGGCACGCATACACACGCACACGCAATCAAACAATAACAAACAGGCGCGTCGGATGCTGTGAGCTTCTGAGCTGTCAAATCATCGTTGACAGGTGTACTGCGATCGTTTATACGGTACGATCGTTGGGCCGAAACGGAGCGACGAGAGATTAATGGAAACAGTGTTAGAACACGGCACTACACTCGCACACTTCGTAGAGGAAAGTGTCGGTACATCCAAACAGTTTGTTAGAAAGTAAAAAAGGAAAATAACAAAAGACTGTAAAATAATTTAAATTTATAATAAAAATAACGAAACACAAAAAACGAAGAACGATGAGATGAGTTACAGTTTTGTTGCGTTTTGTTTTGACGAAACAGTTGGTGGTGTTGTTTTGGAGATCGATCATTTGGTGTGAATGCTGTATGCGTATCAATGTCCTGTACTGCAGTAAAATGTTGCTACTAGACTGGATCACTGTCTTATGTAGGGGGGAAGGGGAGTTCGTATGAAATGCGGTGGAAGGGGAAAGAAATGTGGAGAAAAAGGAAAAATGTACCGAGGAAATGTGTCCGGGAAAGGGAAGGCTACTAACGATGGGCTAACTATAGCTCAGGAAGAGATTATATGTTGATGTTGGTTCGGAGTCGGGAAATGTATGTAGATGATGAAAGGATCGTGAAAGTAATGTACTGTATTCAGTTTATTTTTTCTTTGGTTGTTTGTTTCAGTTTTGTTAAATCTTTATATCACATGAGCCCTAGCTTTCATTAGGACGACACGCAGCCGTGCTGACGTTTGGTTGGAAAGTGATGTGAAGCTTTAACATCACCAAGGTGTGTTTTACCAAGAGCTTTACGAGCTACAGACACTGAATCATACAGAGAAAGGAAACAGAAAGGTAAAGAAACGGGGGCAACAAAACAGAGACAGAGAGAGAGAGAGAGAGACAGACAGAGAAGCCGAGAGTAAGACAATAATGTTTGGATAAGTAGTAAGTACGGGTGCCGGGTAGGTAACCCAGGGCACGCCCGGTTTTTTTATGTTGCTGTGTGCTGTAATTTTTGTACAAGTGTATAGTAACCGGCCTAGGGTCGTAAACGGTAGACGCATATGAACACCGGTGCGCTGAGATACACACACACAACACAACAATAGAAATGGGGGGTGTTTTGCAAGGCGTTGCTGGCTTTGGGCACACTGCCGCACGAAAGGACGCACAGGAGTAACGAGTAAATAGTAAACACTGTACACAAGAACGGTCGGTGATTTGACTTGGTTTGATTAACACAGATTAATTTTAACTGGGCTGGACGGTTCTGGGACTGTTACAAATTGCACACTAACTCACCATTTTGTAATCGTCGATTTTCGAGATCGATCTTAGGAACATGTTGACGAACACCTGTGTGGCCTTATCGTCTACGGGTATCGGTGTTTGTTTGGGGTTTGATTTGATTCGATTTTTTTTGTTCATACATTATACGCAAATTTTCCATGGGAGATCGCCGGGACATACGGGAACGGATTTCGAACGGTTGGGTGCGTTTTGCAGGTTTTTTGGTTTCAAATTTGGTGTTTCGTTAGCGGACCCGGACAATCAGGACATTTGTTTGTTGGTGGGCCCCGTTTTATGTGTGTTCCCGGTTAACGCGTGGAGCACGGGGTGGGTTCGGAGGAGTGGTGGTTTGTTCATGTTTAAGATCGAATGTAAAAGCGAGTACACGGGCGAGTACGAGTGGTAATAAAAAAACAGAGAGAAAATTAATTAGCACTGCATATCGATTGTACTGGTAATTGATGGCGGGGCTGTGATGGCACGGTACGGTTTAGCTTTTAAGTACACTTACGAACTAAGAACGAATCGAAAACGAAGGAAATGAGATATAATTATCATGTAAAATATTAAGAAAAAACCCAAATATATATGTGTGTATATGCAATATATATATATAGAACGCAAAAAATATGTAGTCGATCGGACAAAACGGAAAATCACCAAAAACGTAAAATGCATAACCGAAAACCAAAAAGTCGACAAAATGAATGCAGTGAATTGCAATCGCAAATTACTAGCACGGTTAAGAGTTAAGAGTGAAGGTTCAAATTGCACCAAACTTTTATACCTCCCCTCCCCGTGGGGGGGATTGCAACGGGCGTGCAGCACTAACACACACACACATATATCTTCCGACGGTGCCACATTTCGTGCACAAAGCACGCCAAATGGATGCAGAAAACCCGTTCGCTACGAGCGTATAATATCTGATGCAGTTTGCTGGTGTTTTGTTGGTTCAGTTTTTTTCTGATTTGCAGCTAATTTACACTACAGTTATGGATCATGAGTACGGTTCTGCATGTATGATGAATATGCTTGAAGATTTAGAAAAAAAAAACAGAACACTACACGCCCATACTACCAAAGAAAACGGGGGGTTGCTTCTGGTAAGCTCTACGGTAGTACTAAATGGGTAGCAGCAGTAAACGAAACTGTTTGCTAATCAAACAGCTGGTACGGTTTATTTGGGTTTTTACTCTGTCAAAATATGTTCAAATGAGCCGTTAGAGTTTTAACGATCGATTAGGTATGTTCCGGAAAGGACACAGAACTCATCGTTGTTCCATCGTACACAGTTTACAATGGCGATTGGCTATACGATTTAAGCACACACCGTGGCTTGACTGTGTGCCGTGCCGAGATGCCTAAGGAAACTAGTGTAAAGAGAGAATATTTATTCATGTACACGGCTAAATTGATGCTTATATTCAGAGCAACACTCGTCTAGAAGAAGGTATAGACGTAGACTAATGAGAATAATACAGTTAATAGTACTAGAAAATTTTGATTAGATACACAATACCACTTAGAATCAAGAAAGGCTCTTGGCTATATTGTTAGAAACGTCAGAATTTGTACAGCAAGAGACAGACAGAGAGAGAGAGAGAAAGCACGCGCGATAGAGAGAGAGAACTTGCAACTAACTACTATGCACGTAGTCAGTAGACTAAGACAGTCAGAGAGAGAGAGAGAGATGTGTGAGAAGTATAGAGATTTATAATATTATACAAAAATGTAAGAAAGATAAATTAAAATTAAACAAAAATAATATAAAATGAAAGAGTGCGAGAAAAATGCGGAAGAATAATTTACATATCTAAACATTTGGATGCGTAAGAACGCCAAAAGAGAGACAGAGAGAGAGAGAGAGAGAGAGAGAGAGCAAAGCAATTTTGAAGCAAACGTTAAACTATGCATAAAATCTACAGTGACATTCAGTGAACTATTGGTTGGTTGAGAGTCGTACAGAGTTGACTAAGCAGATTAAGCAGAAAGGGTTTTCTTTGATATTAGATGCGTTTTTAACTAACAGAATTACTATGATATATAGAAATATCTAGAGCGTACTAGCTCCAGTTTTTTCACACATTTTTCAAAAAAAGGAAAAGCGTTATAGACGTCGTTGAGAACTTCTTCAATGGGTTATCTAATCCATACAGGGTTCGTCGTGGATCGGTTGTGAGTGTTATCGGAGGTAGTATAAATACAAGAAACTTAATCTACACTTACACTACCGGTACCTAAAATACCACACACACGCACACAACACAACAAACATAGACAGCTACGTGCTTAACGGAAACACACTGAAAAACAAATGGGAGGCAATACAGATACAACTAACAGATCCCACCAGCTGGAAACTAGTACTGTACTGTGGGGGAAACTCCCACTGGAACCAAACTTTACATGCCACGTGTTCGATAATGATGATCGTTTAGGGAGAATTCAACACGAGGATCAAAACGCACTGTGACAGGAACACTTTTGCAGTGAGAGAGAGAGAGACACTAAGACAGAGCTAACATTTACTGACAACAACACAGGGTGACAGATGGGTTTTATCTACACCAATCGAACAACTGTGTGTAGAAAGGTCGGTGTGTGTGTGTGTGTTTTGAGACCCTGCACTTCTGGTTCTTGGTCTTTACGTCTGCTCTGTTTTTGGTAGCCGATTTGTTGTTTCGGAGAACTTTTTGCTGTTGTTTACGCTTCTACAAATCTACCGGCTCAAGTATTGCTTTGTGAGCAAGTGTAGAGAAGAAAAATTGGAATAGAAAAACATAGTTACGCACGCTTATACTTATGGAAGTCATCGATAAGAAGCAAATACCATTTACGACAAACACATTCACAACCGAGGCAATTTAGTGATTAAAAATGGGGGTAAACTCAAGGAGGGTTGCCCAAAATTAACAGCAAACTTGGGAAGGATAAGAGAGGGATAAACATTTTGCAATTTTGTTTTTGCGTGAGCATTGACAAATGAAACACACCAGTGTCAACGAGATGGGCGGGATGGAATTATATGAAATTGATTGCAGAACAACAACAACTTTCACACACTTTCAAGAGTAAGGTAAAGTTAACTGTAAACGGCGAATTAAAACAAATGTCATGAAGAGACAAATAAAATCAAAACAGGCCAATTTCACATGGGAACAAAAGTACGTGAAAGTAAGAAACATATTACAGTGGAAAAGTACGCAAGTGATAGTTTTTTGTTCTTGTACAATTATAAATAAAAAGGTTGGAAGGTTTTTAATTCAGGACTCATAGGTGAGGTGTTTGTTTGATGGAAGCTTACTGTAGCTACAATACTAAGCGCTTAGCTGTTTCTCTCGGACAGGAATCAGAACACTACGGAGGAGGGATTTAGTAAAAGGGCGTTGGGAACGGTGATGGAATCAGCGCATCGCGAGAAGGTGTAAGCATAGGGAGAACAAAATATGCGAACTGCGGTCGCACATATCATATAAACACAAGATCAATCCTGCAAGAAAGCCAACGATTAGTTCACTGAATGTTACATTGCATGGTGGTGCGTCAAGTGGCACGTGGTATGCTGAGAGCTGAACCGAAGAAGGCAAAGAAAAAATCGCGATAAAAGTGTTAAAGCATTTAGAATTTATGATAGTTTACGGTTAAGATATCCAATTTTAGGTGAAAAGAAAAGTACACAAAAATATTAATAAGTGGCTTGAAAAAAAAAACACAAGAAAACAAAACAATAAAAAAGCGTATTTAAATAGTATCGTCAATAGAAAGAGTAGAAAAAAGACGTTAAAAATGCATAAGTAAGAAGAAAACATGTGTTGCACAATTTGAAGACAAAAAAACAAAAACACGAGAAGTGAACAAAATGATGGATGCATCATCTCGAGCCAAAAACAAAACTCGAGACGCGGCTACTGGTAGAGCAGTACGGTACAGCGCAAAACGAGCGAGAGGTGAAAATGCTACGTGAAGGTAGGACAAAAAAGTTGAAACATTCTTACTGAAATTTTGTTGCACTAGCGCGTAAAAGTTTTGGGAGACAGTATCAGCTTGTAAATTCAGATGGAGCTAATCGTTGACTTTGTTGTGTTTTTTTTAATTATTTTTGTTTCTTGGTTTTGTTGCAAAAACGGCAATATAATGAGCATATGCGAAGGTTGTGTAAACGATCGACAAAAGATCTAGAGGTGTTGCATTGTGTTTGCTTTTGGACGTAAATTTTATCGACAATTATTGTCTCATAATTACTAGATTTCTTATATTAGCACGCTATGCCGTTCGCATATTATAATCCCTAGCAAATCGTGCATTTAACATTTCAAACCATAACTGTAAAACAAGACAAGTTGCTCGCACTCGCACAGTTTGAAGCTAACAAAAGAAGAAAGTGCTCATTTGAAACTAGAAAAGAACGCATTAAAAATTAGCTCTATTAAACCATAGAATCATAACAGTGAACTAGAAACTAGAGAACGAAAGTTGTGAAGTGTATAAAAATGTGAAGACCGATACAAACCCCCCAACAAGACGTAACAATAAGAACCCAAAAAACGAACACACGCAACATGATGATTGGAATTGGTTAGTAAAACAAATTAAAAATGTAGGAGAGGAATTAAAGAAAATAAAAGACGCAATAAATCAAAGAAAACTGAAAGTCGATCAGTGCACGTAACGTGACGGGAGTCAAAACTGGAAATCTAAATGCCAAAAATCAAATCAAAGTGATAACAGAACCTCGGAGGGCACGAAAAAAAGGAAGAAAAATAAACAACCACCAGTAGCAAAACCAAAATAAATCAAATCAAATGAAGCCCCGGCTAAAACAAAATATTAATACAAAACAAAAACACGTAATGGTGAAGCCTTACTTCAAAACTGTACTGGCGAGAGCACTACGGTTACTTTGAAAAAACACACGCGGAAGGTGCGTGAGAGGCACACGAACAAAAGCAAACAGAACGCGCGCACACACACACATACAACAGGAGTGAACACGTGGACAGGCGGATGGTGGTTGAGGCCCAAAAGGGAAAACCGAACCGGAAGCAAACCCTTCGGCCCAAAACTCACCACGAACCATCGGAAGACATCGAATTCTTCAAATAGTCCGTGCCATTTTGGTGGTTTGCGTCGGCACGGAGTTTTGGCCTTTGAGACGCGACATCCTTTGACCGGAGAGATGGTTGTGAAGGGCGCAGCGATGTGTGTGAGGTGACAAAAAAGGTCGGACTGGGAAGGTAGAAGGTCTCGCTGCTTTTAGTGGTGTAATTGTGTGTGTGTGTGAATACTAGCAGCTTGCTTCAAAAGGGTAATTGGTACACATAGTCGCCGTTAGAAGAAACAAAAAACGCTGGGAAGTGACAGGAAGTAATCGTGACCATGTGGAGTAGTTTTTGAGGCAGTGTGAGTTTGTGTGTGTATGTGTGTGTGAGTGGTGGTTACTAGGTGGAGGAGAGTGGTTTCGAAAAAGAAAAATCGTTTTGCTTCAAATTTCATTCCGACTGTTGTAGGGTTCTGCTTAACGTTACTGTGCTCTATGGGTTTTTGCTTGTTTGTTTGTTTTGTTTTTGGTATACGGGGTATATCTTTCTTTTTTTTTATAGTAGATTTTTGGTTTTGTTTGTTTTGGGGTTTTGGTTTTAGAGGAGCTGATACCGTCGCACTTCTACACTTACCATAGTCACGTCATCGATTTTTGATATACTTCTTACAAAAATGTTGACGCGAACAACGGCCGGACCGTCTGTGTGTGGTGTGCACGAGCGAATCGATTTTGCGAAAGTAGTTGCGAGCGACAGTTGGGGTGGTTTGTTTAGTTACATTGATTGTATTTTTTTGGCATGATATTAGGTTGCATTTTGTTTGATTTCGTCAGTTTTGCAGTCGGTTGCAGTCGACGTTTGCGTTTGACGTTGCCCGGTCGTCCCGAAACCGTCGATCGAACGAAGCGTTTCGATCCCCCCAGTTTTAGGCGCAGTAGAAACCGCAGTGATGGTGTATTAGAATTTTGTTTTGTTTTTTTTTCGGTTGATTTATTTTTTTTGCACGATCATCACACAATGAAGTGGGTTTTTGGTTTTGGTTTTCAGTGCAAAACATTCGACAGATAGATTTTTCGGTTTTTGTACAGTTTTGTTTAGGTTTTGTTTTTTTTTACATACGACAAAATTCGTAAAACACACAAAGTTGCACACAAACAGATGACGACGAATGCCCATAATGAAAAGAGAGAAGAGATGTTGGCAGGTTGAGTTTGGTGGTAAGAAAGATTAGATGCTTTGCATGTAGAGTGGTAAAGAAACATAAAGTCACGGTTGTTTGATTCGGTTGCTTAAAATGCTTAAAGATAAGGTTATGTTTTTTTTTTTTTGTAAAATTAAACATCTTCATTGAACACGCTGCGCAACATGGATCACAGCACGAGAAAGTTGTTGCTGTAAATGGTACGCTGCAGTTCTCGCCATTCCGTTGTGTGCTTTCAAAAATCAAAATTATTCTCAAAGGAAAATACCCATTTTCTGGTACGAAAAGTTTAAAACAAAATCAAATCCTATCAGAAACGAAACATAACCGATACGCGATAGTGTAGAAGATTTTTGAATCAAAACATTGCCACGTGTCGTAGTATCCAGCTGTCAAATGCGATTTCGATGACAGCTCGTTGACATATGAGCGATGGCGTGTGGCGGTGATGTAAACAAGGCGATGCTTGCGCTCAGTACTCAAGCTTGCGCGTAGTTCGATGGTTTGTTCGATGGAAATTGTGTGAAAAACGGGTATTCCCTCCAACTATTATCGAAGAGGCGTGTATTTACAGGGATGTGAATGTGTTTGTGTGTATGGAATTTTACAGTGATGCGCTCATAGTTTGTGCAGATCGGTCAGTGTGTAGTGTGTGTATGAGTTTGTGTGTTTAATGCTTGCGCTTTCCGAGTCGTACGGGGTAATGTTCATATGCGTAGTTCAGAAATGTTCGATGAAAAATGCCGATGAGGTTACTTCGATTATCCCCCGAATGATGATGCCACCAGAGAGCGGAACAATTTCGTAGCAGTTCGGTCCGGAATGTAATCTTTTCTCTGACCAAAGGTCTGACGGTTGGTAAGAGGTGTTGTGGTGCAGTGCAAAAGGGGAGAAGGTGTTTTACGTATGCATCAAAGCGGGAGCTATTGGCAAATTGGTGCAAATTACACTAGAACCGGTGAACGAGATCATGTCGACTATCAGAGCTACAAAAGCTAGTACGCTACAAAGTAATGCGCTAGTAAAACGGGTGAACTGGCAAGCTCCCGAGAGAATGTCTCGTAGTGGCGGTAGCAGCAGTACCATTACGGCTATCGGTAGAAGGCGATGCAGAAGGTTGCAGGAACGTAAAAAAGGGTAAGTCTCAGCTCACATATCAACCGCACTAAAAAAACAACACGTAACGCTTCAATAACGGCTTTGGACTTTGGGGCCCGTTTTAGGAGGACTTGCGGAGAAAAGTATCGCAGGCATGCTCACGGCTAAGTGACAGTGCAATCAACTTGCAGTGCGTAAACTAATCTCGAGGTACGGCTATACGTTTACCAGCACTACCCCCATCACACACGGTTGAAACGGGGCTTAATGTGAGCTAACCCACCGCCAACCACCGAAACACACCATCCGGAGATGCAATCCCAACTATTTGCGATCCCTTCTTTGTATCCCATGGGTAGCGGTTCCATTAGCGTTTATTGAGAATGCTTTTAAACTTCTCAAGCCCCTTTCTGAATGGGTCGCTACCGGTCCGGGTGCAGACTTGCCGAACGGGTACGCCGTTAAGGGCGTTCCCTAATTTGACTTGAAAACGCGGTGAACTTTTAACGCTGGCGTCTCTGACGTACATTGAGCTTTTTGGTATATGAAGGGGAGTTTTTTTGTGCCATTGCACTGCTGTTGTTGGCAATGGCAACCTGATAGTGGTACCGGTGCCCGAAGGTTGCAGTGTGCTCGAGGGAAATCTCAAAACGAACGAACAGCTTTACTACAACAGCTCATGCAGAATGTTTTTGGTTGGTTTCCATACACCCGGGGCGCTAGTTGGGCCGGTGCTTTCATTACGTCAAAAAAGGGATGTTTTAATTGGAGTTCCGCCTTTTTTTCCAGGAATCATAAACCTATTTGAAATGAAGCTGAGCATAGATGCGATGGTGAGGGCTGTGCGAAAATAGGGTGAGTGGGGCGACCGCACGCTGAATAGGAAAATACTCAGACCATATAAACATTCCTCCGCCTCCCAAAAAACAAACTTTAAACATTAAGTTGTGCCGAAAGCTGTATGGCATTCGTTTTACGACTCCGTGCGACATTCATCGACACTCTGGACTGTTGCTTACGGCGCGACATATTCCTTTCATCAAACAAATAATTGACGATCCGGTGGTCCGGTCGATACTGGTGGACGCTCCAGTGTCAGATTCAATGAGAAACCGGAAGGTATCGGTCCTCTCAAGTGTGTGTGCATGCTCCTTGAGCAAGAGCAAAAGCTTGAAGCAGCAGCAGCAGCAATTACTCCGTAGCAAACGCGTGCTCGGACAAGGTTCGAGTCGATTATTGTGTTATTTTTATCGTGCTTGTCCTTCTGCCGACCCCCCTCGAGGGCTTTTCCGGCGACCGGGATTATTTTGGCCCGTACTGGTCCGGTGCCGGCGACATGTGGGGAATGCTGGCAGAGAGAGAGAGAGACAGCACGTTCTCGGAAATAATTTGGCAATGTTGGGAAATTGAACACAGACGATGTGCCGGTTCTTGTGCCCCCGGGGTGGGCAAGGTGCAGAAACACTGTGTCCAGGAAGATGCCGGAATTTATCCTCTCGTTCGAGTGGTCGAAGATGATGGTCGTGGCAGCAGACGCAGACGCAAGAAATGTAGCAATTTCAAC
Organism: Anopheles stephensi; assembly: GCF_013141755.1. Lineage (NCBI taxonomy): Eukaryota > Metazoa > Arthropoda > Insecta > Diptera > Culicidae > Anopheles > Anopheles stephensi. The sequence goes on along the minus strand of NC_050202.1, from coordinate 59,382,973 downwards.
GATGTAATTGATATGGTTACCATCGTACACCCCGCATAGTGTACAGCCTGGGATGTGCGTTGTTCTTTCATTATTTCCCACCGATGAGTTTCTGTAGTGCCCGTTCAACAAGGGCGTGTTTGTACATTTTAGTGTGTACTTGTGCCTTTTCTCCACCAGCCCTTTTCGGCCTGGTTGGGTTTTAGGGTGTTTGTCCCTAAACGGGGCAATTCTCGTACACCACCGTGCCAAAATGTATCGCCCTGTCAGTGAGGCGGAATCGTTTCACCGTCATTGGCCCGTTGAGAAAAGGTACAATTTTCTTTAATATTGATCAACATGTCACTCTCAGATTGAGATGCAAACCTAACGTCCCGGCCAAAAAAGCAGTAGCAAAGTAGTGCAAATAGTTTGGCCAACTCGGGGAAGCGGGTTTTCAACCCAACTCTTCTCCCCCGTTTGACATCGAAACAGAACCCTTGAGGGGGCGGGGAACTAAATGGGGACCACATGCACCATCACGTTTCGAAGAATTTCAAGTACGTGCCGGTGCATTACCGGACGGATTTGGTGGCCGAAGCGAACATGCCGTTTTTCCACGCTACCATTTGCACCTCATCTCCTAGAACTAGGTCCACTCGGGCACCATATGGCCGGGGTTGTTTGATGCTACTACGGCCAAAAAGTGAAAATGTTCTTGTTTCAACCAATATCTACCGAGACGACGTCGACGTCGCAGTGTTCTACGATACAGGGGACAGAAATGGCTCAGGTTCGTGCCATCGTTCGTTCCGGGGACGAACGGAGCTTCTTTTGCCCGGCAGTATGGTTTCGCTCACCATGAATCTCTTGGGATCAAAACATCCTTTCTCGTTCTCCCCGGGCACGTCCCGCACCCGACAGCCGTTCGGTCTTTTTTGGAGTTGTTAATGGAGAGCTTTCTACGTTTTGCAGCTCTCCCCTAACCCAGCCGAAAAACACTCTAGCAACCAAAAGTCCCGGTACCGAATCCATTTTCGGCAGCTGACGACAAAATGCAAAAGCTCGTTTGTTTTGGTTCTACGCTCGGGTTTTTGGGATGGTTCGTTTGCGTCACTCGTAGGCGGGGATCCTCCGGGATCCAGCAAATAGGATCGCACCGCGAGCGGTTCGGGAAAGTTTTTCCTAGCCCCCTCGTTTCCGCCCCGCTCCACCCCTCCCCTTCTTTCCCCCAGTCAACCGGGGGTTTTTCCATTAGTGGTTTAAGGGATGCGCATTTTGGATCGTACGTCTTTTCTTCCATTACGATCGAATACGGGCAAAGAACAGGCAATTAAGAGACATTTGGACAGCATGCTAGCTGCCAGGGTGGGGGGGAGGGGGGGTGGTAGTGAGGAAGAAAGGCATGGCGTTTTTCGCTTTCCCGAAACACTTTTTTCCGCCGCCTCCGATCCGGCTCACTCCATCCCGGATACCCCTTACCCACCCGGGATCGATCATCGTCCGGTTGTGAAGCGCCGAAAGTTTTCTTGCACTGTCACTTTCCACCGCTAAACGCGCAAACACACAATCGATTACGGCTCATGACCATCATTTCCATTTCGCTACTAGCGGCGCTAGCGGAGTTTTGTAAATAACAACAATGAAATAAATACTTTTAGCTTTCTATACGCGCGCCGCTAGCTATTGGAAGGCGGGAAAGATGGCGGCACAACGCAACAAAATGGAGCAAAACAGAGCAAAAGAAACCGTACGGATGCAGCGAACCAGTAAAATGGAAGGGTGGCAAAAAAGCGCAAAACTTCTTAGCCGGGGTTTTGGCGCTGGCTGGCAGAGCACATGCATCCAGCACAGAAAGGAAGTGAGCAAGAATGAAGATGGAAAAAAGCGTGTAATGAATAAGCGATGAAACACACTGCAAACCAACCGTGGAGGAGAAGCGTATTATCAGCTTAGCGCATTAGTGCACACGGGGCCCAGCTCTTGTGGAGCAGCAAAGTGAAAGGAACAGAACAAAACTGTGAAGCTAATTTAATCACTGATGGTTACCCGGGGGGTGGATCTTTTTTTTTGTTTGCACCATTTCTTGCTGTTAGCTTATGCGGCACTGCCAGCGTGGAATGCGACCGCTTGGACTTTGGCTTGATGAGAGGAAGGTTTTATATCCGCGATGATGTGACGAGTCTAAAGTCTTAACGTCATGTTTGAAATTGGAAAGCTACATTTATGCTCCGGATGAGTTTTTTTTTCGCTGAATATGCGAGTTTAAAATGTTGAACTTTAAATGTGAGTTTAAATTGTGATGATGCCCCCGAAATGATGGATGAGAAATTAAGGGAAGGGAAGCACGAGATGGGCAGTAGCTGGCGGCACGCATTCAAATCAAGCACGCTCACGACACAAGAGCTTTTCCAGTGTAGCGCATAAGAAAAAGTGCAATAGGAGGTTTCTAAGAAGTTTAATGCTACTTTGAACAAGAAATTAACTCTATCGAAACCAAATGCAGATCTCTGGAAAAGCACACAACGTCCTATTCGGTCAGCAGCTGTGTTGCTGTGGATGGTTGTTAAAGAAGAAACAATCTTTCGAAACTGCATAACCAATCACAAATGCGCAAATAGAATAACGAGCAGTGTAATTGAAGTAAAACTAATCCAAACGGGGGGAAAAAACCGAACCCACCATCCTACACTAGTGGCAGCAGTTGCAAACAGAAAAAAAGCGGAGTAAAGCAAAAAAAAACGCAAACTAACAACTCGTTTAAGTGGTAGTGAGCGCGGGCAAGAATCAATCAACAACTACGGGGCTGGGGGATTCCATTTAAAGAGAAAACTCCATTACGCGCGAAAGAAATCGGGTGCATTCGCAAGGGAAGCACATTTTGTGTTGACACGGAAATAGCAGCAACCGAGCCGAGCGCCCATTCACTTAGTGCGCGAGAGTTTGAGTTGATTTCAATATATATATAATCTACTTCCCCCGGGCGAGGAACCTGCTGTGACAAGTTTCTGGGATGGAAGATGAAGAATGTCAACTTCCGGCCTGCACTGCTGTGCATAATTGCATTCTGCAACGCTGCACTGACTCGCGAACGCAACTTATGCTTCGTTGTACGGTTGATTCTTGCAACTACGGTCCGGCCCTAGTTGGCTGGTTCCGGCTAGGGCGAGGGAAGCGAAGCTATTCGGAAACTTTCAATTACAAAAACGCATATATAAAACGAAATTTAAACGACACAAAAAAAACCGCCACGCATTGAATTGAAATGTTAAAAATTGTTAGATTAAAAAACGCTGTTAAACGGAAAACGAGCGAAACCAGTGCGAATGGCGTGTCTTAAAACCGTTGGGCATAAGCGATGGTTTGAAGAAAAAAAAGGATGCAAAAGAAAGCAAACGTGTACCATAAATTCTACTTCCGAAACTTGTACACGAGCTCTTGTACTGGTGGCAGCAAAAAAAAAAACCCAGGGCGAGTTTAAGTAAGGAAAAAAAAAAAATGCTGGTAAAATGTGATAAGTATGACTGAACACCACCATGGTCAAGTGTTTTATTTTATCTGCCCATGTTGTTTTTTTTCGCCCGTTCCCTTTTGCTTCCTGACCGAAACAGGCAGTTCGGCCGTGTAGGCAGGTGTAAGCGTCTAATTGGCTTTTCCGTTTACCATTCGCCAGGGGGTAAAGGTGGTAGTACCGGGCTGCTGCTGCTGCTTCTGGTGGCGGCGGCGCTCGGTTCTTGTAACACGGATCGGAACAACGGTTTGTACAACACACAGGGTACGGCAGCATAAGGTGGGTCGCTGCCGCCACCGCCTGCATCGGCACTAATCCAGTTGGTAAACTTTTTCATCGCTTTGAAATGGGCAAAATTATGAAACGACCGAGCAGGAAATGAGAAACGAGACAACAGAAACTCGTTTGCAGTTGGCGGCAAGGAGAAAAAAAAAAACGCGACGGAAGGTGGAAGAAGGCCACAAGCTGTTGCACGGTTTACGATTCATGATTCCGTAGCACAAAAACTGGCCCGTCGTCTGGATGGTTAGTATTTTTAATGAAAATGGGAGCGCCCTTGCGCTCAACTTTACCGGGGCGTGCGAAAATGCGCGACCCGTAAAACATTTTCTTCCCGATTGGAGGAAAATGGGAGGAACGAAAAGGGGATAAAAAAAGCTAGTGGTAAGGTTGCAGTCCAGGTGCATAAGCGCACGGTACAACATGTGTTTGCGTGATTTGTTTATTTGTTCTCAGGATTTGCACTTCGCCCAAGTCGAAAGGGGGGGGGGGGGGGGGGAAAGGTGGAGAAGATTGGTGGGGTTTGGGGTTGAGCACCACGAGTGTTGTGTGAACTGAACCCGGGTGTTAGTGTGACGGCTTAGTGGCTCTGGTACGGACATCCTTACGGTTCCTTGTTCCGGTGGCTGCGCAGCTGCTGCTGCTCTTGCTGGTTCTTCGGGGCCGGTACGGGCAAAGGGATAACATTTGTTTCTGGCTAACTTTTAAAACATTGGTACCACCGCCCGTCTGTTTTACCGCTTGACTGGAACAGGTGTAGCAAGAAAAATGTTCCAGTCAAGAATGGGTATAAAAACGCAAAATCAGTATTTGAATGAAGTTCAGTGCAAGTGTTGAATCTATCTTACACCGTATGTTCGCTAAAGTAAAAGAACATCATGTGCAAGTTAGGGAAAACATTTACTTTTCCTTTTCATTCGTTCTCGATTCTCAACCAGTGGCCGGTGTTGGGTTGCATATTTTATGCAGCTCACTTGTGGTGAAAGCTTTCTACCAAAATGCATCATGAGCATCAATCACGCCGAGTAGTTGTGCTTTCCACAATTTCAATTTAATTTGTGAATATGTGTCCGCAATGATTGCCTAATGGTTCACAATAGCTAACTTGAACCGGGCATGGTTTTGTGTCGTGTTGATAGCTAGAGATTGCATACTTTTCGGCGCTATAATTCCATGTATTGTAACGGAAATTGGTTAAATGTACCTCAACGTACAGAATACACCGATATCACTTTCTATAGTCGTGTACAACACTAATATCAGCTTGTTCTTTTTATAATAAAACAAACATTTGCTAAAAATATCATAAAATAGCAGCTGATTTTATAAAAGCAAAAAAAACCTGCTAAAGTAATCTCGAGCAACCATTTTCTATAGCCACACTGCTGTGAAAATTTCTGGACTTAAAGGAAGTCTGCGGCGTTTAGCCGTCATACTTTAAATAAATAAAAATAAAGGAAGTCTGCCACTGCAGTAGGTAATTTTATATGATCAGATTTTTTACATCATCAGCCTTACAATAAATGTTCATTACCTAAATACGTCTATTTCAACTGGAGAAGATCGTATGTTCTTAACTGAACTTCTTGAACGACGGCCAACCGGAATTTACAGGTTAAATGGTTAGAGCCTGAGCATGAACCAGGATACATATAAGGACATTTTGTTATAATTTTTTTTTCTACGGTGTAGAAAATATTTGAATATCCTTAACACGTTTAGAAATATGTATTATGGACTAAAACGGACTTAAGCAGAACACAATTTTTCGTTTGGCAATTTCAGCTTTAACCGCTGTTTATAGAAACAGACTCCTTTTCTAATGTGAATACATTTACTTTGGTTTAGTAAAGAAGGACGAACGGGGTATTGGCGGCCTAGTGGTAAATGTGGCAGGAACGCCGGTCTTCACATAACTGGACCGGGGTTCAAATCCCATCTGGGTCTTTCCCCATAATGAGTCTAATAAATCTAGTAAGCCAGACATGGTAGGAATTACCTAAGAAGCCGTTTGGCATAGAAAGAAGAAGAAGCAAGAAAGGTTTTAGTGTGTTAGAATTGTTTTTTTTTGCAAAATATCCATGCCATGATAAGAACTCCGTCACCAGAACTAGAACAGGACTCATGAGCTTGCAAATGCAGTTTCATCATTTTTGGTTTAGTTTATTAAAAAAAAAACGAAGATTAAATCATTTGCATGTGATTTTGACGAATGAAAACCAAATTTTTACTAGATTTTGAGTTACACTAAAATGTAGGTTCGACTATAGAATCAGCGGTATGAAGATTGAATGATCTTTTGTGTAATGAAGCTCAACATCCTTTTTCCTGCTCAGCATTAGCGGTGTAGTGACATTATAGCTATTTAAGTGCCTTCATAATTTGCAAAACGTAATCTAACTGGTCATTAAACGCGGTCAGCATTAAGGCTTACTGCCTAGTTTGTAAGATGCAGTTATCATTGTAGTATTAAAGCTAAAGAACCAGCAGAGCAGAAACAGACAGTGGAACAAGGAACAAGGAAATTTAATTTATGGTTTCAGCTGAAATCACAGCAAAACAAAAAAAAAGGCTTCGAGAAGGGAAACCCACTGTCACGGTCAACCATCATCGGTGGCCACATATGAAAATGTGTCTGCGTGTGTGTGTTAAATATGACAACTAGCCTGTCATCGGAGCGGAAGGCAAATGTTTCATTAAAACTCATCCTCATTTGGTCACGGAAGAAGCACAGGGAACAGGGTCATGATGGGGTGGCATGTGTGTGTGTTTGTTCTGCTGCCGCTGACGGGAGCGATGATGATCGTAATAAGTGAAGCATTATTTTGCGGTTCCATACCATACTGCCTTCCCTCCCTCAAAAAAGCTGTCAGAGAGGGTTTTTCTCGGATACGGCGAGAGAGGGAAGAAGAAAAGCCGCCGAAAACCGCCCACAATCAAGCAACCGAAATGAAGCACCCAATTTGGGGGATAGTCCTTTTATGAGGGCAAACCGAGCGGGCAGGATGTTTAATATGCAAGCACTTTTCTTTTCGGGTGATGCAGCCTCCCGCAAAGTGGGCGAGTGGGGATGTGAAAACAGGGCGTGTGGGGCAACACAACAAAAAATATCCGACTACCCAAAACCCGTGCTGGGGAACACCCGCAGGAGAGTCTGGATGGATTAAGGAAGCGCATCGGTTTGCAGGACACTGGGGCGCCGGAGCCACGGGTAGGGCGACGGTGAGGCCTTATTTATTTATAGGATTCGACTGCAGTAGCAACAGCAGTAGTCGAAATTTGCTGCCGGCCGCAGCAATTTGAGGCATCGAGCACTGAAATGAAATGAATAAATGAACGCCCGGAGGGTCCCCCGCTTCGTTTTCAACAGGAGATTGCATTCTGTGGTTTGTAGTTGCGAGCACGGGTCGACGACAGGTCTCGTGGGGAAATGTTATATAGGGGTCGGGGGGGACCGGGCTGATGGTGGGCTGAAACACCTGAACACCAGAAGCTGCCCCCAGAAGCTCAGTGGCGGGCAGGCGTTGGAAAAATCTCGGACAAAAAGAAGTACGGTGAGGCTAATCCGGCTGAGTGTTTCAGCCCGCACAAAGCCTTCCCTCCCTAGGGAGAGTAGAGGTGCGATCGGGCTAAAGATGATGAAGCCTGCAACGCTGGTGTCATAAGCCAGGGTGAAGGTGTGCGCTTTTAATAACACTCGGTCGCGGCGGGCGGGCTTTAATCGATGCAGCGAAAGCCACCCCGACGGCGACGGTGCGAAACGATGAGGGTGAGATTTTCCGTATTGCGGATTTTTAGTACAGGGGGGGCCTTGGTTTTTGTTGGCCTGTTTGTTGTTTTTTTTGGTTTGCGGAGAACATTTTTATACGTTTACACTTTTCTGACCATGGTTGGTGTTGCAGGCATAACACATTAGCGGGGGAGTCGCGTACCGCCAATGTGTGTACACGGCGTTGTGCTGACCAACGGTGTTGGTCGAGCTTGAGTTGATTTTGGATTGCTCACAGTGCAAAGATTTACCTAAACGTTTTATTTACTTTTTTTTTAAGCAGAGCAAATGAAAGGTTTTTGTGAAATTAGTAGTGCATCATCAGCCGTCTCACTCGCGCAATGAAGCTAGATGAATTAAGTTTAAGAAGAAGGTAACGAGGAAACGCCACTGGAGCATGTTTTTCCCAACCGATATTCGATCCGTAATGGTGTGGATTGAATTTCTAAATTGCCGAAAGGTGCTCTGGTCCTTGAGATTTTTTTTTTGACTAGCAAATAGTGGTTAACCATTTTCGTGATCGGTCATCGGAAGTAACACGTGGCAAGACGATACACGTACTCGTAGCTAAGAGTACGTGTAAAGGTAATATTATTAGAAAATAAGCCAAACGCATGTGTGTGTGTTACTATGAAACTGGGTAAAGTTAAAAAAACGGGGACAAAGAAATTATCGAGCAAACCAAAACCAAAGTAACGCGCTACAAGCAAGCCAAACGTCAAACCGTCAAAGTGTTGGCTTTTAATTTTCCTGGATCCCGTACATGTGTGATCGATCTTGAGGGTTTGGCAAGGCGTGATAGTAAATTTAGAAAGTATAATCTCACTGATAATTCCATTTTCCATTTCTTTCCAGGTTCTCCATCGAAATCTGCCACCCATCAGGAACGATCTCGCACAGATGCACACCCAAAGGGCTACGAAATACTATTTCTCGTAACGCAATCAAACAAGGCGATCTCATCAACAAAACTCCAAGAAAAATACACACACACAGAGTCTATATGCGCAAGCGAGTAAATCTGGGACGCAAATGCACGGGCAGCGAACGAAATTTTGTTTTGCTAAAGAAGAACGCGAGATCGAGAAGTACAATGGTACAAAATGGCGACCGTGCGCCGTGTGATATTCTGTCGTGTGAGCTAAGGGCTGGCAAACCACTACTCTACACAGAAAACGAAAATGAAACAGTAACGTGTTCTTGCAGAAGGTTGTGGTGTGTTTTTTTTAAAGCAAATGCCATTACTAGTAGTAAGAACGCTTCAATGTATACACTATGCATAGGCTCATTCATTCGCAGAAATAGGGTTTTATACCGTGTGGCTCTAAATAGGCGAAAAATGGCGGATGGGGAAGGTTAGAATGCAAAGAGTCGAAAACGGACGGACGGACGGGGTGGATTGATTTGTTTGATTTGTTGATTGATTTGGTTGGCTTGGCACAGGCCTGGCTGTGGCGGTAGACAAACGGACACTTACCATCTTAATGTCACTGATGGTCATAATGCTTCGAACGAACAGATTGATACGAACGATCGCCGGACCATCTGGCGAGTTGTGGGCGTGTGTTGGGGCGTGAGATTTGGGTGGAATTTCGTTTGTTGCAATTTTTGTTTTAGAAATCGTGAACAGAGTATAATTTTGTTCGATTCGACAGTGTTGTTTTTTTTTTTCAATGATCGATGGAGTATGATACAATAGTTTTGTTTCGGCGAATTTATTGTTGTGCGGCGCGTTTTTGTTTTACGTTGTTGGTGGAGGAGATTGCAGATGGTGGATCGTGACCGGTTAGTTGGCATTGCCGAAGAACGAAGAAAGCAACGAAGTTCGACAGTAACGAGCACGATATATGTGAGTTTTTTTTTGTTTTGGTTTTTTCATTGTGTATTTGTGAAGGGGGGTTGTTTTTTTTTTCATTTCGCGTTCGTGCGCGCGCCATTCAAGAAAAGAGAGAAAAGTTGAAAGAGAAAAATGGTCAAAATATTTGTGATAATTTGTGTGTTGTGTCTGTTGGCTGTGTGAAAAAGCTCGTCGTTGTTTCGGTGTGAAGCAGTGTGTTTGTGTGTCGAGAAGCTGTGCTGTAAATTGAGTGAAGAGTTTGTGCACGGTTTTTATTTGAGCAGCTTGAGTGTACGTGTGTGAGTGAGTGAAAGTGTGTTGATCATCTTCCCGAACGCGGGATCCCATTAAATCCTTGTTTACCAGATGCGAGCAGCACCAGATGGTGACGCTTTTCCTCCGAAGGTATAGTATAATAACGTTTTATTTACTGTTTTTCACCCTGCCCCATGATTGCTAATGCTTTCGGGGCCATAAAATGCATTAAGACATAAATCTAATTATTACCCCGTATTAGTATGGAACCTCCCAAATAATAAATGCTGCCCCAAACACAGCTGCGCAATAATGGCCGTTCATACCTAAAACCTTTTGGTGCAAAAAAAAAATTTTACATTTAATGTGGTGTTACCAGCAAAGCTAGTGTATTTGTACAGCGTAGAAAAGCGTTTGTGTGACTTCATCCTACGCAGCTGGATGACAGCTGTCAAATCACGAAGCGAAACGTCACACGTCTTGTTTACATCTTAGTAGCTGACCATTGTTGGTGACCGTTGTTTTGAGCTTTTGGTAGATAGTGTTTAGCAGTGTATGTGCGAGTGCTTGTATTCAGGATAGTATACTTGTGTGTTACACTATTTACACCAGACAACTGTGTTCTTGGGTCTGTTCGGGTTTGGGGGTGTTATTCTTACTGGTGCAAGAGGTTTTGGTTGTTTTTGCTTTTTTTTTAATAGCCTAAGTGAAAAACAAACTAAAGTACAGCTGTTGAAGTACACATACGAAACGATAGGAAGCTTATTTACAGTTGGAAGCAGAAGCCTGTTTTGCTTTAATGTACAATCCCTTTTAGGACGAGCGTCACCTTTGTGTGGATCTTCACACGAGTACACACAGCCATGGCTAATTTGCCCCCATAAACTAAAGGATGCTGAGTTAGTACGGATGGAAAGGGGGAGTCTGTTTTTGGAGCGCTCTGAGTGTTTTAACCGTTTAACAACTCTCAAGATACATGTGTTTCATCCTTAAACACTATTTTCTTTGTGATTGTTTTTTTTTTGGTACTTCCCGGGATCATCCATTGGACGAGTGTGTGTGTGGACGAGCTCGCCTGTACGTCAGGCACGTAGCTGCAGCTACCATGGTAGCATCACATGGATATTTTATGTTCGTCTCGGCATTAAACTACGTTCGCATACAACACACGCCCCATGGTCCCGCACGGGGACCTCACCAGCTCGGCGCTTGCTTTACGATGCCCGTAGTAAAAACTATCCAATTGGGCAAACGTCCTCTTTCGAGGTCCTCGCCACTCTCCCCCCCCCCCCCCCCCCCCCAGGACACACCAGCACACACCGGGAGATCCGGGGAGAGAAAGTTTTACGAGCCAAACCGGGCACAGTAAGTGGTGGTAGTGGTGGGGCGCACATATTGCGGGCGATTTGTATTCCCGGCTTTCTTGATGGGAGCGATTTAAGTCAAATGTTTGTCTGAGAGTGCAATAATATCATCGTTTATGGCGTGCCGGGACAAAACCACCGGCGCTACCACGGGAAGGTGTGCGAGTGTGTGTGTGTGTTGACGAACCGTTTAAAGATTAATGTCCAAGCCATCTAGGTCGATTACGGTGGCTGAATGGTTGTATAAAGAACATCCGCTCCTCACCAACTGCCAAGGTTCAGGTTCAACGCATTAGAGGGGGCGCATTAGTTGGAAGAAAATTTCCAATAGCACGAACTTTTCGGAGCAGGTTCGCCCAAACCTCCCAAACCCCATCCTGGGCGAGGAAGGCGCTTTTTTCGGTTAGCGTTCGGGACAATCGAGACGAGAAAGGTAAACACCCCAAAAAAGTAAACAACAGCGTGTTACTACTGCCGAAAGTTCGTTTCACTCGGTCACTCGGTAGCTGCGAGCAGTAGCTTCTACCAGCGTAAAAGATTCCGATCCGAGTGGACGGAATGGAGTGGAGTGAATTTAGACGCGCCAAAAAATTTGACCTTCATCAATACCGAAGAAGTCCAAGTTTTTCGTTCACTTGGCGTTTATTTCGCGCACAGTGCTAAGTTTAACGGGGGGGAGGCAATCTTTCAGAAAAATGGCCAACGGCAAACAATGGGCCTGGGCGCAGACAATTTGCTTAACTCACTAATAGGTCGAACAAACTTTTACTTTCGCCGGAGCGATGGTAGAAACTCTTTGCCGGTAAGTTCCCAGTTCCCGTTTTATTCTTGCTCTCCAGATCCCAGACAGACTCGGCCAGATCCATTTAGCAGGCCACCAAACTTGAAATATCTTCAGGGGAGTGCGCGCTAATGCCTTTCCGTCCGTTTTTTTTGTCGACCTTCGCCCCGCTTTTCGGTTGGTCACACAACAGGGCTTTTTGTTGTTGTTGTGCTCAAGATTACGAAAGCGAAAGACTTTCTTAAAAGGCATAAAAACTGGGCCAAAAGTGGGTAAAAAGTGGGAGAAAACAAATCAACCACAGAGAACGTGGTGGTGCGGGTTTGCCCGTAAGCCGGGAACCACCCCAAACACGCTAACTGGTTGTTGTGTTCCGAAAATGGACAGCAGTGGTGTTTTTGTTGGTGGAATGTGTTGCCAAATGGATCACGGTGCCAGAGACGAACATAGATTCACACACACACACACACTATTTCTTCTCGTCCGTTTGTGTAAAGTTCGTGTATGAGAACATCATCCCGAACTTAAGTTTGTGCCCGATGAGCTTAGGTAAATTATGGGTGGCTTCAATTGGTGTCTTCCAGGCATTGCTCAACCAACCCCAGGCTACGGTTGATCTTCTTACGAAAAGGTCCCGGCCATCGTAGAGGGACCAATCCTCGGTAAGGCTCGAAACACAACTCATCACGCACACTCAAGCGCGCTCTCTGTGCGGTTGATGGATTCGGGCAAAGTTTTCCATTTCAAGCTTCAATAACGGTGCCACAGAGCTCCCAGCCAAGGTTCCTCATCGGGTTCCCCTCAACCCCAAATCGCTCATCAGCAGTCGATTTGGTTGAGCGAAATTCAAATAGCTGATTTAACATGTCCGCCGCTCAGTGGGACATCCTTCCGCGATACCATATCGCAAAGTAGAACTCGGCCGAGGACGGTCTGTGTGTAAGGTCCTCTCTGTCCACACAAACCACCGAATAGCCGGAAGCCATTTTGCAGCAGGGCAGGAGCGCTTTAAGTAGGGCTCATGCCGTCACCTTACGCGAACTGGGCACAGCACAATGTGAAGACGGAGCCGCGTGAGGTTTCGTGAAGTTTTTTGCCTAATTTGGCAATTTGTATGATTGAAGGACGAACGCGCGTTTTGTGCCGGGGGTTGTGGGGTTTATGTAATTTTTTTCGTGCTTGTCTCCAAGAAAAACGAACGAAAGGGTGTGTTGCTGTGTCCACGACGTCCAACCTTCGGTGTCGTTGGAAAAGTAAAAGTTGTGTTATGGATGGCTTTAAGTTCTGTCATTTTGCGTTTGTCCCACATTTTTTGTGTGTGTTTCTTAAACTGTGGGAAGGATAGGAGCCTGGACATACATAAAATGCACAGACTTTTGTAAATGTGTTGTTTTAGCAGAAGGATCTCCTCATCTTGGGAGGACCATCCCGATCACCTCAGTTATAGGGTTGACCAATGGGTGTGTGTTTGCGTGTGTACTATTCGTGCCTTGCCCAACCTGCGTTAAGGTTTGACCAATTTGTCCGCACAATTCCAGACCCGCAACGGTGCCCGCATCGGTGGCGGTACGCTGTCAGTTACTAAATTTGCTCACACAGCGGGTGCTGTGTTTTGCAACTGCCAGTTTTCCATAAGCATCATGGAGGGGGTTATGTTTTTGGCATCTCATTTACATGCGATTAAAATGCACAGCACTACCCATCAAGAAACCCTAGAGATTGGGACCCTTTCCCACGGCCTTTTTTTTTTGGTGGAAGCTTCTCTCCTTTGCATGGGTCACCCGAAACATAACAGGAAAAAGGGGGACTTGAGAAATGCTTCGAAAAATGGCAACTTTTTCCCACCCTTGGAGGTGAAGAAGAACACAAGCAGCAGCTTGTGGGTGATTTGTTTTTGGAGACATTTTTTTCGTTGTTGGTTGCGTTGTTGTGATTTTTGTCAAGTGCTTCGGGGTTTTCCCTTTTTTTCCAACTGATTGGTTCGAGCCCGATCGGTGATTTTAAATCACTACGGAGTGCGAAGAAGTAAAAGCAATGAGGGGGAAAAACAAGCGCTGCCGCTCTATAGCGTAGCACGGGATTATAGAAGATCCTCAATCCCGTTCCCGAATTTTTGGGGGCACAAATTCTTAGGGAAAAGTAGGGAAACAGCCACCAGCAGGGTGGAACAAAAAAAAATCCCAGTTCAACCTCTGTCAAAAGTTCGAAAATCCTTCGAGAGTTGGTGCCGGTTTATTTTAGCGACATATATATTTTTTTGTTTGCCTTTTGTTTAACGCAGTCACTTGTTGGTGTTAAATACTCCCGGGAAGTACGAAAGTTCGAAGTAGGGTGCGTGTACATTTCACTTTACACTGTTTGTGTTGTATCGCGCTGGGGGGGTTGTTGGGGAGTTATTTTTTGGTTGTTGTTTTAACGTTTTTCGTTGCTGGGTTTTTCAATCAGAAACAACAATCTGGCAGATTTCAGTTGTCCTTTTCATTTCGCCCGATCCCTTACAGAAACTGAAGCGGAGGGACATATACTAGTGAACGTTGCCATATCGTAATCGAAGCGAGTTCGATTTTCAATACAATTTTTATTTGATTTGCATAAAACCAAAGAAATGTCTAATTATACGAGTAAAAGAGCATAAAGATTTTGCAAAACGTTTGTAACTATCAATCATAAACATCCACTCAACTAGCTTGAGTGATGTTGCTCGGAAAATTATAAAATAATCACCAACTGATATGGCAGCAAATACATAATCATCGAACAGTGGACGCGCCCTTAATTGCGCGCGGTACAAAACGAAAGAAATAATCGCTCTATTAAAAGTTCGTAGTTCGAAACTACTCGAAAGCGTATAACAGTTACTCTGGTTTATCAATTAGCCAACGCAAGAGACAACATTTACATTACGCTAAGGTAAGAGATAAACGAATGGAAACGTAAAAACTGAAAAGTTTAGAAAACCGATAATCAAAAGCTAAACTGAAGGGCCAGAGAGAGTGAGAGAAAGAAAGAGTAAACTTAAAATAATAATACGGGGCCGAGAAACCGAGAAAGCGAGAACTGGACACAAAGGCTGGCCTTACCGGTTCCGTTGATGCCGGACGGTCGGATACGCGCGTCGTACTTGCCGGCGCCCAGAATTTGATCTAGAATCTTCTTTTCCTTCTCGCGAAAGTTAACTTTGGCATTGTTGGCGCTGGAAGAAGTAGGAAATGGAAATGGGTGGAAGACATAATTAGGCGCCTGAAGGTATGGTAATGTTTTATTCAAATCTTCTGATCAATTCTGGATCGAAAAGGATAAAGTTTTGCCCGGTTTCGTTCGCTAATGTGGATAAGAAATGATCTAAAGTGTCTTTCTAAACTGTCCAAACTGCCGGAGTAAGAAAGAGGAGCGCTTGCTGATGAAATATTGCATACTTTCAGGGGTGGGAATCCTTCGCTAGCAGATGTAGATTTGTCTTGATGGGCCTTTTAATAAACCTATTATTTTTTAACCAGAATTGACTATCAATCTATTGGAAGCCTAAGTTAAGTAAGCAGCATTTTTTAGCCATGATAAATAGGAAGATTTAGATAAAAAGCTAGAGAAAAGCCTTTCGAAGATAACAGAACCGATAATCCTCAGCTCAAATACATCAAAAGAAAAGTTAAAGCTCTGATAAGCTAATCACAACCTTGATGACAGTTTAACGAGCCTTTCAGGCTATAGCTAGCAGGCTGTTCTTTAAAATAACAATTTAAAATAAACCTAGAATGGCTGTCTAGAACTAGCCTCATTTTAAAATATGAGCGCAATAGAGTCTTTCTGCCCTGCGGATTGCCTAGTTTTGGGGGGAAGAAGGCGCATTTAAAGTTTTATGTACTTACAGCGATGCACTGCACAGGCAAGCGAAGTAAAATATGGCCCAAAAGAAATGGCCCGAGGCCATTCTGGAAACGTTCGATTTCGGATCCTGTAAGAGACAGAGAGAGAGAGCGAGAGATGAAACGTTAGAAATAGCATCAAAAGGTTTATGCGCCCTAGACCAGGCGGTAGTTAAAGTTGGGAAATGACAGTTGTATAAAGCGAAACGGTTAGCTCATTATTAGATCGTAAGATTGCTATCGTCGTCCAGTCCGAAGGGGAATGGCACGTCCGCTCACCATTCCAGCATAAGTTGACACTAACTCAGGGTTTTATATCAGTCACTTTACTTCAAATCGTCCCCGGGTTGCTTGGTGGACCCGCTTCGTTACCGCAGATAAAACGTAGCGATATAGCTAAACGAGCTTTTTTAATACCTTCCCTTTCGAGAGTATCCGTAGCTGGACGTACTTGAACGGTAGCGCCAAGTTTATTACAGTCTTCCGGCGCTGGATTGGTTGTTCGAAAGGGGTAGTATTATAGACGCTACGGCAGCTCATCGTTACCGGTCTCGATGGGACAAAAGATCGGTGGGGGTTGGTTCTAGGCGATGCTTCTGAGGAAACAAGGGATGCCTCGCAAACTGTTCCGGCGGATGATGTACCTCCGGTTCCGGGTACGGGAAGGTGAACTATTTCAGAGACATTCCCGCTTCTTGCGGGCGTATTGTGATGAAGGTGTGGAACAGTGGGGACACATTTTATTGACAGATACTTATCAGTATGGTCGGTTTGGGCGAATGGACTAGCTCAAGGAAGGAAGCGAAAAAATGTCTCCTGCGGAATGTAATAGGAAGATGCTTCAGGACCACCCGTACTCGTTCCTTGTTGCGCAACAGGGTAAGTAAAAGCCACACATCAAATCCCAAAGCTTGTGGGTAGCCGCGACCTCCATCCAACATCCGTAAGGGATTGGTTTGCGTCCTGCGTTGTGCGTTCAGGTTGTGGTTTTTCTCTGTTTTCGTTAGGTCTCCTACCACTTATCCACACTACAAAATTCTAGAGGGAATAGATTGAATTTGGTGTTGTCCCTTCGGGGTGGGAGGTGGATAGCAGCCAACCATTCTTCCGTCGAGTAGTGTCGTTAATCTGCGGGGCACACGTTGCGTAACGACGATTGATGAACGACGGTTTTGGCTCTCGAACCGCAACCTAACTTACCGGTGGGGTTCCGGTTGACCTTTTTTTTATTTTTGTTGGTCTTCACCGTTCTATTTTGTTAGAGGGTTCGGTTCGGTTGTTTAGATGGTTGTCCATGATTGATCGACATGTGTGTGAGGGTGTGTGCGGTTGCCAATCCTTTGAGCTTTCGGGCGTCCTTTCAAGCGCTAAGGTCAATCCAGAACACCCCGAGTTCGACTGAATGGGGGGGAAAAAGTTTTCCACACGTGTGTGTGTGTGTGTGTGAGTGTTTCCGCATTCCCTTCCCCCGCCACCCCTCTTTGTACCAACCTGATCGAAAGCGGGAAAACTTTTCCTGACCGAAAGTTGCGGTAAATCGGCAATGATTAAAGCGCGAAGGAGAACGGGTTGGTGGTGGTAGGATTTCGGGAAACAATAGAACTTTTCCTGCTCACTGCTCCCTACTACGGGTTCAGGTGGAGCTGGCCGTTCTTTTTTTATCGTCGAACCTATGCCAATACAGAACGGAACCCGAAGTTGTTCCGGTTAACCAACAATCTTTCCCTTTCGCTGCTGGTCGATCGCCACGAAGACGGCCAGAGTGTTTCGATGTTTTATTTTCTAACCTTGCTCATCCATAAATTCCCCGAGCGAGCGGGCGAGCGAAGTTTTTATGGGTCCACCGTGTATGCTGGCGAGGGGGGTTGGCGAATTTTTCCACAACCTCCCCCCTGTTTTGTCCTGGGTTGCCATGTGAAGGATAATTTTTCAACCAAACCAAAGCGAATAAATGGCGTGCGCTACAAGTGAAAGTAAAACCGTACGCAGACGACATCGAATGCCTGCGCTGCCGATTGCAAATACCTTTCCCCATTTCCACCGGTGTGGCTCCGTGTGTGTGTGTGCACGAGTGCCACCACCATTCCCAGGTTGGGAAGACTAATGGCACGGGGAAGTAAATTACGTTGTAACATGAATCTTTTTTCCACCGTCTGTGCGGGAAACGGCAGGCCTTTCATTTTTCGTGCTGCTGTTGGTCTGCATTTACCATTACCCTGTTGTGTCCTGTTTTATATCTTGTTTTAATGCTTTGAAGAAAATCGCTTTCGCCGGTGTGCGGTGCGCTCGGGAACGCAGAGTACTACGCGCACCACCCCGTGTGTACACGGGAAAGCTTTCTCGAATGAACATCATTATGGGCAATTTGAGAAGAAAAATCATGACGATTTGATTCACTTTGTTCGTGTGATGAGACAGTCGAGGAGTCGGGCACGAGAAGCCGTAGCCGGGGTTCGGAAGAGACAGGCAACGGGCGGAAGGGTCTCCTTTATGATAAAGTGTGTGCCCTCCGTTTTTTTGTTGGCGTGTTTTGTTTCTTATGGGAAAAAATTGCATGAATACATTTCGAATGCACACAGGGCAAACGCGAGACCATGATTTATGCGCACGGATGATAAATTATTGTTTTTTTTTTTTTGGGGGGGGGGGGGCAGTGAATATAGAGAAAAAATGTATGGGACTGGCACCAGACTGGTTTGGACTGGCAGCGGTTGTAATAGTTGAATAATTTACAATTTTATTTATTTAGACTGATTGTTCGGCGGTGTGGCTTTGTTTTGTTGCTGACGTACGCTAGACATTAGTTAAATTCTGCATGCTGCCGCTTTTGTTCGGGACATGTTTTGGATCGGTCGGTAATGGAGTATTCACCAACAGACCCGCTTTTCAGTCGAAAGTTTGACTGGATAGGATGTAAAAAAAAGAACAAAAACGTTCCATAGATGAATATTTCGTTTGGGATTTCTACTATTGGAATTTGAAATGGTACGAGGGACGAGAATCAGCAATTCGGAAACTATTTAGGATTTTTTTACGGTCGAATCATGTGACATATGAGATGTAAGTAATAGGGTTCTTGAAATCATTCTCAAACCTGCCTTTTTGCTATAATTCTCAAATACCTTTTTGGAGCAATGGTTAAAGTTTTACTATAGAATCTTTTTTGCTTTTCGGCTTCAACAACCTGCTAGACTTGCTGATGACCACGAGTAATCACACGTCAACAACGGGGTAACGATCCAGGATGGGATTTGGTGTCCGATCTGCCGTGTGAAGATCGGTGCCGCTATCATCTCGACTTCCGGATCGCACCAAGGTGAATATCGCATTACAGTCAATAGTAGACGCTTCGTACTCCTCAACATTCTTCAATAACTTAGGTATATCTTAGAAGATCACTCCAGGCACTGTTTTCTTGTTGTAATATTTATCAACGACATCCTTCGTTGCCTTTCTTCTAAGTATTTGCATGAGATCGATTAAAAAATCTACCTTCCTTTGCAATAGGCTTTGCTTCCGATTGCAATAGGCTTTTAAATTGTTAATAAAATAAGCAAGTGTTGAGCCATTCCTTTTCATGTAAAAGATCTCTTTACAACAGATTAGAATAAACTATTTAAAGGGTGTCAAAATTCACGAACGTTATGTCCTATAGACTGCCCTGGTCTAATAGTTCGAATTGCCCAACGTACACAGACCTTCAGGCACTGGGTATTTTCTCTCGACAACTCATTTAAAACCCTAACATTTCTCAATAGGGTTCATTATTACCCGTAGCATAATTTTTCAACGCCTTGTAAGACGCTTCGGCCAGGAATATTCTTGACGACTTATTCTAGCGGAAAGGCTTTCTGGACCGCTCACTCTATAATTTAAATGACAAATCATTGTAACAATTTAACTAGTAAAGCCTGCATGCAGTGCTGACTACTTTGCTACGGGTAAAATCTAGTCACAAAAAGCCAGAAATGGCAGGCCGAAACTTTTTGAGGTTGAGTGCCAAGGAAGAAGAAGAAGAACTAGCTAAGTTCATTTGGAACTAAATATGTCAATTAATCAGCTCAAAACTAGTTTAAGACGCAACGTTCTTTAGCTTAGTCTCTCTCTCTCTCTCTCTTCTTGGCCAAACAACCTCTTAGGGTCATGCCAAGCCATTTCTCGCTTAATAGACTTAATGATAGCACGTAGTTAGATAGTCAGTCCCCACTACAGTCTTCAGCTTACTATTATCATGATTATTACAATCTTTGTATTGGATTGTAGTTCACGATTCCTTATAAGTGTGTAAGTCAAAACATAAGTTAATGCTGTCTCAGGTGTCGGCTTTCATTTTCATTTGCATAAGAAACCTCTGACACGAAACACACACACCCGTTTACAAGCATATTATTTTTCTACGTCCACGTTCAATGTCCTCAAATATCCTTTCGCAATATGTCAAGAAATCTCGATCAACCCCCGAACCAGATGACACTTCTGTGCTTTTAATATCCCAAAATGCTATCCTATCGTTCGCGTCACTAGGTTTAAGCAAGCAATACGCCTTGAAAACTAATCCTTTCCCGCCCCGTTTCTTCATCCCGACCGTGTGTTTTACCGCTGGGAATTGGGACCAGTGGTCCGGTCGTTGGGAAAAGAAGGCGACAAAAAAAAAACATTGGAGGAAAAAACTGCTCCGAAACTCGCTTGATTGATTCGACATTCAACAACACTGTTCAAGTTCGTCGATAAACAAACCATTCGATTTCTCATTTGCTTGATCCTTCCGGCACACACTCTACACGGCCGTACCGCCGTACGATTCGGACCGGAAAGAAACCTCCCACTGGCACTGCTCGGTCCGCGCGTCATCATCGTTGTCTGTTGGTCACTTTCCTCACAAGAGGCTTCGCTCTAACTAAGTTTCTTGTTTGCCGTATATTTCGGGCTGGATCGGCTGCATCGGCACGGGCGTGGCGACGACAACGACGACGACGATGTCGGTAGCGATGCGTAAAGTGTGCCGACCCGTGTGCTCTGGAGGGTTACGATCAGTTCGGTTCAGTTCACGAACGGACGGATCCGGATGAGAGCCCTTTTTCGTCCGGTGGACCGTGGAAACTGTTGTGAGCTGAGTTTAGGGATGTGTGCGTGTGGCGAGTATTTGGCTGTACATTTTTCATGTTTATGTTTCCGCCTGCTTTGGTGCCTATTCCTACTACCATTACCCTTGTTTTATACCAACACACACACACAGAGTCTATCACAGGGAAGATTCTTACGCAGGACGTTCTCGCTGGGAGGTGAATAATCCTGACAGAAAACGCAAAAAAGGGGGGAAAAACACCCAAACCCGTAGGTAGTAGCAGCAGAAATTGTATTCTCAAGTGTCAAACTTTTACTCGGTGACCGCTCCCGCTCGAGTGTCCTTATCTCTAACGACATTGTGCACAGGACATTGAGCTTATGTATCGTGATGAGGCGAAGCTTTCGATGTCACTCGTGCCCGGCTTCGCCACTCGCTTCGTCTCTTTTTCTTCCCTTTTTCGTTCCCCACGCTTCCCAGAACAAGCACAGCAAGATGGCGTTGGGCAGCGCTAAAAGATGTTCTGATGATCGTTTCTGAGAACGGGGCAACAACAGAGCTGGCATAAAGTTCGCACCGGAGGCGCAATTGGTGCGGACGGCAGACAGGTCCATATTTTTTCGATTTCTTCCAGAAATAAGTGGTACACTTCGGTTGGCTTTCGTGCCTTCGCCGCAGTCGAACTTTCTCGCCCTGCCGCTTATCCTTCATCGGAATCTTTCGGAGCAACAACGTGGCGAAAAAAAGCAAATGGAAATATTATCACCGGGAGAGAACTAGCCAGCGCAGCCAGCCTGCCTTTTGGTAGAAAAAATAGAATTCTCGTCCAATTTTTTTTTTTGCTTTTCGTTCTTCGCCGACTGTGAGTGTGAGCGATTCTTTCATTCACCGTGTCGTGTCATTTCTTAAGCGACCCCTTTTTTTTGGCCGAAAGGTGTATCACCAGGAGGGTTGCATCCGGAGGCCATTTGCCACACGTTCCACCTATTCGCACACTCCTCCCCCCGAGAATCGTTCCCAACCAGGTCTATGTCCTCCGCGAAGGTCGTGTGAAGGATTTATCCTCACGATTTGATTTGCGTGTTTGGTGGGTAAGAGGAGCGAGGGTGGCGGGTGTGGTAAGGAGATGTTCTGTGGGGGGAAAAAAAGCTGTATGCGAAGGTCCCGTTAATTGGGTGTCGTTCCGTTCCAGGATTTTCGGCGATGCTTTCGGGGCTTAGTTTTGCCGTGGGCAAATTCTGGAGGGCGTTTGGCGGTACCGACCGACCGAAGGGGTGGAAAAAAGGACCCAAAAGTTTATTCACGAGATGAGGGCACTGCCAAGTGGGGTAGGGGGAGAGGATGAAGGTGTATTATGCCTCTGCTACCCGTGATTGCGTCGACTTCTGTCACGTCGACGGGGAGGATGCTGGAGAAAATTGATACTTATGGTAATTAGGTTTTTTTTTTGTGTTCGTTTTTCGTGTGCTTCACTACTCTTCAACATCCACCATTTTACTTTTTTTTGTGTGTAAAAGTCTTAGCGCGTGTCTCCATCTCTCTCTCTCTTTCTCGCAAGAAGAACCGTTTAAACGCAACGGTGTTCATGTGGACGATTAACGATCTTTTCTTGCCTTCCGGCTGCTGTATTCTGGGGCATTCGGAGGGTTGGTGAAGTATTGGTGGAAGTGCCGGGTGTGTGTGTATTTCGGGAAAGGTGTACATGAGTTTGGAAAGTTCCAAAAAGTTACACTTTGACGGGTGAAAAAGCTGGAAACGTGGTTTTAAGCCGACTTTTTTTTTAAGCCGTCAAAAACAGAAAATGGCGCTGGTGGGCCAGAAATATAATTAACGAGAACGTGATTTATGTTGATGGAGCGTTGGAGAGTAGATGGGTAGCGGAGGGGGGAAGGTTGGGAAAATGTCATAAACGATAATGCTTCAAGGCACGTTTCTTATTTAAAATCTTTGAAGTCCTGGTGGTGGTGACCTTTGCTCTTAGAATCGATACCGATCGAAAAAAAGAAATCGGTAGATTGTTTCAGCAAACTGTGTTTTAAACGTGATGTTCCTGCAATAGGTTTCCAAGAAAACAATCAACCAATTAACAAAATTGTTGCTTCAACAATTGTTCCAAAGCTCTCCAAAGGTCCAACCAATCAAAATATTTCTTTCCTCTCACACTCACAGCACAAATAGAATAAGATGTGAATGTAATTTGAATTTTTTCCTCATTAAATCATTGGCGACCCTCAGCAGCAGACCACGAGCGACTGCCTACCAACAGGGACAGAAAAAAAAACGACATCAAGTACCCCATGTGATTACGTGAATAATCCCGCTGTGCGTCACTTGTGCGTGTACCTCCTACCGATGTGGCAAAACTGCTGCTCGTTATCAGCGGACCCAATCCCAAACCTCGCCGAAAATATGTGTTAGCGGAAGTAAAAAAAACACCATTTCCAATGTAGCCATTTCCATTAACCGACTTCATCCGTACACCGAGGGACGAGGGTGAGGGTCGCTCAGTAAAGAAGTCATACGCAGAAAATGGGAGATTTCATGCTGGAATGTATATGTCTTTCGGTGTCACTTTCCCTCTCTCACTGTCACTGAGTTGGCAGGAGGATAAGGCGTGTGGGGAATTGTGACACCGGCGGCATCCCCAAACCGGAAGTTAGATAAAGTCATCTATTTCTTCAAGCTTCCACCGTAGAGAAGAGTGGGGACTATCGAGCCACTTTTGCCCTCGCGAGATCTTCGTGAACTTGCAAGGCAAGGAGAGAGATATTCCGGTGGGGAGAGGTGGTAGGGAGAAGGTTGAAAAATCCGCTCAACAACCCAGAAGCATCAGTAGCATCGGTTGTTTCGCGACAGTGCCTGCGCAATGTCGCGCTTAAATTATCCAATTAAATTAGAATGATAATAAAAGTTTAACTTAATTAAAGCGAACCCACACGCCGGGCTCTGGTGTAACGCGGGACCGGACGAAAAAATGGCAAAGGGAAGGATGAAGGGGGCAAAAGGGGAAGGGGGGGGGAGTGGGGCGCAAAGCATTAAAAGGAGAGGGGCCCGCGTGTAAATCGTGCAATCAATTCTGGTCGCTACGTGCTACCCGCTACTACCTGGCCCATCCGGCACTGGTCCCCCAACCCGTCCCTTCTACCCCTGCTTCTCCCCAGTCTCCTCACATTTAGGGGTTTTAACAATCTAATTTCCCTTTAGCGTGCAAAGTTTCAATGGATTCTTTGCGCTGTATTTTCCGACCCATCCTGCCGCGAATCTCTCGTTCGCCCCTTGGGTCCTCATCATCGCCCATCTGCCTTCCACGCGCTCGGTTCGATGTTTTAATTCAATCCGATGGTGCCGTTCCCCGTGCTGGCTCATTTTCCGGTGTATCGGTCGGTGACGTAAGGCTAATGAAACCTTAATTTTCGCTTTCCGCTCGATAGCGACCGCGCCATACCATCAGCCGACTGCGCGTGTAATGGATAATTTAGAGCGAGTTATCCGTCCGCTGCCACTGACCGCAAAAGTGCATAATCGCAAATGACTCGGTTGCAGTTTAAACGGTGACCACCAAGGGTAATGAGGACTCGCTCCGAGACCCAGTAGAAGCGATTGTCCCGGTGGGAAGATGAAATGCGAGGAACAAAGATACGACAGGAAAAAAAAACACAGAACAAGAGACACGAATGACATTAAATGGTAACGGACCGGTGCTGGGTGGAAGCTTAGAAAATAGCCGTGGATGCTTCACTCAGTCATTTGTGGCCAGACGACGACAGCTGGCAGTGCGAACGACCCCGCTACTTGTCGGTCCCTTTTCTTTTTGCGCGCGGATCGGGACAATATCGGGTGCCACAAATGCTGAATTTAATTAAATAATTAAATACAAAGTGCGACGAGAGCTATCTGTGAGGGGTTTTTTTTTTCGTTACCTTTTTTTTTGCTCTGCTTGCGTGTGCGTTGTGCTTGGTACGGGTTGGGTCTGGTAGCGCTATCTGCCATTGCTATCTGGGACACTCTGGTGACTCTCTGGCCCTAGCCGGGTGCGTACAAAGTTGCGGGGGGAAAAAAATAAAAATAATAACCGACCCTCGAAGCGAAAGACTAGCCCGGACCCGGGGGGGGGTTTTGTTTCATGCTTCAGTCGCGATTTCCGTTGCGTAAGCGACTCTCCCATCCCAAAGAGTGAGGCAAAAAGATACAGAAAACTGAACCAAACAAAAAAAGAAGCCATTTGTCGAACGCGCTAGCCATTCGTTCCACAGGCGCACAACGTGACCCAAACCTCGTGGATGCTACAAATAGACAGCAGTGGAGGCTGTATAGGGTTCTTTGTCGGAGACGAAAAAAAGAATGGACGATTATCATAGATACTCAGGGCTAACCGAAATGGAAAAATCCGGTGGGAGGATCATATTTTTAGTGCAGCATCTGTGCGTGTGTGTTTTCGTAAGGTTTTCTCTTGGTTTGTGTGTGCAGACACTCAATGATTGCATAATCTGCTCATTACGCACAGAGGTTGTACATTTGATTAATTATTATAACGGTGGAATTATAGTTGCAAGCGCCGTTTGCTAATGGCGCCATTAACTGTCATAACGGAACTCATGAACCATGGTGCAGCAGCAAAGTGAAAATGCCCCTGGAGAAGGCCCGTCGTGCAGTGCTTGTTGTAGCTAATCTGTGTGCCGTCGTTTGTTTTTTTGCTGTTGTCCCTGCTCTCGGCTGGTGGCAAATCGTACTAGCTTTACAGGGATAGTTTGAGTTTTTGTGTGCGCAGGAAGTTGGAGATTATCCTTGTTGTGCGGTGTTCATGTAATCCGGATTGTTTTATTGGATGTTTAAACGGGTGACAATTGTTTCGCTTCGGTGTGGTGTTCGGTCGATATGGAGATGTGGAGATTAGAGATGAAAGTTTTTGTACGTAGCGCATCGTATGACAGATGGAATGTGTTAGTAAGCGATGCATGTGTGGAGTAGCATGGGAGGGACTTCACAACAAACTGACGTGTGGTAAATTTAATATGCTAGTAGTGCTCATCTGTAGATATTGAGATTTAATTGAAGTGACGCATATTTTAGGACGAGGAAGTTAGAAACTCCACCAACTCCTTCCCCTTCTCTGGAACTGGTCAAAAGGCCTTGGTCTACCATTTATGGCTCTTTTTGGTATGGGTTTAACAAAAGCTGGATTGTCAGTCCTGCGTACGAGGTGGTGGTCTGGATGGGATTTGATCGCCGGTCATGAACCGCTGTCGCCTTGGACACCAGACCGTCTCAACATCACCTTTCTGATGCCAAAATTCAGAACTGACAACGATAGAGATGTTGAGATAAGCGCAATGGCGTTGGCTAGTCATTCAACTATCTGAGGAAAATTCTCCACACAAAATGTCCTGTCGCGACAAACGAAACTGGGACGTTTTTGATCATATGTAGTCCTAGATCTTGCATTCGCTTATGAGACATGGACTCTCTCTTAACCTGACAAAACACTGTTAGCTGAGTTCTGGAAGGAAGATGTTCAGAAGAATTTAATGCTCCTTCTGTGTGGAAGGATAATGACAATCTTTACGATCTATATTGTGATCTCACCATCTTGCAACGAATTAGACTCGTCCAGGCTCTGGCAGGATTTTCATGAGAAAGACACCAGAAAAGTCCCTAAAGTAATTGGACCATGAACAGAGAAGTCATGTTAGAGCCAAACTGTGATAGAGTGATATCATGGAAGTGTCCAGCAGAATGCTCGAGATATTGTATTGGCCGACGAAGGCGCTAGACCGTGAGTAGTATTGAGATCGTCGACAGTAGGCCAAGATCACGCAGCCTGATAAGTAAATACGTTAGGTTACCTTATTCATAAAGAATGGCCGGTTGGAACGATTCATGGGTGACTAAACTTGTTCGCTGAATATCCTTTTGCACTTACTTAGTAGTGAGCTTCAGTTAATTATTGTATCATTTCCAATACTTTATGGCATCTGACCATCCATTAATATGTTCTCCTAGGTTTAATTTCATCCTCACGTCTTTGTACAACTTAGTTATTTGCATACTTATTTGAGGATGTAATCATAAAATCGCTTAATCATTATCCTAGGGGGCAAGTTAATCGAACTTTGAACCTCAATTCCAGTAGCCGATTATGCATGACATGGGGCAAATATGTAATGCTGAACTACATTTAAGGTGCACGGTAATGGAACAATATGGAACAAAAATATCTATTTACATAACAGGCACTGGTAAATCCACAATCATATGGTTTACCAGCGTAGCTCACCATAGGAACAAACCATTTAGACATGAATTAACTCGTGACCAATGAACCGATTCAATCAGAACGAATGGCTTAATCGAAAAAAAATCATAATATTACCTAGGTCGGCTCGGTATGTGCGGTTTGTGCGTTTTTTTTTATTGAAGCATTGATTTGGAAGCTGAAAAATGGGAACCTACCGATGGCCACCAATTTGGACGAGTTTACGGTTTTGATGACCTGCCGAAAGCATCAAAGCGCCTCTAAAATAATTCTATTAAACCACTTGCATAAATATGTGCTCCGTGTTCTGCGCATAGGGTCACATATAAACCATTAACGTGTGGTTATCGCAGGCAAATGGGTGAAGGTGGCGGCTGTTCGGTTGGATTGGTTTTCCCATTCCGAAAACCAATAATCACCTGCTGCGTTATTCATGCGATGGGAGGCGCAACCGTAACAGAGGAACCATAGCTACACCCCATATCACATCGGCTGCCGGAAGTCGCTGCCGCGGAAGTGTGCCATTAATATACTAAAATTATAATTTCATTTCACACCGAACCGCCCGTTTTCGTCGTTTTTCCTCGCTTCTTCTGCCTGGTTGATTCGTGGCGGTGGTAGGGATAGCAACGACCAAACGAGCTTAGCATTAAAGATCATGAATATCAAATCAAATGCACTATCGCTTCACTCTCCACAAAAACCGAAAACCCCGTTTGGAGCTAAACTCGCCCGGTTTGGGCAGGTTTGTTGTGGCTGTGTTTCTTTTTGCTCGACACGACGCTTGCTTCGAACTTTTTGCCCGCCTGTGTACGGGTTTTATCAACGAACGGCTCCAAGAAGCAAACGTAGTCGTGGTTCGTGCAGTGGTAAAGTGTGACCAGCAGAAAAGAATGTCGCGAGTATCAGTGAGGGAGAGAAGAAAAAAGCACCAAACACCAAGTGAAGTAGGGCCGACCGAGAATGGTAACAGCTCGGAAAAGCGGCTAGAAAGTGGCAGCGACGCCTTTAATCGGAGGCAGGCGATTAGCATTTTGATAAGCGAGTTTCTGTCGCGCGTAACAAAAAAAGCGGTGGGGGCCCTCAACTGTACACTAAAACAAGGATGTGCGTTCCTTCCATCGTTGTACCGAGATGTGCCTTTGCGTGTTTTGTTCCTGCTTTTTTTTTAACAATATTAAGAAAAACCTAGCGACCCTCCCGTTTTGTATGTACGTTTGCGCTAAAGTTCAAATCGACTGCGTTCGCATCGGATAAAGCTGCGACAAAGTCTCGCGATCAGAGAGCAGTCATTTTTGCTGTCGTTTTATGATATTATCAACCATGACCCATCCTGCCCAAAAACGGCACAGGGAGAGCGTGCCCAGAGTTTCTGTGTGTGTGTGTGTGTGTGTGTGCGCTTATTTTGTGCTTACCAGGGAAAGGTTAAACGATGGTGCTCTATTTTTATTTACCGGCTGTCTTAAGGACACTTCAGCACACCTGGTGCACATTCGATGCCCTTTGCATACACACCTCCCTCGGGGTCGGGAAAGCGGGGACAGCCAGTAACGGCGAAAAGTGACAAAAAATGTTCCTTTCACTCGAAATGACAGGTTTCCACAGGGCCAAGGAGATATCAGGATGGGAAGTTGGGATGGTTTTTTTTTGTTCTTCTACACGTGTCGCATGGTAACGTTGGATACTCGGGCCTCCTTACACCGTGTCAGCTTGCTGCGGCCGATCGGGAAAAGATCACGGAAGACTTTTGTTGAGTATGGAGAAAAGTTAAATTTTCCATTCACCGAACTGGAATGATCGTGTCGTCCTGGAGTGCCTCACTTTTGTCCCAGTGTGTGTGTTTTTTTTTTGTTTTTGTTTTGCTGCTTTCATCATTTCCAAGACGGTGGCGCCCGTTTGTCGACAACTGGGGCAATAAAAATCAGAGGGAGAGAACCTTTGCGCCATGTAAGGTTGTTTTTTCTTTGCTTTCGAAACACTTTTTTTCGCTGCTTCTTTCATTTGTCTCAGCCAACCCGGGTAGCGGGTGTTGCGAAAGATGTCCTTCTCCGTGGAGACGAAGAATGTTTTATGGAACGCGACATGTGTGAAACCGGTTGCCGGTTACGCTTGCCTGACGACGATCCTTATCGAGCTCGACAGGCGCTAGACGCGTTTGCAGGAAGCTCCAAGTATTACGACCCGCAGGGTTTGGCAGATGGGTTTTGTTGGTCGCATTTGAGGATGGAGTCTGTTTTAAGGTTTTTTATTAAATTGTTTAAATAACGAATTGAAATGCGCCTAACTGTAGGCAATATGAATGGCAAATGTGTTTTTGCTTGCATGCCGTGCGGAATACGAAGTTCAAGAACTGTGTCTATTATTATTATTAAGAAAAGGAAGCGAAAGATAAAAATCTAAAATTTAAGATCAAATAAACTGCTTTATAGATGTATTTAAACCGTCATGAAATACTTTGCCGATCCCTGCTCTAGACTTGCTTCTTCGCTTCGGGCAAGTGGGCTGACAACAGACCATCTGGGGTCCGACGGCACGACAAGCGAAACGCTCGGCATGTAATCAAAAAATTGTTTGATTATTCCTGCGAGGATCGGTAGGTCATAAATCGTCCACCAACTGTGGGAGTTTTCATTCGTTTTTTGTCACTTTTTTTTAGGATGTGTGTAGAGTTTTACCAACAATAAACTGCCACCGCAGCAAAAAAAACGAAAATATGGTTGATGAGGGAAAACCCGTGCGTGCGAAACCAAACACCTACCATTCCCGCCAAATTTTAATCCACACCGAGAAGGCGCATAAATCTTACAAATTGTACGAAGATTAAAATGACAACCGTCGGCACTTTGAAGATGGTACGGCGACGATGCATGCATCCAGGCGCTTGGTTGCCAGCAAAGACTGAGGTTGACAAAATTATTCGCTGTAGGACGTTCCTCAAAAGTGGGTGGTACGCCCTGGCACACAACACTGCCATAGCATGATGGGTTACCAAAAGAAGACAGGGGGTCTATAGGAAAATACACCCGAAACGTTGTTTGCCAAAACATCGGTGTGCGAAGAAAGTGTGAAAAGGCCGTAAAAAGAAAACCCATTCCACCGAAAAACGGACTATTGAATGCGGAAGAAAAGATGGACACATTATGAGCTGTGGATTTTTTTACGGCCTTTCGGGTACCGATTAACGATCGAAACGCGGCTTTACGAGAGAAGGATGCGGGGCACGTGACCGTGGGAGCGAACTGTTGTTGGGTTGTAAAAGTGCAAACGGACACCGGGTTGTAGCATCGGATGGTTTGCCGTGGTGCGTGTTAAACCCGGTCCCACAAGAGGCGTAAACCCGCTGTTCTTTAACATTTTTATTAACCGTCCCAGGGAGGCTGAGCTGTAAATTCCACTGGGGTGGCACTCAGTAGTTTTATTCGGTGACGTTTTATAGATTTACAAGATGTTTTGCATCTACATTATCATGGGCTGAAGTTAATTAGAAAGTAGTGTAAAGTGGCGGGCAGAGGTAGATTTGTCAACGCCTTGTCCATCATAATCGTATTAGCTGGCTAATGGCTCTGAATGAGGGAACATTAACGTTATTCATTGTCTTGAGCCTAACTGAAAAAAAAATGGAGTGACTTGAATAGTAAAATTTTGCAAGGTTATGTTGTAATAAAGCTCCAAATGAACATTTGTTTTTGAACGTTTGAAAGTATGCTACATTGATTTTTAATCATCTGATTATTCTGCTCTGAGGACTCGGTGATTTCTGAGGACATCAACTGTAGTGAACATTGAAGTCTATTATTACCTCAGTTTGGAGTAAATACAATATTTAGCTCATATGTTCTTCAGTAAACGCAATAACTTTGTGATGTGGTTAGCGACAAATCTGTCAATATGCGTTGCCTGTATCTGTCCAAATGGTATGTCTGTTTGACGCATCAAACACTTAGAGAATTTTTTTTTTGGTGTAACTGTTGTATGTTTGAAAGCAGCTAGCTTACATTTTTAGACCCAGAGCAAGGTTTCTTGAATATACGGGTCTCGTAATAACCATGACATGACAGTTGAATTTGTTTGTGGCAAATAAATTTGTTTATCCGAATGCCATTAAAACGTGGAAAGTTTTAGCACTTTAAATTCCATTAGCTATCGACAAAATGTTTACTACATGCCGACACTAAATCATTCCTATTGCTCATAACATTCTTCACCCATTCGTCTAACTGATATTATATTTTTCATTTTTATTTGTGGAGCTGTCCAAAATCTTTTATTACGAGAGATGTGCATTCAACAGACCTTGAGCTGAAGTCACTATAGACCCCATTGTTTGTAAATAAATATCCGAAGAAATAGTAAATATTGCATACATTCGGGCGTCGAAAATCCCCTCCATAGAAGTAATGCTCTAAGACAAAATCAAGCTTGATATCTAGCTTTAACTCCTTAATAATTTTCATCATCAAATCAAAATAGATGAAAATATGGTTCATTTACTTGCAGTTAACCATCTTAATGCACGTGCCGAGTATGTTGTTTTCTCAAAACGATAAAAGGTTTTCCAATCATCTAATCTCCAAGGTGGAAAGTCTCATCAAACCCAACATGCAAACAATCAACTTAGGGAAAACATCCTGTGCACCATAATATCATTTGATCGTGTTTTATCATCCCACTAGCAAACGCGGCGCCTCTGGTGGTACACACACTGGTCAGATTACACGACAAACCACCACCCAGTAACTATCATGTAAATTGGCAACAGCTTGCACCGTACCGAGTGGGTGAGAATGGAGCAAACCGGTACAGCGTTACTGGTCGCAAATAATACAAACTGAACTGCCTGCGAGTAGTTTTTCCTGCACGTTTTTCCACACCCATCGGTAGCGTGTGGATACTAACAGTGGATCCGATCTCTGCACCGCTGACAGTTGCTTTATTTTTAGCCAGCAAACCACATCTCCGGCGGACCGTTGTCTTTCCACAGCGGAAGATGCAACTGTTTAAATGTCGAGAAACGGCGCGCGGGCTGTATCGGTTTCGGGTAAAAACAACACAGAAAACCCCCTCCTTGTACCCTGATTGTTGGTTGTGTGTGTGTGTGTGTGGTACGAGCTGCCACGGCACGTGCTAATGATGATTATGGTCACGATAATAATGGTCGGACGCTAAGGGATGGTATGGCAGTTTTTCCTAAGTTTCGCCCACCGCGCTGCGAATGCCACAGGGTCGCCCATTCTCACTCAACAAATGTACTTAACTGGACGTACGTGAACGGATCGATCGGAGCGAGGGACTTGGGACAAGCGGAGGCCAGTCGAATCGAAGCAGTTCGGGGGACGATGATTGATGAGCAGACGATTTGTTTGCCGTTTTAAAGCGTTGGACCGCTAATGGGTGGAATGAATGGTTTCACACAGTATTTACAAAACATTTTGACAGCACCAGTTCGATCGTGAGTGCGTTTTTCCGCTGGTCCTTGCTTCTCGATTCTCGCCGACTGATGGAATGGAACAAATGAATTCGATCGAACAAACGCACGAACGAAACGTCGTAATCCCGGTGCGAGGTTTGCGTAATTAAATGATAAATTTCATGCCTCCTTGAGCGTTGATCTCTCGCTCGCTCTTCGTTCCTCCCATTGGTTACGGGTGGGTTACGGGACGAGAAAGCACGAGCGCCTTGCTGCTGGACGACGGTTCGAGCACTGGCTGGAGAATGCAATCGTGCTGCCATTAAAATTCCACTCACGTCCGAATGGTTGGGCGTTTCATTGCTTTCCAGCTCACGTTGCACGTAATGCGCTGCTGCTGCTGCTGCTTCTTGCGTGCTGGGCTTGTGTCATCGTTAAGAAGGCATCGGTTGTGAGTGTGGTGATGCTGCTACTACTACTGCTTCTAGTGCGGCGAGCAAAGAATTCTATGTCCGAGTCTGCCCCGAACGATTGAACCAACCGGGCGCTGCTCGCAAATGGATGCGCTCGTTTGCTTGGATGCTTACCGGCCGCTGCACCAGTTGCTACTTATGCATTCTGCTCAGTAATCTTTTGGTTCGGAAATATGCTTTAGCACACGCACACACACACACAGATAGGCACGTAAAGAGGACGTTGTCACGTTGCTTGGGGTGCCGTTATCGGGTCCGTTGTCCTTGTTTGGTGCGTGTGCTGAGCTGCCACAATCCACAGAAAAAGAAAACGACCACCCTGGCCCTCTGGTGGCCAGTAGCACGAACCATCCGATATTCACTCTAATCATCTCTCGTGCTGCTGCAGTCGGAGGTTGGTGCAATTTTGGGTACGGCATCAACACTATCACAGTGATCGTGGTGGTGTACAGCCGTAGTAATGACCGTGGACCACCGTCAAGGCACGTCAAAATGGCGAAATCGTGCATCTGCAAAAAGTCGACCTGCCAACCAGAGTAATGTTGACAGGGCGTCGCAGCATACTGGGCGCGTCAAGCTAGCGAGTTAAGACACATTTCAAATCTACCCCTTTCTGCATCACTCCCTCACTCCCTCTAACCCCTCGCTCCCCCTCCCGGCCACCTGTTTCCCTTTCCCAATCAAATGGATTATTACGAAAGGCGAAAGGAGGCTGGAGAGCGAGCGAAGCAGTGAGGGGGGCCACATAAAAAGTTGCCGCAGCAGCAGCAGTAACGCTTTGACAACACGCTGTAGTGTGTCGCTGTCGGTTCGGCGGCTAAGAATATGATTGTGATAAATTACAAACCCAACGAAACGTTGTCGCTATATTTGTGTGTTCGTGGAGAGAGTTGCGATCCGCTTTTTTTCCGCATTTCGAGTGGAAACTGTAAGGCGAAAATTCATGACCAAGCGCTGGAAAATGAATGGCTGCCGTTTCGTGCCTCCCCCGAGGTTCGCAAGTGGGCTTTCCCTTCTCCGTGCCCAGGGATCGGGGACGCTTCGATGAAAAGCAAACCACTGAGGCTGGTACATCGTTAAAGTGCTTTACTGAGGCTGAAGAAAGCGCACCAGGAGTTGGGGTGGATGGGGGAAAAAGGGAGGGGGGGGGGAGGAGTTCTTTTGGTCGTCGTTTTTTTTCTCTGTTCGCCTTACTTTTTCCCCGTGTGTCTTTCTACATCTCTTGCAACTTTTATTTGGGTCGCCCTGTCTTCTATCCCTAATGACAGTTTCACGGTGCGCCCGGTGCACTCGTTCGCTCGCTCACTCTGTCTCTTGCGCTGCAGGTGGTGAAATGTTGAATGATTTTCTTGTCCTTGCAATCCCCCCCCCGCCCTCCTTCCCTACGCCACCTGCAGCCATCCTCTGGTCCGGTGTTTCTCCGTACGAAGTCACTCGAAATGCGCGCTTTGCATTGTGGCGTAATGGGATGGGTAGTTTTGCGTTTTCTCTCAAGGTACTTTTCTTTTCTTCCATGCACTGGATTTCCCCCCCCCCCCCTTCCCCTCTTTTTGGTTCTCGGTTTTGATCAACCGACACTCCGCACGTTGCTATCACGTCGATGCGGTGCGCTTTGCAGAAGACATAAATCATGAAAGTTTTTACCACGCGGTGGCACACCGGACCGAGTGTGCGCGCCCGCAGAAAAGCCCGGTGATGAGTGTGGTGGAAATTCCAATTCGCCAAGAAATATGCGTGGCCCCTTGATGGCGGTGATGGTGACGGTGAGGTGATGTGGAATGTCCTGTGTCTGATTTTTTTTCTTGCGTTGGAGACTGCTGCTGCTTCAATTCATTGCCACAACCAGTGGAGGGCCATTAATTCGTTGCAGTGCTAATTCATACCAACGACAATGGTGATTCCCGGGCGGTTTTGGAACATTATTTTTGACAAAAGTACAATAACAAATGTATAAAGCGGAGTTGAAAGTTTTCAAAAGGAACGAACGTTAAGAATGAATGGGTACAGTAATGCTGTTTGGACTGGTGGAACCCAGAAACCGGTCATTGGCATACGGCCGTTTGTTTGTCAGCATATTGTTGTGACTATAGGGGGTAGCATTTCGGTGAATGGTGGCGTTAGAGCGCAGCAAACAGTAACATCCGTCTTAAGAAGCTTTGTGTGATATGAGTTGCATAACTATAGGCGTTGTTTTCAATGTGGTATAAATGCTTAGCTAGAAAAACAACACCGTATGCCAATTTTAAATAGCTTTGGGATCTTCTGCTAGATCATTTAAAAACAATAAATGTGCTAACACTTTAACGAATTTAACCGAGCATGCCCGGGATATGGCAAATAACTAGGAGGAAATGCCTAGTCATTGTTTTTTTCGTGAATGTAATTCACAGTCACCACATTCAGTGGTGACAATACGGCACCAGTCCGTCATACTTTATAATTAAAAAAAAAATTTAACGAATTATAGCATAAAACTGAATTACTGCATAAAAATTATATCCTAGTTATCCGTAGCTGGATAACTCAGTCAGTCCTCCTGCGTCCAGGGAAATGATCTGGACGAAATTTAATAGTCGGTCCTGTCGTGTGAAGACCTATAGTTTCGGCCACCGGAACGTCTCAAGATATAAGTTTTGTATATTTTGTACAATCCTTGAGTTTTGTAAAATTGTTTTGCATTAAAAAAAATATAGAAATTCCTGACCTTGTTCCAGGTGCACATATTTGTCTTGTTATTCTAGATATCATTAAGTGTGGCACGATAATGTTGAATGTGCTGATGAAGGTAAATAAAATAGTTCTGTTTGTGATTGCTTACCGAAAAATCCCTTTCCCTAGCCTCGTCTGATTACCTACCTAGAATCACTATTTGTAGTTTCCCCTTAACAGCAAATTGATGTGTATATATGTGCAAATTATGACGTTGCAGTAAAGCCGTCCCAAAATAAAAAGAGAACATGACGTTCTCACATCTGCATCGATCAAACGATCATAAAGCTGGCATAGTACACGCTTGGCAGTACACGGTGTTGCCCTGGTTGTTATGTTTTAATTCTTCTGCGCTGGATAAAGGCGACCGTTACAAGGGCGACGGCAGCAAACACAAGCACCTTCTGTAATGACCATGACACAGAAGCCAGATTCAAAAGAAGATTGCTTTTGTGCTAAGATACACACCGTTGACATGGCTGAATGGCAAGCACAAAGGGGGGGGGGGGGGGGGTGAGAGAGAGAGAGAGCCAAAAGCATT
Organism: Anopheles stephensi; assembly: GCF_013141755.1. Classification (NCBI taxonomy): domain Eukaryota; kingdom Metazoa; phylum Arthropoda; class Insecta; order Diptera; family Culicidae; genus Anopheles; species Anopheles stephensi. The sequence goes on along the minus strand of NC_050202.1, from coordinate 59,346,908 downwards.
GCAAAAACAAAACAAAAAAACACGTGCGCATACACCTCAGGTTCCTTTGGCTCGTTCCTGCTCACACATACAGACACACGAAATCATCATTTGCTTATGCAAACAGTGCAAACTCCAATTACGGACAGCTTCAAATTGCGGCTTAGACGAAAAAGGGCGACCGAGAAGCAGAAGTGTCTTTTCAGTTTTCCATCGACGCACCGTGTCAACGACGCAGTCCACATACATACAAACACACACACTAGCACACACACACACATTCGCACACGTCCCCATCGCTGTAGTTCCGTATAATTCCGTTCCAATGGTGCCAAGGATTAAGGAATAAACAACTCATACCCACTACCGCCAATGTCCTCACCCCACCCCCCCCCCCCCCTCCCTGGAACAAGACGGGAGGGATTATCTTTCGTGTTTCGGATGGAAATCCGTCCACCGTTGACGTCGGTCGGCTTGGTTTCCGAAGGTCTAGAGCGATGCACGCGTTTCCACCGGGTAGCGAAATGTAGGCTAGCGATGAAGTCGTCATCATCATTGGTTTCGAGTGCCGCTTGCAAGGATGTCCTGGATGGACAGAAAGGAAGAAGATGGTCGCTCGCTTCCATCGTCACCTCATATTCCTGCCAGGGGGGGGGGGGGGGTTTCCCCGGTTCCCCCGACCTGAAGCAGCTTACGACATGCGGATAGATTTTCCCGGCCATCATCATCTTCGTTGCTGCGATGTTTCGTTCGGTTTCATTATTTTCCTTTCTACTTCTATCTATCTCAGTGTGTGTGTGTGTGTGAGTGAGTGTTTCTTCTTCTTCTATGCAAGCACTCCCATATATGTAAGTACAGATCTTAGGACCGAATCGCTTTCGAAAGTGGAGGATTTTCCAGCAACGTCTTCAACGAAATGTTCGTTCAAGTGTTTCGATATTTATAAATCCTTATCGATTCAGCTGCTGCTGCTAAACAAATATCCATCTCCAAAGGAGGGACGTTTAAATGAGTGAGCGTTCTGTTCGACGAATGTTTCCGATCAGAAGACGCAACGGATCCGAATGTCTGATCCTCTACTCGACTAGCAAAAATACAAGCCCAACCAAAAAAAAAAGGGCCAAAAATCGAAACCATTAGCGACGCAATTTATGCAATCGTTCAGCAAAGCACAGTAAAAATATTCGCTTCCGCATGCTTTAAGAGCGTGTCGCGTGCGCCTTCATGCAGCTTTCGCAACCATTTCCTTCGACTAAGTGCGAAACACCACTCGGGGGACCATCATTCGGGGGAAAATTTTCGGAACGTATCCGAGCCTCGCATGATAATTTTGCTTTTCCTTTCATAAACATGTCCCTTTGGTGGCACGTTCCGATCCTTTGTTTGGTGCTGATAAGAAGGCTAGAGCGAGGAATACTATTTTCTCCCCGAATGCCGTGCCAATGAATGAATGAAGTGACATAAATCTAGAGAGGGTGGTAAATATTTTCGAGCAGCTTAAATTTCGGTCCCTCGCCGGCACATACACACACACACGCGGAAACGATTCAGTAACCGCGTAAAGCTTTGGCAAGATGATGACGTAGTCGAACGCATTCGCTTCGCCCGTACTGCTCTCCTTACCAACCGTTCCGGGACCGTGAACGCAAAACCGGGGTAGTAAAAATAAATCGAACATCGATTGTTGGCCCCAAAACCATGGTACACCGACACGGGGCAAAACAATCGAACAGCAGCAGCAACGACAACAAAAAACCTCCGAGCAGACGATGGAAGTTTTCCCTGCCCCGAAAACGGGGAATACAATCAGTAAAAGTATCAACATAAAATGGGAAAAGTGGAGGGAAAAAGGCTTGGCCCCCTCTCTTATTTTCTTTCCACCGGTTGATGCCTTCGAGCGCTTACCGTCCAAGGCGAATGGAAACCAATCGAGTGCCTTTACCGCGGGGCCACAGGATCCTGGTGGCTGTGTGTCGTACGACGGAAGAAAGGATTTACGAGTTGAAAAGAAGATGAGGATCTTAATCCTGGAGCTGCTGCTGCTGCTGCTGCTGCTGTGAGCAAAGAGACACGTGGTCGGTCGGGAAAAATCACTTTCCACAGAGAGGGTTCGAAGGAGCGGGTGAGGTACATAAAAATGTGTCCACATCCTCATGTCAACTCTCCCTCCTTGCCTCGAGCTCCCTATTATGGTCTTCCCTTTTCCCAATCCGGATGTTGGGCGAATAAATGACGACCATCTTAAGTATAAAGAGGGTTGTCTAGGGTTTAAATGAAAATGGAGCAAAATCGAATCACGGTGCCGGTGGAGTGGGTGGGAACAAGGATGATACGATGAGAAAAGAGTGGAATGTGCACAGATCAATTGTTGAACCGCAAAAGGCTCTGCTGGCCCCGAGAATTGACCGGCGAATTGACCGGAGCGACATCTGACGGGCAGAGGTCCGTTCGTCGATAGCGCAGTAAAATAGCTTTTTATGGCATTGTTTTCATTCAAAGCGGGAGTGCGGTTCGGCGATGACAACCGAGGTTTTGGCAAGCCAACCAAACACCAAAAGTGTGCTTTCTTGCCTTTCGGGCGGGTTTGTTTAGAAAGGTTTTCCGGAGCCCGCCCATAGGCCTTCTTGAGATCGATGTGCATTCGAACGGTTCTTCGGTATCTTTTTGGAAAGCCATTTATTTTCCCCTCTTTTTCAATAAGGTCTGTTTTTCATTACGTGTTATGAAACAATTATTTATCATGCAAAATCATATAAAATTTATTACTTCTTCTCGTGATCGGCGCGGCGGCCACGCATCATCGCGTACAGCGGTGCGTTACCGGGTCCGATAGTGTACACGAGTCTATTTTTATGTATATATGCGGTAGGAGAAAGCGTACATGGCTTGCTTTCTTCATTCAAACGACAATTTGAGGTTACGTTTACGAGGCCACGTGGAGCCATGTGTGCTAGCGGCGATCGTTTTGCCTTCGGTGTGTTGCCGGAAAACCTTTCTGCCCAGGCACATTCGGCACAGATTCGGCGTCGCTCGTTTTACTTTATCGTTAACCGGCACTGGGCGAGAGGGCCTGGCTTGGCACCGTTACCCCGGCAGCTGCTTTACTTGAATGGGAACCATAAACAAAACAAAAAAATCAAACGCCAACCAAAAGCAAGAACAAAACTGAGGAGGTGGAAAAAAGCGAGGTAGAAACACGCCTATAACACGCTCCTGCCATGTGGCCTTGATTCGATTCGGCAGCATAAATTGGAACAAATGCGTAACGGTGCCGCCGCAGCCGGTCCACGTGCTTAATCCCCCGCCGCCGTGGATCCTAGATAAAGCTTGCCCCTGCCGACCGAGGAAAAACCTCGCGCCTGAGACGGCGGAAAGCGGCCCAAAAACTGAATCAAGCCGTTTACGATCGTCTCGCGCGCGACGTCTTAAGGTCTCGTCGTGCTTTTTGACTGGCCGATACGGACTCATGTAAGGAGGACGAGAGGGGTGTGGGGGAGGTGTAGCGTAAACCCGGTTCGATTTTTCACATACCTCCTCCTTGCGTAGGGCACTAGCAACGGTCGAGTAGGTTTGATTATTTTATTCATGAGCACCAGGCACACCATGATGAGCGTGAGTACAACCGGGTGCCACAACAACAACAACCACCGCGTTTCGTCGCACTGTCGCTGGCCTGCTGCCAAGAACTTCGAACAAAACTTCGAACAGCACAGTGCGCGTTCGGCGCGTTTATAGGCGACAGTGTTGATGCGATGATGATGAGCATCATGACGATGATGATGATGATCGCCATCATCCACACCGTTCCTTTGTCGCCCTCTTTTGTTGTTGTTGTGGCAGTAGCACATTGTTTGGGAGCTCGGATTTTGATCGACTGAAATGTGCCCCGGGACGGATGTTCGGAGCGAACGAGCCTTTCGGTTAGGATTTTATTTGAATGTAATTGACGGTTTCGATTCTCGGGGACTATTTGCATTCACCCATACTATCGTTTTGTGTACGCGGAACGGATCGAGTAGCTGTGGGAGGAGGTTTATTTACACCGATACGACAAACGATCGCTTGTTTGGTTAGTGGCAAACGTGAGAGTATTCACAAATCGGGGTTGCCGCTAAATAGAGGAATGATAGGTGTATTGGTAATGTAAAATTATATCATAACCAGTGTTGTGTTTCGGCTTGTTTTCTCCGTGGGGCTTTGTTGTAAAATTTTGCTATTGTATAATTTTGTTGTTTGGGCTTGTATGATTAATTTCGCTTGTATGATTTTTGATTGAAAGTAGCTAAACACCAAGTGTTAAAAAAGCCCAATACACCACAAATACATGTTGTATTGTTATAAAAATATAACTGAAATATGCGAAAATCAATTATTTTATTCCACTACTAACGATACCTTGCTGTCAGTACAAGCTCCTGAATATATGCAATTCTCTGTAGATTCTAAAGAACAATTACCTAACGGCATCGAGAGATGGAAAAAGGTTTTCTGCTGAAAAAATAGTCTTTTTCTGAATGCTCGCCATTGCCAGGCTCTATATCTTATCTCTTTCTCACTTACTTTACTTTATGATAGCAGCTGAAAATGATTTTCGGCTGTCGTGATCGAGAGGCTAATTGTGATAACATATTTTAAAGCGCTGACGTCTCAAATTAGTGTCAATGAGCTATATCAAAGAATTTTCATATTATTTCTCAACCCAATTTCAACCAAGTTTCTCGAAGCTTTCGCTTTCCACATTAGTATGTATGGAACTGCCAAAAGCAAGCTCGAAATCACAGCCACAATTATTTAGAAAAACATACAAAAAAAATCTCCGGTTTGTCTCTCGTCCAAATATAAAACCTAAAAATATATTGTTTGTATGATGTAATTCTTTTTCTAATTTCTCTTTAAGCATTTGTTCTTATAAACATGCTTCTTATTGTTCGAATTCCACCGCATCCAACGCCATAACCATACGATATGATGCACCATCGCATAAGAACGCCATAAAAGATTATTCCAAGTGTGCGTTCTTCCTTTTGTTATTGATTAAAAATTTAATACATTACCTGTCACATTAGCTGCCTAGCGTGCTCTACACACACACACCCATTCAAACACAAGAAGATTGAAGAAAATTTCATAAATCATTAGCTCATCGTTAAGGCCGACCTTTTCCTCGCTTGGCTGGGCTTAGGGCACCCGACCCGATACCGGGGGGGCGTCCCGGTAATGTCTTTATCGGATTACAGCATCGTGCAGAAATGCTTCTCGAACGAGCACGTGGAGGTGTGTTTTTGGGGTTGGTTCCCATTCTGGGGCCGGCCAACAAAACGTCCGTGCATCATCATCTCGATTGTTATTACTTTCTTCGTGTGAGCCCGATTTCAAGCATATGAACCAATCACAAGACGGTGGAGTGGCCCCCCACCTTTCCGTTCGATCCGGTGGGTCCCAAAAATCCATGGCCCATCACCATAAATCACATTCGCAATCCGTGAGACTTTCCGAAAGGAAAATCCCATCTTCAAGAGGCGCTATTCTGCTAGTACCGGGTTTGTAAGGGTGTGCCGAGCGCAGGCCAGCGTTATCCCTTTTGATAATAAAATAAAATAAAAATCCTCACTCGTGGTGGGTCTGCTGCATGCACGCTTCACCTTTATTCTGGTGCACACTTTTTCGGCCGTTACGCTCGACTGCTCGAATTTCCCGGGAGGTGATTCTGGTTCATTCATGAGCCATCCGTCTTGCGGCAAGAAGCGTCGAATCCAAATCCTTCCAGCAAAAGAAAAAAAAACCGACACAACCCGTCACGCAACCAGGCTAATGGTGAGTGGCGACGAAAATAGGCCATGAAATCGGGGCCGCGTATGCCGATAGCCAGTGGCAATCCCATTCCTCCCAGTGGAAAGGATGCAATATTTTTAGGAGCATAACCAGAGCCAGCTTCATTCAGAGGAAAATATTGAATGGAAAAAATAATATGGAGGAAGCAGACTTTCGGTGAAATGGCCGTCGAAGTGACCGTGAGTGGTGGTGAAAACATGCTAAAAGAAGAAAAGCATCTGCAATAGTGAAAGAAGGAACAAAAAAAGGAAGTAACCTGCGTAGATGGATGAACAAAACAGGGCAATGGAACCAGCAAAAAGGGGGCCAACAACGGCAAGAGGAAGAAAAAAAAATTCGGCCATCATTCCCAAGTGAAGCCACTAAAAGGACACGCCGGAAAATGGCGTCCATTTAGAGTAGAGCGTGAAATTGATGCTTCATAAATGGAGATGCTGCTGCTGCTGGTGCTGCTACCGGCGGCTGCTGAATGGACCGCGTCACGAAACAACGCGCGCGCGTCCCATACTAACGGCAGCGAAAGGCTTTTAGGTGAGCTCGTGGCATCTTTGCCATGCATGCCTGTTTTTTTTTGCGCTCTGTGATTCTTTCTCGGCTCAGCTTTAGCTTTTGCGCTCTAGTGTGCGGACACACACACACACACACACACACACACACATACAGAAGGGAAACAAAAAAAGTTTTTCGCTTTTGTCAGCTAGAGCCCAATTTTCTGACGATGGCCAGTTATTGCTTCATCACGGTTGCTGCCGATGCTGCTGGCAAGGCAAGAGTTGGCAGAATTAACGGAGCCGACCGTCAGCGCCACTAAATTGGTGGAAGGCACACACACACACACACACGCCCCAGAACGTTAGGCTTTCCGCACTGGAAGTAGATCAAGGTTCGGTTGGTCAGGGAGAAAATTACCGCATAAAATTAAATAAAAACGTTATCTCCGGGGTGGACGGTGGAGGTTGGTTCGGTTTTGGGTGGCTGTGTGTGTGTGTGTTTGTTCTGGCTTTAACTTTTATGCCGCACTGGTGAGACGCTATTTAGACACAGTGGTCGTATTGTAGTTTACTTTACGGTACCCAACCTCGGGACGGAATTAGTTGATGAAGCTAACCGATGATGCTATCAGTGGTCAAACTGTTTTTGAGAAAGTTCTGGGTGCGTAATCTGGTGAACGGTCGTTTCGTTTTATTTCTCCCGAGAATGCTCAGTCTCCCAATCAGGGTGGATTAGGTTTCTTCGCATGGGGTGTAGAATTATGATTCCATAGTTTAAAACTGATTTTGTTCGCAGGACCCATGAATTGTATTCTTGTGGGAATTTTCCTTTATTCTTTGAGAGTGCATTAATGCTAGTTTTTGAGATAAAAAAGAGAACTTCAAATTTATGATTTTATTATCAGTATCGAAGTAGTATTTTTTCTATCCTCAAGGTGTAATGTGCCTTAATTTATTTTCCATGTTAAAAGGTTTTTCCCTCAACGAAATAATTTATCGCTTCTCTCGGTTTCTTACGATCCGATCCGAAGGGCAATTTATCAAATCTAGCTAAAAGAAGCTATAAGCAAAGAGTAACCCTTTCGCAAACAACAACACACCCTGATGGTACTTCCGCTAATTTACAATCCAAATTTCCGTTTTCCGTTTACCCATCGACCTTACCCTATGTTAAGGAAAATGGGCCCTACCAGGTAGTGGTAGGCTACCCACACACTAAAGGTGATGCATTTTTAATGAAAACAACACGCAAACCAGCGGAATATGGCCAAACCAAACCGATCGTACACCTCAGAAACCCAAAACTCACCAACAGCGGGCAATCAAAAGACCAGGCGTCTCCATCAAGTAGTCGAAATTGATGGAGGCGCCCAGTACCGCATTTCCGATGACGATCGAAGAAATCATCGTTATCGTTTCGCACCACCTGTGCGTGTGTGTGTGTGTAGCGAGGTTTCCCCTTGCTCCTACCCCTCCTTCCGTTTCGTGTTTTGCTCTCATCAAGACACGTAATGATTGAAATGTAAACATTAAGCCAAATCTTGCCTTCCATTAAGGGTGGTAGCTCACTGCTACCCTCTTAGCTGCCGTAAGCGGAATGATGTTGCGATCTATATAGGACCTTGTACCATTTGTGTCTCGGTTCGGTAGCACTTTTCTTTTGCTCTAGCGAAAGCATGTTACCGAAACTTCCGGGTCGAGGAGTAAAAACCACCACCATCGCCCGAAGATTGGTGTGACTAATTTATGAGGTGCGTGGCGACCGAGGGCACGCCTATCGCTTTACCAAACCACACGGCATGGATGGTTCCGTCGAGCGCGAAAGCAACGCGGAACGGAACCGGTGAAGCTCCATAATAGGTGAAGCAAATTAGCGATCAGTTTACCGAAAGCGAAGCAGCAGTGCTCACCTTCGTCAAATTGTGTATCGCGGTGCGTGTCCGGGGGTGCCATCGCACCAGGGCACCCTCTCTTGTGAGTGCCGAAAGGAGGAAAGATTTTCACCAAATGTCACCCAGGTACGAGGGAAGAAGGTGGGAGGGGACAAAGGGTGAACCCGGGGACCACAAGATAAACTGCCGTCCGTGGTTTGGCGTGGAAGGCAAACGCGCTTTACATCAGCCGTGTGGCCGTTCATAAATCAAATAAATTGCTCGAACCGATGGTGGAACAATTATGAAGCACATTATGAAGGATTGTTCGGGTATCGGGTTGCGATTGTTTGCAACACACCCGCCTCACCGTCGCTTTCCCACCGGATGGCCGAGGGACCGATAATGTAACGCTTTACGCTCGTTCGTCACCATTGAACTTTGGTGGCACCGACTGACGGTGGCCAGGCCGGAGTACCAGGCAGTTGATAAGGTGCGTTGTTAATTAGGCTGTGGTTTTTGCTACGCTTTCGCGTTGCGAGACTCGGATGGTGCGTTAAGTGCTTAAAAAATATCCTCCACCAACAGCCCGATGTTAATGATGGCGCGATGGTGTCGTGCGTTTTGTACGTGCTGGCGCCTTTTAGCGACTGGTCGTGGCCCTCTCCGAAAACTACCTTTCAGTAAGAGAATGATGTATGCCTGCCCATAAATGTTCGGAACGCGTGTTTTGGGGTTTAACTTAGGAAGATGAAACGGAAGCGTGGGTTTAGGGGAGGGGTGGTTTTTATGTTCGCTAGATTATTATCCATGTTGTTTAAAGGTTGGCCAGGTGTTGCAGAACGAGTGTTGGATGGGCCATTTTTTCTCCGTTGGTTCATTGGTACCGCTTGTTACCGGTTCTTCAGCCTGTGCTTTATTGCGTTCAGATATGGCGCAAAGCACCGGAATAACAATGGCGGTTCGTCAGTAATAATTCTCGTTAATGAATTAAGCTTCAAGAAGGAGAAAAAAATGAACCCGCACACAAAAAATGAGCAAAGTTCGGGTGAGAATGCAACCATTACCAATCTTTATAAATAGCAAAGTGGGCTTCCATTGTTCGCTGCTGCCTGGCGAAAGTATCACATTTGCAAAACTTCTTTGTTTTCGCACGAAGTTTGATCATTAAATCGGATAAGACGCAACAAAAAAAACCAACCATTGGCACAAAATGCGTAAACCATATCGGAGGGTTGTGAGGCCCATAAAAAAGAAGTCATTAACCGAAATGAAAGATTGATTACGTCGGTGTTGCGATCCCGCAAGGTGTTTTTCTTTGAAGTTCGTCCATAAAAGAAAACGGCTGAGGGTTGATTTACGAATGGATGCAGAACTTGTGGCATTAGCCACCGTAACCTCCCGACCATTGAAGGGGCGCGTCTGTGTATTGGATTGCTTGAAAACCTTTGCTTCCCTGAGTGTCACAGGTGCCACTTTCACCGAACACTTTTCCCCATTTTATGACATGTGTGTGAAAACCAAGCCGCTTCTCTATAGCGCCGTTTTCAGCTCATCCCCATTGGCGTCGGCGTACCTTGACGGTGTGAAACAATTTAATGTCGTTTTAAATATTTCTCGTGAAAAACAATTTTCCCCAGCTTTCGTCATAGCGCCACCGAGGTGTGGGAGGAAATTGCTTTCTCGCCCTACAAAACCCCGTCCATCCCCAACAATCCCCCTCCTGTCATTTTAAATTAGAAGTGCCATAAATTTAAGCATGAAATTAGAATTCTCACTGCACGCCTAGTGTGTCGTTTTGTTTATGCTAGAGGGATTTTGTATTTTTAAATTACTGGTTTAGTGGATTGTTCCGGGGAACATTTCTTAAAATTAATTGGATTGGCTAGATGAAGCTGACGATCGCTCGGGGGTTGTGTTTGTTTCGAGCGTTTTGTTTTGAACTATAATTCTGGCTGAATTATGACCGTTGCTAACGTTTGTAACTCAATTTGTTAAATGAGGGGTAACATTTGCCAATTCAAATAAACGAGATTAAGCTGGACAATACAGAGGAAATTGCAGTTTTTATTGGAAATATGATAAAACAGGATCTGCTTGTAAATTAAGGTTGTAAGGACAATACGATGCAAGTCGTCATATAATTATAAAGACATTTAAAAAATAGGTGATAAGAATTTGAAATAATTTTTTTTAAATTATTTCAAATCTTTTTCTGCTTCTTCTCCTTCTTTGTTGGTTCAGCGGCCCATTAGGATAACGCCTGCCATCTAATGACCTACTAGTTTTATTCTTCCCTCGTAGTTAGATGATCAGTCCTAACTATAGGGGAACGCTCCGAATGTGATTTGAGCCCCAGTTTTGCCTTGTAAAGTCCGGTGCTGCTGTCGTTAATTTAAGATACTAAAAAAAAAATAGTAAAAAGGGCACAAGCAATGAAACACCGATTGAACGCTAAAATAAATAAAGCAAAAGCAGCAAGTAACATAATACATAATACAACATAATTTAAATTGACCCTAGTTAAAAAGGCAATTTTTTTTTCGATTATACTTATTTGCGGAAAATTAAATCAGTTAATAAAAAAGTTAACATTTCCAGCGGTGGTTGGCTAGAGCTAGCAAATTTTGAGCCGTTGAACGTTCAAACATGTGCTAGAAAAACCTTCTGAAAATCTAATTTATCCCTATATTTCATAAATAAAGAACAATGCGATCAATTTATCGTAAAAGTATGATTGACCCTTTTGTCTTACTTTTGATCTTAAACTTGAATGTAAGCACTGTTTTCTAAATTGACGTAGCGATGCAGTGACCTACGTCTATCACAATAAAAACCTCCATTCAGATTAAAATACACATGGTAGATAATAGTTACTACAAAAACAAAAACTCTCAAACTCAAAAAATCTAATTGTGGACGGTCAATAAGTTTTCCTTCCTTAAGAAGTAAACCACATGCTTTTATCACAAACAACTATTTTCAGCTACTGGCTCACAATAGAAATCTTCCGCCGTAAGCCGGACACACACGCACACGGGTTTATTGCACCTGCAGCTAATAAACATTACGCTAAAACCTGTCCATTTAAAATAAACATATTTCTCGTCCGAGTTTCACCATTCTCTCTCAACGAAAAGAAAGAAAAAGACATTCTGTTTGTGTGTGCCGACGAGTTTGTTGTTCTTTAATTTTACTAATGCAAATTCGTCATTTCACCATATTGCTATCTGCCGAATGCGCAGTGCGTCCCACATCCAAAAATTGAATCATAACAAAGTCACCGACGTACGAGTAAAAAACCAAAAACAAACAATCAAACCGATGTAATGTGAGCAACAAATCCATCATCGATCGTATACATCTATTTGGCGGTTGTTTTTCTTTACTTTTACTTGTGGCTTGGCGGTAGGTTGTTTTTTTTGGGGGGTACTGTTTTTTACCACCAAACCAAACAACGAATGTTTATGTCCCATTAGCTGGTATCGAAATGGGGCGGAAAACACGTTTTTCCTGTGTTCGACACGCGGGAAAAGATGCTCCCGGTACTAGTAATTGCTGGTATCCCACCAATCCTTATAAGCGATACAGCTCAGTACGGTTTATTAATCATTTCCTTGCATTTTCTTACACGAGCAAAAAAAAAGCCATCTCGAACAGAAGGAAGAAACATTGTTATTGTTGCGGAAACTGGATAAACACACAGACAGCGAACCGTTTTTGCACTGGGCTCGCGTCCGTCTACACGCGCGCGTGACAGAGTCCCAATCTAGCTAAACGATGGAACCATTTTTGATGGTAGTTGAGATGAACTATTTTTAAAAAGACAGATTCACCATCCACACCGCCGCAGTCGCTGATCTTTGCCGATGGTCTGCGCCCCATCGGGGGGGGGGGGGGGGGGGGGGTTATGGGGGCAGTATTTTTAGCACCGGCCGTGTGAGAGTGTGTCGGCGGACAGTCGCAGCAAAATGTCGCACATTCGCGACCGACCCGAACCGGCGTTGGAGAAAGTGCAACGGTTGAACGAACCTGGGGGAGCTGGTGAAAATTGAATTTTGCTAAATGGAATTGCCTTTTTTTTATCGCCCAGCTCACCTGGGCCACCCGATTATGCTGGATCGATAGCATAGTTAATTAGCGAAAAGCACTTAAGCCTCGCCAGCGGATCTCCCACAGCCTGTGAAAGCATTTGCATTAAAGCCGATGAGCGCGCGCGCGGTTTCATTTCAATACGCGCCAAGCGTATAATGCACCCGCCGGGCGCTCGCATCGCATTAGATGACTTAATTTGGCATTTAACTCCGCAACATGTTCCACGGCCGGATGGTTACATTATGCCTGATAAAATTTCAGCCTGAACCGCGGTCGCCTAATCATTGCTGCTGCCGTGTCGCTTTCTCGCGCAAATGCATCATCACCACATGGTGCGGATTTCCCATCGGGCGGCCATCACCTTCCTACTCCCAGCCGGCATAATTAATTTAATCCGTTACCTCCTCCCCCTTCTCCATCCCTCAGCTTCTTCATCCCCCTCGTTTTGATTGCTCGTTTTGACTAATCCCGTGACAACGTTCAAACGCATCCACACCGTAATGGTGGTGGACATACTTCCGCTAAGTGTTCGAAAATAGTGCTTATTAATAACCCAATCAACATCAACGGAACCACCACCCCAACTTGACCCCAGCTCCCATACATCTGTCTGCTTCAACGCTGTCTCGAAGTGTCTGAGAACCTTACCCGTTCGCGTTTTTGTTATCCGTAGCAAAGTTTGTTGTCGGACCCACTCGGAAGATGGTCAAGAAATATGTAGGTTAGTGCAGATTGCTGATGCTCGCACAGGCAACGCGCAGGCAGGCGATGATGACCATTACTGCATGCACTGGCGAACGCTCGTTACGTTTCCGTCGCTGTTTGCGAGTCGCTATTGATGCTAAGACCTTCTCGCTGGTGTGCAATTTTACAGCCTGTCTCAACGGCTTGCAGACACCTTGGCGACGGGCCAATTTCGCCTAGCCGGCGAATCGATCGCAAGTGGTTTTTCCCAACCCCTCCGAGTAGAATGCGAAAGCAAAACAGAAAGACGCGTTAGAAATATTTCGTCCCAAGTTTTTGAGCGAGTTGAGCAAAACAGGGGTGGAAAGCAAGTGACAAAAATTGTCGGCCGTTTCCCATCCCCCCCCCCCCCCCCCCGCCGGATGATGCGCGAACCCTCGGGAAAACACATTCTGCCGGTGGGGGTTTGTGTTTTTCCTTCTTCGCGACCTCTTGATGTGTTAGGATCGGATCCGTCTTCTGACACCTGTCACTTAGCGTTCTCATACATTTTTTGCCGGGTCGATAGATTTACAGTTGAGACGGTGGGGTTTTGTACTGTTTTGAAACTGTTCGTCGATATGCTACGTCTGATTTCTCACCTTCCTCGACGTATGCCGGTAATCTGTAGCCGGGTTTTGTGAGGAAGGAACTGGTATTGTAATGGTGGGAAAGAATTTTGAATGATTAACTGCATCCTTCGCCGAGTGTTTTGTACCACAACGAAGCACTGAAAGGAGGGAATGATTTTGAATGGGAAAAAGCCAATCAAAATCTGATGCTTTGGTTAGTGTGCAAGATTTACATTTTCAATTTTGTTACTAATTCCCACAAAAAATTGTCTTAAAAAGGGTCTTGTGTTTTTGCTATTTCTTAGCTACATTTAATCGGAAAACTTTTCTTCCGTGTGCTGTTACGCTCTAAGAAATCTACGATTCGAAACCTTGCTGAGTCATCTAAATCAATCAAATCCGTTCTGGTGTCTTTTTTATCGCTTGCAATGAATCGACAGAATCAACAGAACACTATAAAACCGAGCTGTTTTAATTTCGGTTAAGAAAGTGTAAGGTATGCACACAAGATTGAATCGTGATTGGAGGGTTTTCAATGCAATGTAATCTATCGACGGTAAGGGTTGGATATTCGTTACTGTCTTTCTAAAGCAATAGTAAAGTAAATACAAGATACAATCGATCGAATGCGGCGAAAGATACACAGCGATAGATATTAGGATAAGACCATTTTGACTTCTTTTTTGTAAACTTCATGTTTCGATACTTTTTCAAAATTCAAATTCGATCATTATCCTTACTTTACTGCCTAAGATCTGTTAGCAATATATTCATCAGATCAAGAATGGTTTTCTTGACTTTTCCAAAGGTCGATAGCTAAATTTTGTAATGAAAATCAAATCGATTCGCTTACCATTTTTGCCTTATCAGTTTCGACCTTATCGTGCCTATTTACTCGGGCCTTGTAATGGTTTACTCATAAGGTTCAATATTGTCAAGCATTCCGAAGTTTTTAAATATATTGGAACGTGAACACACGGAGCAAAATAATGTAACGTTGATTTCAAAGATTCCGAGGTCCGATTAACTCATGTGAACTCTCCCCTTCAACAACCACTATCAACAAGCGATAGTAATACTTCGACGAGTCATTGCATACTTTCAGGCTTTGTGAATCTGATTCATCATCGATAGACATTTCTTCGAGTGAAACAATACAATTTTCTCATCATTTTAAATTCATGAAATTATGCATTCAATAGCAACAAATGGGAATAATTCAGTTCGCAAAAGCCTGATATTTTCTATTGCAAATCTATGGTGTCCTTAATTCTGTTTTCCTCCTTTAACAATAAATTCAAGGAAAGTTAAAATTGGAATAATGTCATTAAATAATACAAACATTTTAATAAATAATATGTAGATTTTACACTTCTTGACATCCGACAACCCAGAATCTTTTTATAAAATAAGCCGTGTGACTGGTAAATTGTGATCTTCTATGTTATAGTAATATATCCTGTGCTTATCTTCAAACATAAAACAGGATAATTTTGATTTGTCCCATGTGCATTTCGTCCCCAGACATCCAGCCAAACCATTCCGAGACACATCGAACTAAGCATGATTTCCGCCCTCCGCAAGTACCGCTCTTTATGCTCCTTTTTTATGTGCTGCTAGACATCTTCATGCTTGCCCATAAACTCAACTCTTAATAGAAAAAAATCAAGATGTTTTCCGTCTGCATGTCAAGATGATCAATATTATTGAATGATGATGTTCTTGGCGTTGATAGACACCTTCCAAATCTCCAGAACGAGCTCATACCGATCAGAGTGATAAAAAGAAACCTTCAAATCGATATGCGGTTTCATTCATCCGAGTTTCGTATCAAAGAAAGGATAAAAATATTTGTTTTAGTGCTCTCGAAGGAATGTAAATTTCGAAATAATAGTACAAAGTGCATTTCCGGTCAATGGGAGAGAAGGTAGATGGACAAAAAAACAACAACAACAACAAGATAACACTTTCCAAAGCCATGTCCAAGAAACGACGATAGGAGGACTTTCAGCTTACCATGCTCATCACCACATAAGAAAAAAAAACATCTCCATCAAATTCTCTGCCGGACGAAAAGCCTCGGCAGTCGGTCGGTGGTGCTTGGGGACCAATCCATCCAACCGGTACCGCTTCACACAAATCCGCTCTAATCCTTATGCGAAAACATCAGTATCCGAGATTTGCTGCCGATTGCCCGAGCCGGCCGATCCTCCAACGAATGGACACACCCAAGTGATCACTTTTTGATGACAAATTGACGATTGACCGAGGGTGTCTGGGCGGGGGGAGGGGCCGACGGTTGCATGTTGGTGATGTTTGTTGCAAACGGGAATCAGTCACAGCAGCACGGAACATTCATTGGCTACGACGGGGCCGGTTCGCTAAGTGTACCGGAAGCCCCCAGTGCCCATGGGGAGGTGTGACACGCTACGGCAACATTATTACCCGATCGACGTAGCGTATCCTCTCATCAGCATCAGGGACACGATGATGGGCACGGTGAGCAACAGCATATTCCGCCAAACACGCGCGCTGCCAGGCTTTTTGCCCCAACGCAACAACCACACAGGCTGGCGGCTGTATTGGGATGGGGTCGGTAGGTTGCCATGGGTAGCCGTGATTTTCATCCTCACTCCCTCCCCCCAGGCTTTTCCCGGCTCATACAAACCGGATACCAACCGGAGACAGGCAGCAGCAGCCATTTTCTATAGCCTAGACTAGTGAACCAAACCATCAGCTTTTGGAATAGACGTGCTGTGCTGCCAAAGAAAAAACGACGCAAGCCAGGCAACGACAGGGGAAGAACCTTTTGCGCTATGTTTATGATGGATTTCGCTATCAATCGCCATTGCTAGCTGGTGTGTGTGTGTGTGCGTCATGCACATTAAACTCTGCACGTGTGTTAGTATGCGTGGGTTCGTGTGAATGCGATAGTATTTATTTATTGCCATTTCACAACATTGTCGTCGTCGGCAACAGCAATAACAACAATAAAAATATCCTCCCTTTCTCTCTCACTCTCTCACACGCTCGTAGTAGGGAAAAATCATTTTATCATGCTCTTTCACTCCCCAGCTCCTGCTCGCTATCTCGCTCTCACACACCCATTCCGCCCTACAGAGAGTGCTCTCGCTTATCAATCGGTTTATTTGCTGTCGTGCTTCTTCTTCTTCCCTTATCTGTTGTGCTTTCGAAATCGATAGCTTGAGGATGATGATGAGGATGCCTCGGTGTGTGTGCACGTGTATATTTGCTACCTCTCGACAGAGGATGGATGGAAAATTGATTTTTAATTACTCCACCCCACCACTATCCGAGATCCGGTGGTAGTGGCGAAGGCGGATTCCCGATTTTCACATCCCTTCGATGGGAGGGGAAGCGAGGAAAACGCGGTGACGGACGTGAATGGAAAATGAGAGGGAAAAACGCCCATTGGTTGGGCAGCTGTTTCCCCACTGGGGCGGTTGTAGAACAAGGGCAATGAAAGCGTCCGGATGATTGGTACACTCAATCATCATTTCCACGGATTACTCGAATGACATTTTCCGTGATTTCTATTCTCCTGTTCGGCCAGCAAGAAATGATGAAGTGTTTTGCGATCGCATTCTCCACCCAAAAAATCACAGTTAGCCTGGCCTGTTCTTGTTGGCAAATATAAAAAAGCATTTTTTTTTAATTCTGTATTAACAAGTTGCATTGTATTGTAGAATAAATAAAGTAGCTATTTATGTATAAAAGTATCAAATAAATGTGATGAAAAACACACAAAAAATGGTCCATGTCAGCGTACCGTATCGAGCTGTTATAAAACCGTCACCATGGCAAACAGCTCGATGGGCTGTAAGCGTGCGCTTGTGTTGGTGTGACAGGTAGAAGAACCCGCGAGATGAGTCCTCTCTGACCCCCCTGCCCCCCTGCTTTCGTACCACCGCTTCTTCTTCCTAGCCAGTGTTTCTTCCTCGAGAAACAGAGCTGGGAGCGAATAGCTCAATTTTCTCGACACGCAAGCCACCGGTCGGAAACCACCGCTTGACACAAGAAAAAAAAACGGAGAAAAGCTATATGAAGGATGAGAATGTAACACTACGCGTTACATATTTAAGCACGCTTCGTACGCCTTTTTAACAGTGTGTTAGTCACCGCCACACACAGACACACACTCACACATACCGAACAGTAGTCAGTGTCATCCGTCAGATGGAATGGAAGGGATTTGCGCGCTCACAGATGATAGGGAAATTTGGAAAATTGTGCCTTACTGTCCCTTCCTCAACGTTGCTCAGTGTGTGCCATTGCTCGTGCTCGGTATCAACCGTACAGCACGTACGAAGTGAAAGCAACGCGTACCAACCACACAAGAGCCGTCATATAAACAGCTATCTCTCAGCACCGTTTGCTCTTCCGTAGCTCGGTAAGCGTACAAAACAATACGGAGCAAACACACTTCCACGAACTCGGAGAGAGAGAGAGAGAGAGGGAGAGGCATTGCTTCGGAGAAAGCAGTAAACAGTGAGCGCAGAGAAAGCTCGGGGGTTAGGGCGTTTTGAACGCTCGTCGTTGCAGCATCCAAGCAGCGTGATGGGAATGCTTGGAGCGCGGGAGCCTCTTCTGTAGTCGTGTCGTACCGTACCCGGGGTTGTGTGTTGTTGGTTGTTGATAACACGCGCGCACGTTCACGTTGGTGTTGGTAGTCGAATGGGGCTACTGCCCGTTGCTACGCGCTTCGGAAGCTTTTCTTCATCCCTTATACGCACACAGACAGCATCCCTTGCTGGTGATGATCGTCCATTGCCCGTGGTGCTGCTTTGCATACACACTGGCCTTATTTCTTACGTCAAACAGCACAACGACGACGAAGTAGGCTGGCAGCAAAAAAGAGGCTCTTTTAAACGCGAGTTGAAAAACGAAACCTGAATTCCTGTCATTTTGTTGTGTCCTGTATCTCTCTCTGTGTGTGTATCATTCATTTTTATGTTTGTTTGTTTTTGCTTCGGGTTCTTATCGCTTTCATTCCGGTTCGTTCGCGTCTTTGTTTTTTCGCGTTTGAACCACGCTCGAACCAGAAACCGCTGTGTTTTTTTTTTCGCGTGGCGTGGTGTCGTAACGTAAGCTTCCCATCTTCCCAGAGCTTAGTGTCGGATAGGGATGAAATGTTTAAAGTTTTATATTTTAACACCTTCCAGGTATGGGGGGGCTTATGTCCTGGACCGGAATCCATTTTCCCAACCCACTACAAGCATATGGTAAAAAAGGGGGCCCAGAAAAAAAAATGCTTCTGATAAAACCCCCATCTAAATGAAAGCAAATTCAAAAGTCCAACCCTTTTTTAGCTACCTAGAAGAACCGTATGTGTTGGTGTGTGCTGAAACGTTGTTGACTGACACACACCAAACAGCAGTGTGTTCTATCGCATTCCGCTAGCGGCTCTCTAGCAACATCATTAAATAACGCAACCCCCTATCGTACGTAACTCGCACACACACACACATCGAGAAGACGGAGCAATTGTTTTGTGACTTCGCTTTTCATTCCGAAAACCACTCGAGCATCGGCCCCGTTTTCCCTACCGATTGCGGTCACTGCCGGAATGTGCTTCTCGCAAGCGTGCTCCATGGAGACGCCTAGTCTTTCATGCCTGTTATAGTAGTTTTTTTTCTCTTTTGCGTTCGCTATTCTCTATTTCTCCCCCACTCTTAAAGCGAAGGACGAAAAAGGTGAAGATTGATCTCGCTTACCTGGAAGATGTAATTTCTTTGGTTGCGTTCAGAGGGTATTTGCTTGTGCTGCCTTCCCAACCGTGTTGACCCTTTACCGGCCAGACGCGTCCTCGCTCGTACACCTCTCCTTCACCCCTCTTTTCACTTTGGCTGCTCACTTGCTTCACTTTTCCTTTGACGGTCGTGGTTTACGGTTTGTGTATCGATAAATTTTCAACGTATTCGGTCGGTCGGTCGGTCGTTGCCTGCTTGCCTGTCGGATTCCGACTTTAAGGCACCCCCTTCACAAGCACCCTCACACGCACTCACAAACACGTTCAAGTGCACATATTTTTCCTTTCGGACAACAACTATCGACACTTTGCGCGGTTCGTCATAAAACGCTAGATCCCGATTTTCGATCGCTAAACGCACGTCACACTATTCGGCGGGCTTCATTTATCGGGCAGTAAATGAAAAATCACGCTGCTGGTGGTGGTGGTGGTGGTTGTGTTCCGCGTTGTTTGTGGGGTCGTTTACGAACATTTCCAGCCGTATTGGAGCGGGCTTTACGCGACTCAGTGCTGGTAAAAATTTAGGGACAAGATTAGTAAAGAAGAACGAGACACTTTAAGAGTTTCGGGCTTTGACGAGCTTTAAATCACAGCCGAATTTTTCGAATTAGACTGAATGAAATTCAATCTCAGTATTGTCCTGTGCATTAGATTTGTTGTATGTTTCTTGCCTTTATCCAAAAATGATATGCAAAAAGACATAGAATAAACCAAACACCCTTCACTCTGCCAGTGTTGTATACCTACTAAATCGTAAGGAAACGAAGTTCCTCCTTTGCAATAATTGGAATTGAAGAAGAAAATTTCCTTGAAGCACAACGGGTCCAATTAGGAAAAAGAAAACCCAAGCAAACGGAATGCTTCAATCAAAATTCCCAATTAGTCCATTTTTAAACCGTAAACGGCAAGTATTTCAATCTTGCTCCTTATCATTGCTATGGGCCGTTAAAAGAAACGATTTCACTCACACAAACGCACACGCATCTTTTCCACAGGAATCTCATCAATCGCTCGGTAAAACTGGACGAGCAATGCCCAAAATTAATTTCCCATTACTTCTGCTCGTTTTTTTTTGTTTGCCCCATCGAAAAATCCTACCATAGATGCCGTATGTTTCGCTTTTCCTTTCTGCCTAGGATTTCCCGTTGTGTGAGTGTTTGTGTGGAAATACCTTTTTTCCGTTCCGATCACTATAAAGCTCATATAAAGTGTAAGGAAATTGTTGTGATCGAGCTCCAGAGTTTTGTTTTTTTGGTTTTGTTTTCGTTTTGTTCCACCGTGACCGCGTTACAAGCCCGCGTGTATGAATACGCGGTCCGGCACACCGAAAGCGTAGGAATGTGTAATGAAAATGACTGGACCGGGGCCAAACTTTTCTGTCCATGGTACCGTTGGGGAGCAGGGATGGAAAAGCCCCACACTAACCCACAAAACATTGGAACGAGACACACACACAGACATGCTGCCGCATTTTTTGCGGTGAATTCTATCTGGTTTCTTTGGCTTTGCTCTGCTGCTAACTTCGCTACTTGAACTGACCGAAAGGTCGACTTCTTCTCGGGCTTTGATCTTTGATCAGTGCCCGTAGTAAATGGGCGCTTTTAGAAAACGCGCGTTCGATGAAGGACCGTCAATTTTGCTTCTTCTTCACCTTCTGCTACTTTTTCCTTCCTTTTGAGATGTGTTTTCTATCGCAGAGGATGGAACGGTACGAAAAACACGGGCACTCCTACGTGTCTACACGGCTACCACACTCGCAAAACGCACGAAAACAA